>NW_028288587.1:0-300000 GCF_059628265.1 Tinamus guttatus
TGGTGTTTTCTGCGAAACGCTTTAGCAGCCCGTTGGTGCTAGTATGGAGTCAGGGGATGGATGAAGCGGAGAGCCCCGTTTGGAGTGAGGCTGCAAAGGGCATGCCAAAGGAAGTGTTTTGCTGTGCCAAGACTCGTGCTGCGCACGCTTTGTGGTTGGAGTGAGAAACAGGTTCCTTGGTGTTTTCTACGAAACGCTTTAGCAGCCCGTTGGTGCTAGTATGGAGTCAGGGGATGGATGAAGCGGAGAGCCCCGTTTGGAGTGAGGCTGCAAAGGGCATGCCAAGAGAAGTGTTTTGCTGTGCCAAGACTCGTGCTGCGCACGCTTTGTGGTTGGAGTGAGAAACAGGTTCCTTGGTGTTTTCTGCGAAACGCTTTAGCAGCCCGTTGGTGCTAGTATGGAGTCAGGGGATGGATGAAGCGGAGAGCCCCGTTTGGAGTGAGGCTGCAAAGGGCATGCCAAAGGAAGTGTTTTGCTGTGCCAAGACTCGTGCTGCGCACGCTTTGTGGTTGGAGTGAGAAACAGGTTCCTTGGTGTTTTCTGCGAAACGCTTTAGCAGCCCGTTGGTGCTAGTATGGAGTCAGGGGATGGATGAAGCGGAGAGCCCCGTTTGGAGTGAGGCTGCAAAGGGCATGCCAAAGGAAGTGTTTTGCTGTGCCAAGACTCGTGCTGCGCACGCTTTGTGGTTGGAGTGAGAAACAGGTTCCTTGGTGTTTTCTGCGAAACGCTTTAGCAGCCCGTTGGTGCTAGTATGGAGTCAGGGGATGGATGAAGCGGAGAGCCCCGTTTGGAGTGAGGCTGCAAAGGGCATGCCAAAGGAAGTGTTTTGCTGTGCCAAGACTCGTGCTGCGCACGCTTTGTGGTTGGAGTGAGAAACAGGTTCCTTGGTGTTTTCTGCGAAACGCTTTAGCAGCCCGTTGGTGCTAGTATGGAGTCAGGGGATGGATGAAGCGGAGAGCCCCGTTTGGAGTGAGGCTGCAAAGGGCATGCCAAAGGAAGTGTTTTGCTGTGCCAAGACTCGTGCTGCGCACGCTTTGTGGTTGGAGTGAGAAACAGGTTCCTTGGTGTTTTCTGCGAAACGCTTTAGCAGCCCGTTGGTGCTAGTATGGAGTCAGGGGATGGATGAAGCGGAGAGCCCCGTTTGGAGTGAGGCTGCAAAGGGCATGCCAAGAGAAGTGTTTTGCTGTGCCAAGACTCGTGCTGCGCACGCTTTGTGCTAGGAGTGAGAAACAGGTTCCTTGGTGTTTTCTGCGAAACGCTTTAGCAGCCGTTGGTGCTAGTATGGAGTCAGGGGATGGATGAAGCGGAGAGCCCCGTTTGGAGTGAGGCTGCAAAGGGCATGCCAAAGGAAGTGTTTTGCTGTGCCAAGACTCGTGCTGCACACGCTTTGTGGTTGGAGTGAGAAACAGGTTCCCTGGTGTTTTCTGCGAAACGCTTTAGCAGCCCGTTGGTGCTAGTATGGAGTCAGGGGATGGATGAAGCGGAGAGCCCCGTTTGGAGTGAGGCTGCAAAGGGCATGCCAAAGGAAGTGTTTTGCTGTGCCAAGACTCGTGCTGCGCACGCTTTGTGGTTGGAGTGAGAAACAGGTTCCTTGGTGTTTTCTGTGAAACGCTTTAGCAGCCCGTTGGTGCTAGTATGGAGTCAGGGGATGGATGAAGCGGAGAGCCCCGTTTGGAGTGAGGCTGCAAAGGGCATGCCAAAGGAAGTGTTTTGCTGTGCCAAGACTCGTGCTGCGCACGCTTTGTGGTTGGAGTGAGAAACAGGTTCCTTGGTGTTTTCTGCGAAACGCTTTAGCAGCCCGTTGGTGCTAGTATGGAGTCAGGGGATGGATGAAGCGGAGAGCCCCGTTTGGAGTGAGGCTGCAAAGGGCATGCCAAGAGAAGTGTTTTGCTGTGCCAAGACTCGTGCTGCGCACGCTTTGTGGTTGGAGTGAGAAACAGGTTCCTTGGTGTTTTCTGCGAAACGCTTTAGCAGCCCGTTGGTGCTAGTATGGAGTCAGGGGATGGATGAAGCGGAGAGCCCCGTTTGGAGTGAGGCTGCAAAGGGCATGCCAGAGGAAGTGTTTTGCTGTGCCAAGACTCGTGCTGCGCACGCTTTGTGCTTGGAGTGAGAAACAGGTTCCTTGGTGTTTTCTGCGAAACGCTTTAGCAGCCCGTTGGTGCTAGTATGGAGTCAGGGGATGGATGAAGCGGAGAGCCCCGTTTGGAGTGAGGCTGCAAAGGGCATGCCAAAGGAAGTGTTTTGCTGTGCCAAGACTCGTGCTGCGCACGCTTTGTGGTTGGAGTGAGAAACAGGTTCCTTGGTGTTTTCTGCGAAACGCTTTAGCAGCCCGTTGGTGCTAGTATGGAGTCAGGGGATGGATGAAGCGGAGAGCCCCGTTTGGAGTGAGGCTGCAAAGGGCATACCAAAGGAAGTGTTTTGCTGTGCCAAGACTCGTGCTGCGCACGCTTTGTGGTTGGAGTGAGAAACAGGTTCCTTGGTGTTTTCTGCGAAACGCTTTAGCAGCCCGTTGGTGCTAGTATGGAGTCAGGGGATGGATGAAGCGGAGAGCCCCGTTTGGAGTGAGGCTGCAAAGGGCATGCCAAGAGAAGTGTTTTGCTGTGCCAAGACTCGTGCTGCGCACGCTTTGTGGTTGGAGTGAGAAACAGGTTCCTTGGTGTTTTCTGCGAAACGCTTTAGCAGCCCGTTGGTGCTAGTATGGAGTCAGGGGATGGATGAAGCGGAGAGCCCCGTTTGGAGTGAGGCTGCAAAGGGCATGCCAAGAGAAGTGTTTTGCTGTGCCAAGACTCGTGCTGCGCACGCTTTGTGGTTGGAGTGAGAAACAGGTTCCTTGGTGTTTTCTGCGAAACGCTTTAGCAGCCCGTTGGTGCTAGTATGGAGTCAGGGGATGGATGAAGCGGAGAGCCCCGTTTGGAGTGAGGCTGCAAAGGGCATGCCAAAGGAAGTGTTTTGCTGTGCCAAGACTCGTGCTGCGCACGCTTTGTGGTTGGAGTGAGAAACAGGTTCCTTGGTGTTTTCTGCGAAACGCTTTAGCAGCCCGTTGGTGCTAGTATGGAGTCAGGGGATGGATGAAGCGGAGAGCCCCGTTTGGAGTGAGGCTGCAAAGGGCATGCCAAAGGAAGTGTTTTGCTGTGCCAAGACTCGTGCTGCGCACGCTTTGTGGTTGGAGTGAGAAACAGGTTCCTTGGTGTTTTCTACGAAACGCTTTAGCAGCCCGTTGGTGCTAGTATGGAGTCAGGGGATGGATGAAGCGGAGAGCCCCGTTTGGAGTGAGGCTGCAAAGGGCATGCCAAGAGAAGTGTTTTGCTGTGCCAAGACTCGTGCTGCGCACGCTTTGTGGTTGGAGTGAGAAACAGGTTCCTTGGTGTTTTCTGCGAAACGCTTTAGCAGCCCGTTGGTGCTAGTATGGAGTCAGGGGATGGATGAAGCGGAGAGCCCCGTTTGGAGTGAGGCTGCAAAGGGCATGCCAAAGGAAGTGTTTTGCTGTGCCAAGACTCGTGCTGCGCACGCTTTGTGGTTGGAGTGAGAAACAGGTTCCTTGGTGTTTTCTGCGAAACGCTTTAGCAGCCCGTTGGTGCTAGTATGGAGTCAGGGGATGGATGAAGCGGAGAGCCCCGTTTGGAGTGAGGCTGCAAAGGGCATGCCAAGAGAAGTGTTTTGCTGTGCCAAGACTCGTGCTGCGCACGCTTTGTGGTTGGAGTGAGAAACAGGTTCCTTGGTGTTTTCTGCGAAACGCTTTAGCAGCCCGTTGGTGCTAGTATGGAGTCAGGGGATGGATGAAGCGGAGAGCCCCGTTTGGAGTGAGGCTGCAAAGGGCATGCCAAAGGAAGTGTTTTGCTGTGCCAAGACTCGTGCTGCGCACGCTTTGTGGTTGGAGTGAGAAACAGGTTCCTTGGTGTTTTCTGCGAAACGCTTTAGCAGCCCGTTGCTGCTAGTATGGAGTCAGGGGATGGAGGAAGCGGAGAGCCCCGTTTGGAGTGAGGCTGCAAAGGGCATGCCAAAGGAAGTGTTTTGCTGTGCCAAGACTCGTGCTGCGCACGCTTTGTGGTTGGAGTGAGAAACAGGTTCCTTGGTGTTTTCTGCGAAACGCTTTAGCAGCCCGTTGGTGCTAGTATGGAGTCAGGGGATGGATGAAGCGGAGAGCCCCGTTTGGAGTGAGGCTGCAAAGGGCATGCCAAGAGAAGTGTTTTGCTGTGCCAAGACTCGTGCTGCGCACGCTTTGTGCTAGGAGTGAGAAACAGGTTCCTTGGTGTTTTCTGCGAAACGCTTTAGCAGGCCGTTGGTGCTAGTATGGAGTCAGGGGATGGATGAAGCGGAGAGCCCCGTTTGGAGTGAGGCTGCAAAGGGCATGCCAAAGGAAGTGTTTTGCTGTGCCAAGACTCGTGCTGCGCACGCTTTGTGGTTGGAGTGAGAAACAGGTTCCTTGGTGTTTTCTGTGAAACGCTTTAGCAGCCCGTTGGTGCTAGTATGGAGTCAGGGGATGGATGAAGCGGAGAGCCCCGTTTGGAGTGAGGCTGCAAAGGGCATGCCAAAGGAAGTGTTTTGCTGTGCCAAGACTCGTGCTGCGCACGCTTTGTGGTTGGAGTGAGAAACAGGTTCCTTGGTGTTTTCTGCGAAACGCTTTAGCAGGCCGTTGGTGCTAGTATGGAGTCAGGGGATGGATGAAGCGGAGAGCCCCGTTTGGAGTGAGGCTGCAAAGGGCATGCCAAGAGAAGTGTTTTGCTGTGCCAAGACTCGTGCTGCGCACGCTTTGTGGTTGGAGTGAGAAACAGGTTCCTTGGTGTTTTCTGCGAAACGCTTTAGCAGCCCGTTGGTGCTAGTATGGAGTCAGGGGATGGATGAAGCGGAGAGCCCCGTTTGGAGTGAGGCTGCAAAGGGCATGCCAGAGGAAGTGTTTTGCTGTGCCAAGACTCGTGCTGCGCACGCTTTGTGCTTGGAGTGAGAAACAGGTTCCTTGGTGTTTTCTGCGAAACGCTTTAGCAGGCCGTTGGTGCTAGTATGGAGTCAGGGGATGGATGAAGCGGAGAGCCCCGTTTGGAGTGAGGCTGCAAAGGGCATGCCAAAGGAAGTGTTTTGCTGTGCCAAGACTCGTGCTGCGCACGCTTTGTGCTTGCAGTGAGAAACAGGTTCCTTGGTGTTTTCTGCGAAACGCTTTAGCAGCCCGTTGGTGCTAGTATGGAGTCAGGGGATGGATGAAGCGGAGAGCCCCGTTTGGAGTGAGGCTGCAAAGGGCATGCCAAAGGAAGTGTTTTGCTGTGCCAAGACTCGTGCTGCGCACGCTTTGTGGTTGGAGTGAGAAACAGGTTCCTTGGTGTTTTCTGCGAAACGCTTTAGCAGCCCGTTGGTGCTAGTATGGAGTCAGGGGATGGATGAAGCGGAGAGCCCCGTTTGGAGTGAGGCTGCAAAGGGCATGCCAAGAGAAGTGTTTTGCTGTGCCAAGACTCGTGCTGCGCACGCTTTGTGGTTGGAGTGAGAAACAGGTTCCTTGGTGTTTTCTGCGAAACGCTTTAGCAGCCCGTTGGTGCTAGTATGGAGTCAGGGGATGGATGAAGCGGAGAGCCCCGTTTGGAGTGAGGCTGCAAAGGGCATGCCAAAGGAAGTGTTTTGCTGTGCCAAGACTCGTGCTGCGCACGCTTTGTGCTTGCAGTGAGAAACAGGTTCCTTGGTGTTTTCTGCGAAACGCTTTAGCAGCCCGTTGGTGCTAGTATGGAGTCAGGGGATGGATGAAGCGGAGAGCCCCGTTTGGAGTGAGGCTGCAAAGGGCATGCCAGAGGAAGTGTTTTGCTGTGCCAAGACTCGTGCTGCGCACGCTTTGTGCTTGGAGTGAGAAACAGGTTCCTTGGTGTTTTCTGCGAAACGCTTTAGCAGGCCGTTGGTGCTAGTATGGAGTCAGGGGATGGATGAAGCGGAGAGCCCCGTTTGGAGTGAGGCTGCAAAGGGCATGCCAAAGGAAGTGTTTTGCTGTGCCAAGACTCGTGCTGCGCACGCTTTGTGCTTGCAGTGAGAAACAGGTTCCTTGGTGTTTTCTGCGAAACGCTTTAGCAGCCCGTTGGTGCTAGTATGGAGTCAGGGGATGGATGAAGCGGAGAGCCCCGTTTGGAGTGAGGCTGCAAAGGGCATGCCAAAGGAAGTGTTTTGCTGTGCCAAGACTCGTGCTGCGCACGCTTTGTGGTTGGAGTGAGAAACAGGTTCCTTGGTGTTTTCTGCGAAACGCTTTAGCAGCCCGTTGGTGCTAGTATGGAGTCAGGGGATGGATGAAGCGGAGAGCCCCGTTTGGAGTGAGGCTGCAAAGGGCATGCCAAGAGAAGTGTTTTGCTGTGCCAAGACTCGTGCTGCGCACGCTTTGTGGTTGGAGTGAGAAACAGGTTCCTTGGTGTTTTCTGCGAAACGCTTTAGCAGCCCGTTGGTGCTAGTATGGAGTCAGGGGATGGATGAAGCGGAGAGCCCCGTTTGGAGTGAGGCTGCAAAGGGCATGCCAAAGGAAGTGTTTTGCTGTGCCAAGACTCGTGCTGCGCACGCTTTGTGGTTGGAGTGAGAAACAGGTTCCTTGGTGTTTTCTGTGAAACGCTTTAGCAGCCCGTTGGTGCTAGTATGGAGTCAGGGGATGGATGAAGCGGAGAGCCCCGTTTGGAGTGAGGCTGCAAAGGGCATGCCAAAGGAAGTGTTTTGCTGTGCCAAGACTCGTGCTGCGCACGCTTTGTGGTTGGAGTGAGAAACAGGTTCCTTGGTGTTTTCTGCGAAACGCTTTAGCAGCCCGTTGGTGCTAGTATGGAGTCAGGGGATGGAGGAAGCGGAGAGCCCCGTTTGGAGTGAGGCTGCAAAGGGCATGCCAAAGGAAGTGTTTTGCTGTGCCAAGACTCGTGCTGCGCACGCTTTGTGGTTGGAGTGAGAAACAGGTTCCTTGGTGTTTTCTGCGAAACGCTTTAGCAGCCCGTTGGTGCTAGTATGGAGTCAGGGGATGGATGAAGCGGAGAGCCCCGTTTGGAGTGAGGCTGCAAAGGGCATGCCAAGAGAAGTGTTTTGCTGTGCCAAGACTCGTGCTGCGCACGCTTTGTGCTAGGAGTGAGAAACAGGTTCCTTGGTGTTTTCTGCGAAACGCTTTAGCAGCCCGTTGGTGCTAGTATGGAGTCAGGGGATGGATGAAGCGGAGAGCCCCGTTTGGAGTGAGGCTGCAAAGGGCATGCCAAGAGAAGTGTTTTGCTGTGCCAAGACTCGTGCTGCGCACGCTTTGTGGTTGGAGTGAGAAACAGGTTCCTTGGTGTTTTCTGCGAAACGCTTTAGCAGGCCGTTGGTGCTAGTATGGAGTCAGGGGATGGATGAAGCGGAGAGCCCCGTTTGGAGGGAGGCTGCAAAGGGCATGCCAAAGGAAGTGTTTTGCTGTGCCAAGACTCGTGCTGCGCACGCTTTGTGGTTGGAGTGAGAAACAGGTTCCCTGGTATTTTCTGCGAAACGCTTTAGCAGCCCGTTGGTGCTAGTATGGAGTCAGGGGATGGATGAAGCGGAGAGCCCCGTTTGGAGTGAGGCTGCAAAGGGCATGCCAAAGGAAGTGTTTTGCTGTGCCAAGACTCGTGCTGCGCACGCTTTGTGGTTGGAGTGAGAAACAGGTTCCTTGGTGTTTTCTGTGAAACGCTTTAGCAGCCCGTTGGTGCTAGTATGGAGTCAGGGGATGGATGAAGCGGAGAGCCCCGTTTGGAGTGAGGCTGCAAAGGGCATGCCAAAGGAAGTGTTTTGCTGTGCCAAGACTCGTGCTGCGCACGCTTTGTGGTTGGAGTGAGAAACAGGTTCCTTGGTGTTTTCTGCGAAACGCTTTAGCAGGCCGTTGGTGCTAGTATGGAGTCAGGGGATGGATGAAGCGGAGAGCCCCGTTTGGAGTGAGGCTGCAAAGGGCATGCCAAGAGAAGTGTTTTGCTGTGCCAAGACTCGTGCTGCGCACGCTTTGTGGTTGGAGTGAGAAACAGGTTCCTTGGTGTTTTCTGCGAAACGCTTTAGCAGGCCGTTGGTGCTAGTATGGAGTCAGGGGATGGATGAAGCGGAGAGCCCCGTTTGGAGTGAGGCTGCAAAGGGCATGCCAGAGGAAGTGTTTTGCTGTGCCAAGACTCGTGCTGCGCACGCTTTGTGCTTGGAGTGAGAAACAGGTTCCTTGGTGTTTTCTGCGAAACGCTTTAGCAGGCCGTTGGTGCTAGTATGGAGTCAGGGGATGGATGAAGCGGAGAGCCCCGTTTGGAGTGAGGCTGCAAAGGGCATGCCAAAGGAAGTGTTTTGCTGTGCCAAGACTCGTGCTGCGCACGCTTTGTGCTTGCAGTGAGAAACAGGTTCCTTGGTGTTTTCTGCGAAACGCTTTAGCAGCCCGTTGGTGCTAGTATGGAGTCAGGGGATGGATGAAGCGGAGAGCCCCGTTTGGAGTGAGGCTGCAAAGGGCATGCCAAAGGAAGTGTTTTGCTGTGCCAAGACTCGTGCTGCGCACGCTTTGTGGTTGGAGTGAGAAACAGGTTCCTTGGTGTTTTCTGCGAAACGCTTTAGCAGCCCGTTGGTGCTAGTATGGAGTCAGGGGATGGATGAAGCGGAGAGCCCCGTTTGGAGTGAGGCTGCAAAGGGCATGCCAAGAGAAGTGTTTTGCTGTGCCAAGACTCGTGCTGCGCACGCTTTGTGGTTGGAGTGAGAAACAGGTTCCTTGGTGTTTTCTGCGAAACGCTTTAGCAGCCCGTTGGTGCTAGTATGGAGTCAGGGGATGGATGAAGCGGAGAGCCCCGTTTGGAGTGAGGCTGCAAAGGGCATGCCAAAGGAAGTGTTTTGCTGTGCCAAGACTCGTGCTGCGCACGCTTTGTGGTTGGAGTGAGAAACAGGTTCCTTGGTGTTTTCTGCGAAACGCTTTAGCAGCCCGTTGGTGCTAGTATGGAGTCAGGGGATGGATGAAGCGGAGAGCCCCGTTTGGAGTGAGGCTGCAAAGGGCATGCCAAAGGAAGTGTTTTGCTGTGCCAAGACTCGTGCTGCGCACGCTTTGTGGTTGGAGTGAGAAACAGGTTCCTTGGTGTTTTCTACGAAACGCTTTAGCAGCCCGTTGGTGCTAGTATGGAGTCAGGGGATGGATGAAGCGGAGAGCCCCGTTTGGAGTGAGGCTGCAAAGGGCATGCCAAGAGAAGTGTTTTGCTGTGCCAAGACTCGTGCTGCGCACGCTTTGTGGTTGGAGTGAGAAACAGGTTCCTTGGTGTTTTCTGCGAAACGCTTTAGCAGCCCGTTGGTGCTAGTATGGAGTCAGGGGATGGATGAAGCGGAGAGCCCCGTTTGGAGTGAGGCTGCAAAGGGCATGCCAAAGGAAGTGTTTTGCTGTGCCAAGACTCGTGCTGCGCACGCTTTGTGGTTGGAGTGAGAAACAGGTTCCTTGGTGTTTTCTGCGAAACGCTTTAGCAGCCCGTTGGTGCTAGTATGGAGTCAGGGGATGGATGAAGCGGAGAGCCCCGTTTGGAGTGAGGCTGCAAAGGGCATGCCAAAGGAAGTGTTTTGCTGTGCCAAGACTCGTGCTGCGCACGCTTTGTGGTTGGAGTGAGAAACAGGTTCCTTGGTGTTTTCTGCGAAACGCTTTAGCAGGCCGTTGGTGCTAGTATGGAGTCAGGGGATGGATGAAGCGGAGAGCCCCGTTTGGAGTGAGGCTGCAAAGGGCATGCCAAAGGAAGTGTTTTGCTGTGCCAAGACTCGTGCTGCGCACGCTTTGTGGTTGGAGTGAGAAACAGGTTCCTTGGTGTTTTCTGCGAAACGCTTTAGCAGCCCGTTGGTGCTAGTATGGAGTCAGGGGATGGAGGAAGCGGAGAGCCCCGTTTGGAGTGAGGCTGCAAAGGGCATGCCAAAGGAAGTGTTTTGCTGTGCCAAGACTCGTGCTGCGCACGCTTTGTGGTTGGAGTGAGAAACAGGTTCCTTGGTGTTTTCTGCGAAACGCTTTAGCAGCCCGTTGGTGCTAGTATGGAGTCAGGGGATGGATGAAGCGGAGAGCCCCGTTTGGAGTGAGGCTGCAAAGGGCATGCCAAGAGAAGTGTTTTGCTGTGCCAAGACTCGTGCTGCGCACGCTTTGTGCTAGGAGTGAGAAACAGGTTCCTTGGTGTTTTCTGCGAAACGCTTTAGCAGCCCGTTGGTGCTAGTATGGAGTCAGGGGATGGATGAAGCGGAGAGCCCCGTTTGGAGTGAGGCTGCAAAGGGCATGCCAAGAGAAGTGTTTTGCTGTGCCAAGACTCGTGCTGCGCACGCTTTGTGGTTGGAGTGAGAAACAGGTTCCTTGGTGTTTTCTGCGAAACGCTTTAGCAGGCCGTTGGTGCTAGTATGGAGTCAGGGGATGGATGAAGCGGAGAGCCCCGTTTGGAGGGAGGCTGCAAAGGGCATGCCAAAGGAAGTGTTTTGCTGTGCCAAGACTCGTGCTGCGCACGCTTTGTGGTTGGAGTGAGAAACAGGTTCCCTGGTATTTTCTGCGAAACGCTTTAGCAGCCCGTTGGTGCTAGTATGGAGTCAGGGGATGGATGAAGCGGAGAGCCCCGTTTGGAGTGAGGCTGCAAAGGGCATGCCAAAGGAAGTGTTTTGCTGTGCCAAGACTCGTGCTGCGCACGCTTTGTGGTTGGAGTGAGAAACAGGTTCCTTGGTGTTTTCTGTGAAACGCTTTAGCAGCCCGTTGGTGCTAGTATGGAGTCAGGGGATGGATGAAGCGGAGAGCCCCGTTTGGAGTGAGGCTGCAAAGGGCATGCCAAAGGAAGTGTTTTGCTGTGCCAAGACTCGTGCTGCGCACGCTTTGTGGTTGGAGTGAGAAACAGGTTCCTTGGTGTTTTCTGCGAAACGCTTTAGCAGCCCGTTGGTGCTAGTATGGAGTCAGGGGATGGATGAAGCGGAGAGCCCCGTTTGGAGTGAGGCTGCAAAGGGCATGCCAAGAGAAGTGTTTTGCTGTGCCAAGACTCGTGCTGCGCACGCTTTGTGGTTGGAGTGAGAAACAGGTTCCTTGGTGTTTTCTGCGAAACGCTTTAGCAGCCCGTTGGTGCTAGTATGGAGTCAGGGGATGGATGAAGCGGAGAGCCCCGTTTGGAGTGAGGCTGCAAAGGGCATGCCAGAGGAAGTGTTTTGCTGTGCCAAGACTCGTGCTGCGCACGCTTTGTGCTTGGAGTGAGAAACAGGTTCCTTGGTGTTTTCTGCGAAACGCTTTAGCAGGCCGTTGGTGCTAGTATGGAGTCAGGGGATGGATGAAGCGGAGAGCCCCGTTTGGAGTGAGGCTGCAAAGGGCATGCCAAAGGAAGTGTTTTGCTGTGCCAAGACTCGTGCTGCGCACGCTTTGTGCTTGCAGTGAGAAACAGGTTCCTTGGTGTTTTCTGCGAAACGCTTTAGCAGCCCGTTGGTGCTAGTATGGAGTCAGGGGATGGATGAAGCGGAGAGCCCCGTTTGGAGTGAGGCTGCAAAGGGCATGCCAAGAGAAGTGTTTTGCTGTGCCAAGACTCGTGCTGCGCACGCTTTGTGCTTGCAGTGAGAAACAGGTTCCTTGGTGTTTTCTGCGAAACGCTTTAGCAGCCCGTTGGTGCTAGTATGGAGTCAGGGGATGGATGAAGCGGAGAGCCCCGTTTGGAGTGAGGCTGCAAAGGGCATGCCAAGAGAAGTGTTTTGCTGTGCCAAGACTCGTGCTGCGCACGCTTTGTGGTTGGAGTGAGAAACAGGTTCCTTGGTGTTTTCTGCGAAACGCTTTAGCAGCCCGTTGGTGCTAGTATGGAGTCAGGGGATGGATGAAGCGGAGAGCCCCGTTTGGAGTGAGGCTGCAAAGGGCATGCCAAAGGAAGTGTTTTGCTGTGCCAAGACTCGTGCTGCGCACGCTTTGTGCTTGGAGTGAGAAACAGGTTCCTTGGTGTTTTCTGCGAAACGCTTTAGCAGCCCGTTGGTGCTAGTATGGAGTCAGGGGATGGATGAAGCGGAGAGCCCCGTTTGGAGTGAGGCTGCAAAGGGCATGCCAAAGGAAGTGTTTTGCTGTGCCAAGACTCGTGCTGCGCACGCTTTGTGGTTGGAGTGAGAAACAGGTTCCCTGGTGTTTTCTGCGAAACGCTTTAGCAGCCCGTTGGTGCTAGTATGGAGTCAGGGGATGGAGGAAGCGGAGAGCCCCGTTTGGAGTGAGGCTGCAAAGGGCATGCCAAAGGAAGTGTTTTGCTGTGCCAAGACTCGTGCTGTGCACGCTTTGTGGTTGGAGTGAGAAACAGCTTCCTTGGTGTTTTCTGTGAAACGCTTTAGCAGCCCGTTGGTGCTAGTATGGAGTCAGGGGATGGATGAAGCGGAGAGCCCCGTTTGGAGTGAGGCTGCAAAGGGCATGCCAAAGGAAGTGTTTTGCTGTGCCAAGACTCGTGCTGCGCACGCTTTGTGGTTGGAGTGAGAAACAGGTTCCTTGGTGTTTTCTGCGAAACGCTTTAGCAGCCCGTTGGTGCTAGTATGGAGTCAGGGGATGGAGGAAGCGGAGAGCCCCGTTTGGAATGAGGCTGCAAAGGGCATGCCAAAGGAAGTGTTTTGCTGTGCCAAGACTCGTGCTGCGCACGCTTTGTGGTTGGAGTGAGAAACAGGTTCCTTGGTGTTTTCTGCGAAACGCTTTAACAGCCCGTTGGTGCTAGTATGGAGTCAGGGGATGGATGAAGCGGAGAGCCCCGTTTGGAGTGAGGCTGCAAAGGGCATGCCAAGAGAAGTGTTTTGCTGTGCCAAGACTCGTGCTGCGCACGCTTTGTGGTTGGAGTGAGAAACAGGTTCCTTGGTGTTTTCTGCGAAACGCTTTAGCAGCCCGTTGGTGCTAGTATGGAGTCAGGGGATGGATGAAGCGGAGAGCCCCGTTTGGAGTGAGGCTGCAAAGGGCATGCCAAAGGAAGTGTTTTGCTGTGCCAAGACTCGTGCTGCGCACGCTTTGTGGTTGGAGTGAGAAACAGGTTCCTTGGTGTTTTCTGCGAAACGCTTTAGCAGGCCGTTGGTGCTAGTATGGAGTCAGGGGATGGATGAAGCGGAGAGCCCCGTTTGGAGTGAGGCTGCAAAGGGCATGCCAAAGGAAGTGTTTTGCTGTGCCAAGACTCGTGCTGCGCACGCTTTGTGGTTGGAGTGAGAAACAGGTTCCTTGGTGTTTTCTGCGAAACGCTTTAGCAGGCCGTTGGTGCTAGTATGGAGTCAGGGGATGGATGAAGCGGAGAGCCCCGTTTGGAGTGAGGCTGCAAAGGGCATGCCAAAGGAAGTGTTTTGCTGTGCCAAGACTCGTGCCAAGACTCATCATCTCATCAACGCATGTAGCGTTGATGAAATCTTTTTTTTTTTTTTTTTTTTTTTTGTGTGTGTGTGTGTGTGTGTGTGTGTGGTGTACCAGGGGTAACCAAAAATGCAGAGGAATGGAAAGCACTCCTTTGCATTCGTATTTCATTTTGTTAGGACCTCTGAGGGACAGAATTGCTGTTAACAGCTTTTATAAATTGTATGTGAGCATCCCATTTCTGAAGGGAAGTGTGAACTCTTTAAAGCAAACTCCGTATCTTACACTCGGCCCCAGGGAAGTTACAGCACTTTGGGTGAACAAAGCCTGACAGAGTACTTAGGTGCTCTTGGACAGCTCGTTTGTCTTGCTCTGAAATGGGCCCTTCCGCACCACAGTGAAGGATGTGGTAGCCGTGGTTCTTCCATCCAGGCTCACAGCTCCCCGGGCCAAGTAGAGTTAGGGTGTGCAGGCAAATGCCTCAACCCTGGCCCATTGTGGACTTAACTGAACAGGACATGAAGAACTAGAGGGTAAAAGAAATCACTGGACACTGCAGCTAACAGAATGAGGCAGAGGGAGTGAAAAGGGGCAGTGGTGTGTAAGCAAGACCCTGACCACTGCACTTGTGTGGCCAAACCATGTGCCTGGTCACTGCAGTCTATCCCACTTGTATACCCCATTCATGCTGATGAGCACACATCTGTCCCTGCACAGCGGAGAATATGGGAATGGCACTGTGGGGTGCTGTGTTCATGGAAATCTCAGATTTGTTGAGCTACCTTCTCTTTCCTCCTCTATCACCAGAGCTCAGGCTGAAGGCCGACAGCCAGCAGAGACAGCCAGAGTCCTGCTTGTGAACTAGAGCACTTCTTCTGCCAAACAGAAAAGCCACCTCTTCCCTCTGCTCCCCACCTGCCCCGGCCATGACAACACGTGCCCTGCATGGAGCGGTTGGCTGCTTTTGGAGAAGAAGCCCTACCAGGCAAGAGCCTGGGGATGTACTGGAGACAAGGGGCAGGAAGCAAAAGCCTCCTAGGCAGAGTCACCAGCGCCCAGGCAGCAAGGGCAGGTTAAAGCACTCCTTTGCTAGTGGCAGTGGCATTAGTGGTACAGCTGTCTTGTGCTGGCTGCAGGGAGAAAAAGCCTCATCGTCCAGAAAGCCATCCCTCCTCTGTCATTACCTCCTCTAGGAAAGAAGAAGTTGGATAGCTCATGACAGTGGCTGGGAGCAGGCCAAGAGCTGGGCTGCACTGCCAGTGATCCATGCAAACCTCCCGTCTGCCTTGCCAGTTTCCCTTCTTTTGCCCTCTTTGCGAACAGAGCCTGTCAGGGTCCTCTGCATGGCTTTGAGTGCTCCCTCAAGGCCTCCATGTCCCTTTGACGTGCTCCCTGTTCTGGCAGTGCCCCTCTGGACTCCCACTCTTTGGTGTTTTGGGGCATCCCAGGGCCCTCCATGCGCTGTTCACAGTTCTCCACAGTGCCTCCATGTGTGTTTTGGTGTTCCTGCAGCTCCTCACTGCCTTATAGGGGACAGCTGCTCTGCTGGAGTGTCTCTCAGTGTGCCTCAGGTGCCTCCAAGCACCTTTTAGGGCTCCCTGGAAGCCTCTGAGCACATTTTGGGGGGCTCCCTTGGCCTCTGTGTTTCTTTAGTTTGCTCCAGGGACGTCTGCACACTTCCCAGAGGGCTCAGTGTGTCTATCAGGTGCTCCTAGGAACCTCTGTCTTGGGACTTCGTGTGCCTTGTGGGCCCTTCTAGGGTGTTCAGAGCATGATTTGGAGCCTCTCAGAGGCCTCTGATTGCCTTTGGTTTCATCACAGTGCTCACACTTGATTTTTGGTGCATCCCATGAGTCTCAGTCTGCTTCTTGGGGCACCGTAGGACCCAAGCACCATTCAGCATGTTTGAGCAGCCTCTGAGTGCCTTTCAGCATGTCTCATTTTTTGGTCCATTCCTGTGGCCTCAGGTGCCATTTGGTGTGTGCCAGAGATTTCTGTCTGGTTTTTGATGATTCTTGGAGGCCTCAATCTGCTTTTCAGTATATCTCATGGGTCTTTGAGTTCCTTTCATTTCCCCCATTGGGCTGCTGTCAGTTTTTCAGTGCATCCCAAGGCTCCTTGAGTGAGCTCTGGTGCCCTGAAGGCCTCAGTGAATATCGGGGGCCTTCATGTGTCTCCATCTGTGTCTCAGCAGCCCGTTGGATCCCCTTCCTTCCCAGAGACGTGCAAAGACCCACTGCTCTTCTGGCACATACGGTCCTTTGGCGAGGCCCACAGAACCTCCTCTGGGATCCCCCAAAAGTTCCTCAGTGCCTCTTGGGGCTGGAGAAGCTCCCAGTGGGGAGATGCTACCATGGGAGAGGGGGCTGGGGCATTATCCTCTGCCGCCCCCGGAGAGACCCTAGACCCTGAGCAGAGATGTCTGATTTTGTCTCGCAGCTGATGGCACCCGTTGCTGGGAGAGGTGAGCGAGGCAGGGAGAGGTGGTGGCAGCCACATGGCCCCTGCTCTTCTGTGACTGGGAAGGCTGAAACCAGGACATGAGTGGAGGATGGATGCACAAGTGGTAGTGTGATGGGCAGGCAAAAAAAGCAAAGGAAAACAAGAAGTAGGGGATATAGTTAACTGCAGTGTAGGAAAGGAAAATTAAAGCAAGAGGAAAAAAAATCAGCTCTCAGAAATTGATAGTTTAGCCACAGATGTCTCATCTTCTACATATTCATCTATATATATTATATAGAAAGAGATACAGGAATAGATGTGTGTGACTCCTTTCTCACTATTCCAGGAGCAGCTCTCTGAGTAGGTTAGCGCAAGAAAAGAAATGAGCCGGGTTGAAGGATGAGGGGGGTTTTGTGTGCTTGCCCTGAGCCCTCACTTGCCCGTCAGTGTGTGGGATCCCCTCAGGAAGGGTCAGCAAGTTGCAGAGACCCCTGAATGGAGGAGGGAGGCAGTTTGGGTGCCACATGCTGGACAACCATCGAACCCTCCTCCCTACTCAGCTCCCACAGGAGAGGTCTTTCACCCATTCGTACTGGGGAGCAGCTGCTTAAAACCCAGCCGAGGAACAGGGATCCTTCCTCAGCTCCCATGGGCACCTGCTTTAGGGGTAGACATGACATCTGCTCGGCCATGGAAATATGGGCTAGCATTCAGGGCCTACAGTAACCTCCAGGCTCACTGCTATGGGGCCCCAGCCCAGCACTCGGGGCTCTGTGCAGCTCTGTGCTTCAGCTCTGTGGTGGCCCCTGTCCCAGGGTAGCTCAGGAAGAGCCCCTGGGAAAAGAGAAGGTTGGGGCAGGAGATTGGACCATCCTGCCCAGAGGGACATAATAGGACTCTGCAGACCGGCACATATGACTGGAAACCCTGCATGAGGTTTGCAGGATGGAAATGTCTAAGACTGACTGTAAGGCTGAGAGACCTGGGCCTGTTCAGCCTGAAGAAGAGAAGGCTGAGAGGGGAACTGCTCAGTGTCTATGAATACCTTAAGAGGGAGTGAGGAGCATGGGGCCAGCATCTTTCCAGTGGTGGCCAGTGATAGGACAAGAGGAAACAGCCACAAACTGAAGCACCAAAGGTTCCACAGAAACTGAAGGAAAAATTTCCTGACAGAGTGACAGAGCCCTGGAATAGGTTGCCAAGAGAGGTTGTGGAATCTCTTTCTCTGGAGATCTTCAAAACCCGCTTGAATGCAATCCTGTGCCACGTGCTCTAAGTGACTTTGTGTGTGCAGGGGGGTTGGGCTAGATGATCTCTAAAGGTCCCTTCCAACCTTAATAATTCTATGATTCTATGTTCCTGCCAGCAGAAATATCCTCCAACTGGACTCATCACGATTCCCACACCCCAGAGATCACGGGCTCTTGCAGGAGCACAGCCTGTCTCAGAGCCTGCTCTTCCCAAGATGTTCCCCTTTCCCACTGCTGGTTTGTGCTGCTTCACCTTCCCTGATTAGCTCTGGGGAGACATCCAGACCTGGGGAGGGAAACACAATCTCTGGGTCAAACTCCCACATGGTTTTAATAAGAACAAATAGCAATGCATGGGATAAAAGTAGAGAAAAGATGAGAGAGGCAATGTCCAGCTCTTTCTGCTACTAGTTGCAGAAGGGAGAGCAGTCTTTGTCACTCATGACTCTCCAAGCTGCACAGACCTCTCTTCTGTCCCAGCTGCACCCAATCTCATGGCAGTGATGGGCTCTCTCAGACCTGGGTTCACGGACAGTCTGGCACCAGGGTCCAGTCTCACAGCCTTGGTGTCCTCATGAGGATGTGCCAGGGATGCTCGCTCAGCATCATCATACGCTGTGTCTGCGAAGGGAAAGGATGGGGCTGCTCTGATTGCCCTGGGGGCTCCATCACACCCCCAGCAGCGCACGTTCCCCACTGCAAGCAGCAAGGCCAGTGCATTGCAGTCTGCCCCACACACATGCTCCTCCTGGGCTGTGAATCCCCTTCCTCCCTGTCTCTCACTGCCTGAGACCTTCAGTCCCCTAATCCCACCCCCGTCTTCTCACCAGGAAAACTCCTAAGGCAGGTACCCTCCCCATGCCGGGAGGCCGGGCTCTCAGGCTGCTGCCACTCTCCTGGCACTGGGGACAGCACCCCAGGAGCCAGCAGCTGCATTTCCCCCTCACCTCTCCGTGCCTCTTCAAGCCATTCACCATCCTCTGCTTCCCTGGGCACTTCCCAGTCTTGCTGGCCAGGAACAAGATCCTCCCCAGGGTCAGATACTTCTCTGGCATCGTCATAGCCATCCGCTGGGTCACCTGTGGGCAGGACAGGGAACTCTGAAACGAGAGAGGAGCTGGTGATGACAGGAGCCCTCCCACAGAGCAGAGGAAGGAAGGACATGAAGGAACAAAGGGCAGAGACACTGGTGTTGGCAGGGTCACAGAAGATCCAGCATCCTGGATCCAGGGTTATGGGAGTGTGTGTGAGGCACTGGGGTGCCCTCTCCCCCTGCCGCAGGGATAACAGAGCTGGAGTCTGCACCAGGGCTGGGGATTCCCTGGGACAAACTCAGAGCCTGATGGAGGCAGGGACAAGTTGAGCCCAATAAGGCCCCATTCAGGCACCCAGCTCAGTGGGGCATGTCCAATGCTTGCCTACACTGCATGACTCCAGAGTCATTCCTGAAGGCAATTCCTCCCCACCCCAATGGTGACACTCAGTGACACAGCTATGGGGAGGAGAGACCAACCCTTCCCCTGCCTCCCTGCCCGTTACCTGGTGCTGACCCAGGACGTTCCTCACTGTCCCTGGACTCAGGTTGCAGCTTGGTCAGGGAGCCCTCTGAAGAGGAACCTGGCAAGAGGAGCAGTGAATGTTATCGGGATGAGCCCTTCTGACCCTGCCAATTGTCAGCCCTGCTGGGGATGGGGACCCACCTAGCAGGGACTGCATGGGGAGGACAGCCCAGGGCTTGCCCTGCTCCCATGGGAAAAATCCCATCTCCAAGGGCCTTTCAGAGCTGCCCTGGCCACCCCCTTCCTTTACCCGACAGGTACAACTGATGGGGGCAGCAGGACAGGCAGGGAGAAGCTGTGCCCCCGGGCTGGGATGGGCAGAGCAGGTCGGGAGGAAGCTCCTCGCCTGAGCCCAGCACTGGGCTGCTCTCCTGAAGGAACCCGTGACCCCAGCACTGAGGAGACAACTGGCCCGAGGGCTACAATGGTCCCATCGTGGGTTAGGGCCAGTGGAAAGGGCCCTGCCACGTGCTCTGTCCCAGAACCGACCGCACAGACCTGGAGGACCGAACCTCACCTGCTTCTCCCACACTTGGCTGTAGTCGATCTCCTGGTACACGGCCTCAGAGAAGGGCTCCAGAGACCTCCTGGAGGCTGAGGATATGGGCAAGATCAGCACAGGCACATGGAGAGAGGAGAAGGACCCCGATGTGGGCACTCAGCCCTTCCACCTTAGCCAGATGAGCACTGACCCCACAGCCCAGACCCACTGCTCTGCCCAGGCACAGTCAGATCCCCAGTGACAGCAACGCCCCCGTGGAGATGGCCTGGGGCAATGTAACCTCATGCTCTCTTTTCAGACACAGACCCCAATGCCCCTTTTGGCCCCAAGTCAGTCCCTGCTCTGACCAGGGAGCAGCTCCCATAGCTCCTCTCCCCAGGCAGCTTCCCACTCTCTGCCAGGCTGGTCCATAAAATGATCCTGCCCTGACATGGGTGAACAGGGCAGGACAGAGAGAGCAGCCCAGGGACCGACTCCCACTCTGAGAGACTCCCTGCCCTGAGCTCCTCTTGGCACCGCTCCTGCCCCACAGCCTCCCCTAGCACTGTCCAGAGCGCAGCCAGCAGCGTCCCTGGACGTCTGCTGCTGCTCCCATCTCCCCCAGCCCCTCGCTGCCTTTTCTCACCTCCTCTATCACCATCTCCTCCTGCATCAGCACTCCCACAGCTCCTGCTTGCGGGTGTCCCACAAATAGACAGTGAAGGAATAGGGAATAGAGCAGGAGGTAGCACCCCAACCCCAGCCCCTCTGTGCCCTCACACACACCCCACAGCCCCCACAGGGCTGCCAAGAGGCATCGTCCACCCTGGTACCGCTGGGGAAGGACCCACCTCTGCGCTGAGCCCTGGCTCTTTGCACTTGCCCTGCCAGGAGGGCCAGGAGCAGGCAGAGCAGGGCCCCCAGGATGATGCAGATGACAACAGGCATGGAGACTCCTCCGCTTTCCCTCACACGCCTCTGGGTGGGATCTGCATGGGCAGTGACATGGACGAGGCAGGCCCTCGCCTGGGGCATGCTGGGGCCCAGGGACACCCCAGTCCCGAACCATTGCACATGGCAGGGCTGGGGGACCCTGTGCTGGTTTATGGGGCAGCTCTCACACTGCTGGGTGATCCACAGCCCTCCACAAAGCCAAACGCTCCAACACCCTGTGGGAGGCCCTGCATCGCAGTACAGGCCCCTTCCCTCGGGCTGCAGGTCACAGCCTGGCCCCAGGGAGACCCAACCCAGGGAGCAGGGCAGGTTACCTGCTTGTGGGGCTGCTGTTGTCATCCTGGGTGCAGCTGCAGAGCAGGGAGAGAGATGTGGCTGTGCCTGTGCATGTCCCCTCCAAGTGCCATCAGAACAGTCCTTCCCTGGGTGCCCATGACAGGCCCTGGGCTCTCTGCTCTGGGCCATGGGGAGGACAGCACGGACAGCCCAGGACAGGCATTCACGGGGCTGCAGAACCCCACAGGCAAAGGCATGAGGACACCCTGCCCCGTAACATCTGCTCCCCACCTGGCACCAGGCACCCAACCTCTGCAGGGACATCCCTGCTCTGAGGAGTCTGGGGCCCTGTGAGGGCCCAGCTGGGATAACGTGTCCCCAAACAAGGGGACCAAGCACTGCCACTCACCGGAGCAATTCACAGCAGCATCTTCCTTGTGCTGGCAGGCACCGCTGTTGCCACACTGCACCCTGCAGTCCCAGAGAGACCGCTCCGTCCCTCTGCACTTCACTTGCTGCAGGCACATGGGACCCGTCCCCTCCCCAAACGCAGCCTCCCCCAGGGCAGACACGGCAGGGCCGCAGCCCAGCTGCCTGCAGGCCACCTCAGCGTCCTTCATGTCCCAGGAGTCGTCACACACCGTCCCCCAGGCGCCGTGGTGCCAAACCTCCACTCTGCCGGAGCAGCCGTCCTCTCCTCCCACGACACGAATCTTCTCCATCTCTGGAAAACACAGAACCCTCCCTGTGATTGGGGTGGTTGGGAGGGCCTGGCCAGGTGACAAGGGCACAGGGAGCAGCAGTTACCTGTGCAGCTTGTAGAGTTGGGGCACTCTGCTGCTAGGGCTGGAGGGGTTTCTGGTCGTCTCCCTGTAGAAGGAAACGCTACAGTGAAGGAAGGGGCTGCTTTATGGGGGTCGTGGACAGGATCAGGACTGACCTGTGCTTGAACCTCCCAGCACCTCCCCCTGCTCATGGACAAAGGTGAACCCCCCTGATAATGCAGTGTGTAACAGTGCTGGACTCCAGGGTTACCCTGGCTGCTCACCCCAAGAGGTTTCCTGGTTAGCAGAGGAGTAGGAGCATGTCCCCAGGGGGAGGCTGTTTCCGAGCTCTGGTGCCAGCACTGCCCTGGGCACGGCCTGGTTCCTACATAACCTTGAGCCACCAGCACCGCGTTCTCTCTCCCCATTCCCTCAGCAAACCACGACCATGAGTGGAATGCTCTGCATGGACTTCCCAACCTAAAAGATAATTGTCTGGGCCCCATCTATTCACAAAAGAGATCAACAGGCACCTCCAAGAGGTGTCCAAGGTGTGGTAGAGGAGATCACCAAGGTGAGGTGGAGGCTGCATGTGCCTCTTCCCCTCCTTGGCCATGTGGGTAGCTCAGGGCAGCTACTGCTCATGGATATGTTGTATTTGTGTCACTGACAGCAGAATGATCTCATATGCAAAGTAAAAGCCACTCCAGACCCCTTCTCAACATTGTGCCTTGCTGAACAGGGAGCAAGACCTGCTGTGAGCTTTGTGCCCACGTGGCTCCAGCATTACCATTGCAGGTGATGTGGGTCTCTTCTCGTTGGTCATCACAGGACTGTGGGTTCCAGGGATCAGAGGGGCACTGCCAAAAGGAACTGTTCCTCTTCCCACACTCAACATGATCCAGCCATGTATGGCCAGATACCTTCCTATATGGCAGGTCTGTTTCAAGGATTCCTCCATCTCCACAGCCCAACTGTTTGCACACCAGAGACACGGTGCTCGAAGTCATTGAGTTGGAGCAAACACTCCCCCATGACCCGTTGTAGAAAACCTGCAGGCGCCCAGAGCAACCATCACTGTTCTCCAGCCTCAAGGCCACAAACTCTGGAAGGAAAAACACAAAGCTGGGGGGAACAAGCTGGTCCTGAAGTGAGCAGAGATAAACATAACAAGAATTCCTTAGGGCATTCTATGGCATCCATGAATAGGGAGGTTTATTCTAAGAATCACAGAATGCTTAAGGTTGGAAGGGACTTTTAGAGGTCATCTAGTCCAATCCCCTTGTACACACAGGGTCACCTAGAGCATGTGACACAGGACTGCGTCCAAGCGGGGTTTGAAGATCTCCAGAGAACGAGACTCCACAACCTCTCTGGGCAGCCTGTTCCAGTGCTCTGTCACCCTCATTGCCAATAAATTTTTCCTTAAGTTTCTGTGGAACTTTTGATGCTTTAGTTTTTGGCCATTTCCTCTAGTTCTATCAGTGGCTACCACTGAAAAGAGGTCAGTACCATCCTCCTCACTGCCTCCCTTCAGGTACTTATAGACACTGCTCAGGTCCCCTCTCAGCCTTCTCTTCTCCAGGCTGAACTGGCCCAGCTCCCTCAGCCTCTCCTCATAGGGCAGATGTTCCAGGCCATTGATCATCCTTGTGGCCCTGCACTGGACCCTTTCCAGCAGCTCCACATCCCTCTTGTACTGTGGAGCCCAGAACTGGACGCAATACTCCAGATGTGGCCTCACCAGGGCTGAGTAGAGGGGCAGGATCACCTCCCTCGACCTGCTGGAGAGGCTCTTCTTAATGCAGCCCAGGATCCCATTGGCCTTCTTGGCCACGAGGGCAACTGCTGCCTCATGGTCAACTTGTCGTCCACCATGACACCCAGGTCTTTCTCTGCAGAGCTGCTCTCCAGAAGGTCAGTCCCCAGCCTGTACTGGTGTCTGCGGTTATTCCTCCCCAGGTGCAGAACCTTGCACTTGGCCTTGTTGAATTTCATGAGGTTTTTCACTGCCCAGTTGTCCAGTCTGTCCAGGTCCCTCTGGATGGCAGCGCAGCCCTCTGGGGTATCGGCTACTCCTCCCAGTTTCGTATCATCAGCAAACTTGCTGAGGGAGCACTCTGTGCCTTCATCCAGGTCATTGATGAATAAATTGAACAGGACTGGACCAAGGACTGACCCCTGGGGGACCCCACTAGCTACAGGCCTCCAACCAGACTCTGCACTGCTGATCACCACCCTCTGAGCTCTGCCATCCAGCCAGTTCCTAATCCACCTCACTGTCCACTCATCTATCCCACACTTCTGGAGCTTGTCTAGGAGAGCGTTGTGAGGGATGGTGTCAAAACCCTTGGTGAAGTCAAGATAGATGGCATCCACTGCTCTCCCCTCATCTATCCAGCCGGTCATTCCATCATAGAAGGCTATCAGGTTAGTCAAGCATGATTTCCCCTTGGTAAATCTATCCTGACTACTCTTGAGCACCTTCTTGCCCTCCACATGGTCCTCGTGCCTTCACCAAGAAGCAGGGAGTCTTCTAGACATGCAAGGTCTCAGATAGTCAGAGGGCACTGCCAGCAAGGCACTGTTTTACCAAGGGAGTAGAGAGAAGCATCCAGTGTGCAGCACTACCCTCCCCCCTGATCTGTGGGGACACCTGTGCTCTCCCCATAGCCCTGAGCAGGTCCAGTGGGGACTGTGCATGGGTGTCCCCAGGACCGGGCAGGAAGGGGGCTCAGGGCAGTAGGGGCAGTTCCATCATGTCCAGCTTCTCCCTCGTCCCCTCCTCATGAAGCACCAGGCTCCCACCACGGCTGCCCGCACAGACCTGAGCAGACGACTCCTGCATCCTCTTTGTGCCTGCAGTTGTGCTGCCCCCAGGGCCTGGCCGGGCAGTCCCAGAGAGCAGCTTCATCCCCGGAGCAGTTCACGTCATCCAGCCAGATCTCTCCAGAGCCTTCCCCGTAATGAGCAGAACCGGTGAAATTCACAGCCACCCCGCAGCCCAGCTGGCGGCAAACAACGGTGGCGTCCAGCAGGTCCCAGGAGTTGTCACAGACGGTCCCCCAGGTGCCGTTGTAGTAGATCTCCACTCTCCCAGCGCAGCGCCCTGCCCTGTGCACCAGCCGGACCCACCGGCTCCCTGCACCCAGGAGAAACCCGGCTGTCAGGGGCTTGCAGCCCTGGGGAGCACAGCACATTGGGGACCGTCAGAGCAACTCACCCGAGCAAACCACCCCCACGTCCTCGGCAATTCCTGCAGGCGCTGCCGCAGGCAGGGAGGTGTTGCAGAGGGTCAGGCGAGTCTCCTTCCCTGCACACTGGACCCTTCTCAGCCCCACGGGGCCTGTCCCTCGCTCAGACTTCGGCGGGTTGTAGGCTTGCTCTGCCTCTCCGCACTGGAGCTGCTGGCACACCACGCTGGCATCGTTCAGGTCCCACTGGTCATCCAGGACTCGGACCCATGTCCCATTCAGGGGCATCTCCACTCGCCCATCACAGCGGCTCCCTCCACCAACCAGACGCAGGGATCCAGAGAGTCCTGCTCGGAGAGAGGGGAAATGTCCTGCATGCTGCCTTGTTTCCCATTCTCATGCCCTTGGACATCCTGGAGCTCACCTATCCGTATCCAGCTCACAGTGAGGAGCTCAAGGATGGGAGTGCTCCAAGGGATTTTGTTTTCCAGGCCCTAAACCTTGCTGAGTTCTAATATTATCTCAGTGACACAAACAGGGAAGCATTGGAGGTCAAGCCAAATCCCTGAGCCACCAGATATGTCCTTACGGATGAATCTGGAGCAGCTTCAGCAGCAGGAAGTGGTGGCCTGTAAGAGGCCTGGATGACAGGGTGAGCAGTAGCCTTGCTCCATCCTCAAGCTGGGACTGGCTCCTGCTGGGACAGCTCTGCCCTTTTACACCCCTGTGGATCTGGGATGTGGAGCTTGTGTCCTTAGCAAGAACCAGAGGGATGAGGGCCTTCTTTACAAAACAAGGACAAGTTTGAGGTTCATATTGACAAGGAGAAAGGGCAAATCCCAGCCCCAAGGTGCTGCTCAGCCTCAGGAATTGCTCCTGCTGGGCGCACTCATGGTCCAGTCCCCGCAGGCTATTGGATCAGGTTATGGTCTGGGATGGGGGTATGGGCTGCAGGAGGGAGCAGAGGATCTTTCGCAGCTTCAGGGAGAGGAACCGTGTCCCACAGTTCCCTCCTTGGCCTGTGCCCCAGGAGAGAACAGAGGAGCCCAGGCCTGGTGGTGGCCCCAAGGCCTGAACCAGATGTCCTGGAGCAGCAGAGATTCTGGCTCCCTGCTCAGCTCCCATCTCCCCCAAGAAAACGTGCTCTGCAGGAGCAAGCAAAGCTCTCTGAATCCCACTATGGGAACCCATAGTTTCTCCAGCAGGAAATTCAGTTTGTCACTGCCAGGGGCTCCCCTGCTTTGTGTTTCCAAGTCACACAAAAGGGGCAAAATGAGTTAATCCATTTTCCCAGAACTCACCTGAGCAAAAAACACCAGCAATATTGTCAGGTGAGCATGGGGACACTCCAAGTGCAGTCACAGGGCACTGTCCCAAATGCGATTCAGTCCCATTACAGTGGAAAGTGTCTCTCCAGACAGGGCCTGTTCCTCTCCCAAAGTGCCCTCCTGCAGGAATGGACTCAGCAAATCCACAGTTGAGTTGATGACAGAGAACATGAGCGTCGGAGATGTCCCAGCCAGAGCCACAGAGGGTTCCCCAGGTTCCCTCCACCTCGAGCTCCAATCGCCCTGAACATGCTGTGCTGCCATTCGCCAGCCTGAATCCTGGATATATTACAAAAGGAAGTGAGGGTCTTCAGAGAGGATCACTTTGTGCTCTAGCTCATCATCCCAAGATAGAAATGCCACAGAGATACAATTTCCTTTGCTTCCAGCACTGCAGGATTGCAGACAACAACTCCATCCCTCCCGCACTCACACCATGCTCAGCATGGTCAATTTCCTGCTCCCCTATCTCTTAGCATATAGCTTGTGAGTGGCATTTCACACCTCCTCCCTGAATGCTCACGTGTGCAGGTGACACCAGCGTGGTTGGCATGGCTGCAGGTCTGGTTGCTGAGGGACCTCCTGGGGCAGGAGGAGAGGAAGGGCTCATTCCCCACACACTGCAGCTCTCCATCCCAGATGGGACCGACCCCCTCTCCAAAGTGAGCTCCCCCACGGACAGACAGGACAGTGCCACACTGCAAGTCCCTGCAGATCACGTCAGCAGCTTTCACATCAAAGTGTGAGTCACAGACTGTTTTCCACTGGTCTGCATCTCTGATCTCCACACGTCCTGAACAGGGGCTGTTTCCTCCAACGAGACGAACAAGTCCTAGGGGGAAAAAAAAAATTAAAAACCCCACAATGACAGGGAGTTGCCACAAGCCTGTGGCAGTTACATACCATGGCAGCCACATTCATAGGGTCCCATTAACATCAAACAGCAGCTCTCAATAGGTTCTGATGACACAAATCCTTCAAGACCCCTGCACCTCCTCTCACACCCACACAGTGCTCTGGAGCTTGTCTCAATCACATACCCATAGCCACAGGCACTGCTCAGGGAAATGCTGCTGCCCCACAGGCTGCCCCACTGTCCGGCACAGATCCCCAGCACTGCAGCCCTAACGGTTGCTGCAGCCTGTTCAGCCCTGCAGAGCTCAGAGACAGCCTGGGGAATTGCCTCGGAACAGCCCAAAATGCTCCCTGTTCCCAGGGTGTCCTGCGCTGTCGAAGGGGTCAGTGACACAGACCCAGCAGGACCAGCCTGTTCCTGTGGTGACGTGGGAGGGAGCAGCCAGCAGCTCCACAGACACCAACCCAGAGCTCGCGGGGGGCTGGTCCTTACGGGGTGGCCCTGGACAAGGGGTGCCCTGCTCATCCCCCTGCTTCTCTGCCCCAGGCCCTGCTCTTGTCCCCTCTGAAAAGCCACTTCGGGTCAGCCAAGGCACTCCTGTCTGTGAGGAAAATGACTGCAGGAGCCTCAGGCATCTTGTACCATTTCCCCAGCCATGGGGTGCCGAGCAAGTCATCCTGAGGTCTGGGGCACAGGGACACCCAGCACTGCCAGGAATATTCTGGCAGAACTTGAGGAGATTGATGGAGACCTAGAACCTGTAGGACAGTGTGAGGGATTCATTTCTCAGCCTCAGGCACCATCCGAGGGTGGGCTGAGCCCCCAGGATTCTGATGGGGTCTGTGCACCCCGTGGTGGGCTCACCTGGGACTTTCCCCAGGAACAGCAGCAGCTGCAGTAGTGCAGTGAAAGTGGCAATGCCAGGGCCTGAGCTGGTACCCACACACTGCTCCTTCAAGGCACAGCCTGGTTAGTCCCCTGATCCCAGGCCCCACTCCAGAGGTGAGGAACTGGATGACTCCTTACCTGAACAAACAACTCCGGCGTCCCAAGGATGAATGCAGTTGTAGTTACCCCAACCATCATGTGCGCACTCAGACAAGGCGGTCTCGGTGCCTTGACATCTTACCTAGCCCAGCCAAATCTGGCCAGATCCTGGCCCAAAATATCTGTACGGAGGGACACGGACAGCAAATCCACAGCCAAGCTGCTTACAAACTACAGCAGCATCTTTCATGTCCCAGAAAGAAACACCACACACAGTCCCCCATTGGCCCTGATGTTTCACCTCCACTCTCCCAGCACAGCGGCTGTCTCCATCCTCCAGCCTCACCTCCGCAGCACCTTCAAACACAGACACAGGGTCGGTTAGGAGGGCACTGACCCCAGCACAGTGACTGTGTAGGGTCCCAGGGCTGAGTCCCAGCCCCTGGGGTGTGAGACATCTCCCCTCTGCACTCTTGGGACCCCCAGGGACCCATTTCCTTTATCCCGATCCACCATGGGTACCACTCAAATGCACCCACCACCCACAGGGCTTTATGGGTCCCCAGGGAGCATTTAGATGATCCTCATCTTCCATCCCAACCCTCATTCCCTCCTCAGTTACAGGGGAGAGCTCACTCCTACCCCACACTTACCCAGCACTTACCCCAGCACAGCTGCACCCAGACGAGCAGCCACAGCACCCAAGAGATGCGGAGTCCTTTTGCCTCCATCTGCAGCCTCCTGCCTTGATGGCACCCTCTGCCTGCCACAGATCCTGGGGACTTGTGCAGGACAACAAACATGGGAGGCTAATATATATCTGCAGGTGCCGGCCCATCTCCTGGACAAGCCAATCGAAGCAGCAGGCACCATTTTAGACGTTATCGGGGGTTATCTCCCTTCAGTCACAGCCCAGCCCTCCAATGAACTTCTCGAGTGCCGTTCATGACCATATATGCAGCACGGCTCCACTGCGGATGTCCTGGTCACTGCTCTGGGGCATCATCATGGGGCCCATCCCAGTGGAACAGGGCAGACCGCAGAGGGAAATGGCTCTGTCACACTTTGTATTCCACTCAGGTGACTGGGAACTTTGGGGATCTCACATGCTGTGTTTGCCCGAGTGCCCAAGGTGCAAGTGTCCAGCTTTCCCCACGCCATGAGAACTGTGGAGCTGGGATTGTCCCTGGGATGGGCTGTGTCAGGAAGGGAAGGAAAGAGGAACAGCCCCTGATCCTGCTACAGCCCCGCTGTGCTGGGAGCAGCAGCAGTGAAAGGTCTCTTAGCCGCAGCCAGAGACACATCCCGTGAGTGCGGTCTCGTCCACCCCTCTCGGACAGCCTGGTGCTGGTGCCTTGGTCAGGAGCAGGGAGCTGGGACATTTCACTCCTCTGACAGCAGACAGGGCAGCCCAGGCGCTCAGAGCCCCCCAGCTCTCAGGGTGTTCACCCAGGAGCCCGTTATTCCCTTGCCGGGGCTGATCGGCAGATCAAAGCCTCGCCTGCAGGTGCACAAACCACAGCCCACGTGGCCTCGGCAGCCTGCGCCGCGCTCTCCCTGCAGCAGCGACCGAACCAGGAAGATGGTGGTTTCTCTCTGGCCTTGGTTCCCCGAGCAGTGTCACTGCGTGCAGCCACTGTGGCAGCTCCAGGACATGCTCCCAGGGATGGGGCTGCAGGGGCTGTTCCTGGTGCCTTTGTGCTCATGGGTACTGGTGCAGGTCCTAGAAGGGCAGTGCAGTTTCTCATCAGTGATGCTGCATCTCTCCCCACCTGTTGCTGTGGCACAACTTCATACAGTTCCATGCCTCTAGGCTTTAAGGCTCTAACCTTATGGTTGGGTATTTTACTTTTTTTTTTTTTTGGTAACAAAATGAGTGCTTTTTTATTGAGATATGTTTGGACATTTTATGAGCTCCTTCAAATATGATTGTGTATTTTTTTCCACATTATTTTGTTATGCTACCCTTCCAGGGGATGCTGTCCTTATCCTCTCCACTGCACTCTGCATTTAACTCCTTCACCTTCCCTTCCCTTGGATATTGATTGTGAGGTCATTGCTGCCTGAGTGCCTGATTGGCCAGCAACAGGGGCATGGGTGGGACATGTGCTTTTCATGTCATTCCTCATAGGATAGCTGATAGGCCAGAAGCTGGCACATTTGATGAAATCTTGATCTTGAATCTGTTTTGTTATCAAAAAGAGGCCTCTGTGGACAATTTTCTCACGTCTTTCCTTGGGAGTGAGATTACCTCTGTCTCGTCCAACAGCCATTGCTCCCAATCTCCAGTCAGAACATACTTGGAAACTCCTGACATGCTACAGACCCAAAGGTGGTATTAAAACAGGTGTACATATGAAGAAGAGAAACCCGGTACAGACCACACAGGCAACTCAAGCAAGCTCCCTGCTGCCGGACAGGTGTCATTCCTACAGCACACAAACCCTGGAAATTGGGGATTCCTAACACTGCAGGCCTATATGCAGGCCTGCTGGGACAGGGGTGGCCTCTCCAAGTTAATTCTTCACCAGATACAAGCTGCTGGTCTATCAGGGACTCAAAATGAGATGTCATCACAGTCACCTTCATAGCCATATCCTTGCTCCTGGCCTGTAAACCTCTGAGAAATAAATTAACCTCACTGTAACTTTTCCCTTGCAGGCCAAGCTCCCCTTCACCCTGGCTGCTGCCAGGAAGCGCTGGGCCCAGGGACGCCAGCAATTACTTCTTATTTGGATTTTTCTCTATACACTTTTTTATTAGCATTTATTGTTGTTAACATTGTTGTTGCTTTTATTGTTGTTATTGTTGATTATATTGTTGAAATTTTTCTTGTTATTGTTTATTATACTGTTATTTTTGTTGTTGTTTAAATATATATTCCTGTATCATTGATTAAGTGTTGTGTGTTGTTTCCAAGCAATCTCCAGCACTAAAATCATCCCCACCCAAGATGTACATTTGTGGCACTCAGATTTCAGACCCTAGGGGCAAGCGAGGGCCAGGAAATGGTCCCTCTAGGACTTCCCCTCACATGTGGCCCTGGCCATGCCACAGTCTCTTTGCCATCTATTTTCTTTTTCTTCTTTTTTCACTTATTCTACTTTTTCTCTTTTTCTTTTCCTTTTCTTGTTTAATTATTTTTCTCCTTCTCTTCTTCCTCTTCTTCACCTTTTTCTTTTTCTTCCCTTTTTTCCTTTTTCTTTGTTTTTTCTTTTCCTTTCTCTTTTTTCTTTTTTCCTTTTCTTTCTTTTTCTTTTTTCTTTCTTTTTTTTCTCTCTCTCTCTTTTTCTTTCCCTTTCTCTCTCACTCTCATTCTTTCCCCTTTCTTTCTCTCTCTTTCTCTCCCCCTTTCTTTCTCTCTTTCTGTCTCTCACTTTCTTTCCTTCTTTCCTTTTTTCTTTCTTTCTGCTTTCGTTTTTTCCATTTTTCTTTCCTTCTTTCTTTCCTTCTTTGTTTGTCCTCTCTTTCTCCTTCTCACTCTTATTCCATATCTGCTTATTCCTGTGGCACACCTTCATACAGTTATTCATACAGCTTATTCCTTGCTACCTACAGTGTCATTCTGCACAACTGTGTCCTGTTCAGCATGGCTTCAGAGCAAAACCTTCCCTCTCTATGAGGAGGGCAGCCTCCCGGCACCAACTTGCTCTGCTTCATTCCCTCCCAACAATTATATCAGCCTCCTCACACCTTGCTACTAGCAGAGACACCCTGCTCATTCACCTCCCACAAAATACAGGCCTCACAGATAAAACCACTAACCACAGCATGCTTAGTGAAGACCCAAACATTGCCCCTGTTTCCTTTCATCCCTTCCCAGCACAGGTACCACGGCTACTCGCACATTTCCCCTAGCAGCATTACGCTACTAAAAAGCTGCCCCCAACACCCACACATTGCACACAAAATCTCTGTCAACAACATACTTGTCTCCTCAGGCCTAGGGTAATTCACTTGCCCTACTCCACTTCCTCCCTCCAACAATATGTATGGAATGGAGGTGTAAAAAGCACAAACAGATGCTGATGTCACAAAAACATGTGTTGGAAATTGTATGTACTTTTCAAGGACTGCTCAAATAGGCAACTGGGAAGCGATGCAGAGGCACCCACTGACAGTGCACAACTCAACTCACTCGCGGTTCAAGGAGCGGAGAATATTACGCAAATTGCTTGAAGATTCTGGAAGAATCACCTTATGAGGATGACCATATCACAGCCATGTCTTCTTCCTCCTAATGCTATAAATGACAGGGCCTAGCACTGATAAGCTGGGCAGGAATCGGGAATGACACCTGAACAACTCCTGAGGATGGACAGTGAGAATCCCTCACTTCCCCTTAACCTGGCACCCTGTGCTAAGGAAACTCCTTGCAAGGATGAGACACCCCTGCAAACTCAGGAAGAAATGTCCTGGCATTTACCATGTACAAGCAGTGCTTCCCTCTCGTCTGATGTTAGCAATTCTGTGTACGAGATGTGGGAAGGCCTCAGGGCATCATGAAAATGTGTCAGAATAAATACTTATACAAAGGACAATTAAAAATCAACCTGATAGTAATCCCTAAGTGCAGAACCTTCCTTCACCTGACCTGCACACATGTCCCAAGGGATGCCCAAAGGGGAAGGAGCCCCAGCCCCACCACGGGGCAGCTCTCAACTCTCCGGGTGCCGCACACAACGTGTCCCCATAGTGCCCAAGCCACTGGCAAAGGGAAGCTGTCGCACCGCAGGGACATGGGGCCTGGAGATGCAGGGCCGAGCTCCCCGAGCCCCTGGGGGACACAGGGTCCTGCAGGGCTGGGACACACTCAGGGACCACGTCACAGGGGGCAGTGTCCCTGGACGCAGCTGGTGCAGAAATGGGCTGCTGCCAGGAAGGGCCCCGTGCTGGGGACCACGATGGAGGCTGCTCTGTCCCTCAGCACCTCGAGGGACAAAGACCAGACACCACGGCAGATCCTGGTGCTCTTGTGACTTTCCACATCATCACTGCAGGCATCATCTGCTTCTCCAGCACAGCAGAAGACCTTATGCCTAGTCAGCAAAGCAGAGGACACAGAAGGTCAACCACAACCTGTTTTCAGGCATGGGCTGGGGACACTCCTCTCCAGAGCTTATCAGGGAAGGAGAGGGCACTCGCAGCGCTTCCCCTCTCCTCTGTGCTACTGAGCATGGCGCGTGTCTGCAGGGCATCTGTGGAGCGAAATCCCCTGGACACTGCACACGAACATGTGCTTCATTGTAGAACAGAACAACATTCCCGGCCTTTGCTAAGTGCCAGAGTGTCCTCTCTCACCCTCGCGCTGGGTGCTGGGAGCCAAGGCCCCCGGCGCTGGGCAGGGCCGCGCGCGCAGGGGAGCAGCTCCCGCGGGGCCAGCGCTCCTCCTGGCAAGGCAGCCTGCACGGGAGCGCCACGAGCACCGCCTCCTTGCTGCCCTCATCTCGCCATGGGGCGTCTGCAACCTGCGCCACTGCAGCCAGCACAGGCAGCACCTGGCCACGCTCAGGAGAGAGCGCGACAAGACACATGGGCCACAACAAGGAGCTAAAGCTCAGGGTTCACAGGGACACTTGGTGCTGCAGAGGGCTGGGGCTTCCCTTGTTTTCTCCCAGCAAGGCAGGAGATGCAGGAGCAGGGAAGGCTGCGCTGGCGGGACAGCCCTTGCGGCCTGGAAACGAGTGTTTGGGTCCGTGCTGAGCTGAGGCACGGTACAGGATTTGGGAATGGGCGGAAAGTCATCCCCAAGCACCCTCTGGGATTTCTGAGGGAAGCCCTTCTCTCCTGGTGTGCCTTTTCTGCATCCATGACAATGCAGGGAGCTCCAGGAACAAAGACTTTTTGTTCCTCCTCTCCAAACGAGTATTCTGCACATGCAGGCCTGGAGAAGTAGCCAAGAAGACCAACAAAAGAGGTAAAGGTGTCATTGGAGCGGAGCAGGCAACAGGTGATGGAGCCAAGAGCAGGGGAAAGGGGTTGTTCCAATCACTTCACCTCCTCCACCTCCTCTGTATGATACCTCCAAAGTCTCCTTCCCAGAGAGGGACATGGCAGACACCCCCACATGTAAAGCTGGTGACAGAAAAGCCACAGCAACGCGAGTGCTGAGAGAGGACAGTAGCTGCATAGAGAATAAACATGTTGCTCTCAAGGGTGCTCTTTCGCCCCAGACGCGAGGTAGATGAGCCGCAGCTTCTCTGCAAGCAGCCTGTGTGGGGCAAGGGCTTCCCAGCGCCTTTCCTGCCGCCGGGGGCACTGCGCACGCCTGGGCTCTGCAGGCGTCATGCGCGCAGGCAAGGGGGCTCCCAGTATTGGCCCTCACAGCCACGGGGCTGAGCTCGCTGCCCAGCCCTCTGCTCGCGCCTCCCTGCAGGGAACACTGCTCTGCCTCACACTTCCCCTCCAGCATTCCCAGGGCAGCAGACAAATGCCGACAATTCCCCGCACCACCAGCCCTTGGGTTTCGTGTCCTACTCTGAAAGTTGGGAATTCACCTCTGTTAGCAGGTGAGGATTGCAGCCCAGTGCTGGGCAGAGCTGCATCACCTGTAGGTCCCTGCTGCTGCTGAGGGCACATTTGTGCCTGCTCTGCCCTCTGCAGCCCTAGGAAGCCGTGGCAGGGGCAGCAGTGCAGGAGCCGCACCAAGGCTGCTCTCAGCCACAGCACATGGCACCTGCAAGGTGCGCGGCAGGACAAGAGAAGGAGCCCAGCAGCACCAGGGGCTCCCAGGCCACCACCAACTCACAAGGGCTCTGCTGAGGACATGCACACCTGGCCCCAGGGCACAACTGCCCTTGGCGCTCATTGCGCTACCAAGGAACACGTCTCCACCATGGAAAACACAACTTTCTTGAGTCCATCGGGCTGCAAGGGCAGGAGGGGAGCAGGGAAGAAAGATCAAGGTGTTCAAGGCTCCTTGTGGGGGTGGAAGCAGAGCCCCAAGGGGAGCCCGGCCTCTGGGCAGGCAGCCACCAGCAGCACCATGGGGCTGCGTGAGGAGCCCTCCTTGGCACCCAGCAAGCCCAAGGCCACGCACTGCTCTCTGCAGCCAGGCTCATCAGTGCCAGGGGGAGTCCAGCACACGCAGACCCTTCCTCACGGCGACCCCTCTGGGCCCTGCCGCTGCCCTCCTCCCCCCACGCAGCAGTGGAACATCCCAGAGGGGCAGTTATCGCCACGGGAACACGGATGCTTCCCAGGGCTGCGCCTCACAGTGGCCCCAGTGCTGGCCACGCAGCAGCAAGGCCAGGTGAGCAGCAGGGCCGCGCAGCACCAGGGGCCACCCATGGTGCCCACAAGATGCAGGGGAGCTGCGGGGCTCCAGGGCAGCCTGTGTGATTCCTCCCAGGGGAGGCCCCAAAGCCACCGCGCGACACTTGGCACTCATGGCTGCAAATGTAAACAATTCCATTCCATTGCAGACTCAGGAGAGTGAAAAAATGGCTAACGCTGAAGTTGAAGATATGGAGTGGGAGAGCTCGATGCAGGTACTGTGCGCACAGGCAGAGGCTGCGCGGGGACGGCTGCCGCTTGGCTCTGCGAGAGCAGCCGCAGGGCTGGTGGCAGAGGTGCCAGGGGGCTCTGGCAGGCCTGGGTGCTGGGGCAGAGCTGCGCCAGGGCCAGGAGCGGCCAAGGCCTCGGGGGCTGCTGCCTGAGCCTGGCGCCCTGGCTCTGTGCACTGCCTGCCCCGCGCACGCAGGGGACACGAGGTCCCACTCACAGAGCCAGCGCTGCCACCATGACCGTCCCCACAAGCTCTCCTGCTCTCTTCCAGACTCCAAGCATCCAAGGCCTGGATGGCTGCAACAATGAGGAGCCTATGGAGTGGGAAAGCTCCTTCTGTGGCCTTCAGGTATTGCCCTTGCAGCTGTCTACACAGGCAGAGCTGGGGCTGGTCCCAGCCCCTTCCCACTTTCCCACTTCCTGCTGCAGGAAGAGGGGCGCTGGGGCCAGGGACCTCCCGCTCTGTGACCTGCCCTCTCTCTGTATTGCAGGCTCCATGCATGAATGGGGGGCCTTCAGGGGACCATCCTGAGCCCATGGAGTGGCTCAGCTACGGCAGCAGCCAGGTACGGTCCGTGCAGCCCCTGGACGATCTTATACTTCCTCTTCCCCACGCACCATCTCCACCAAGGTCTCTTGCTCTCTTCCAGACCGTGGGGAGCAGCGGCCTGGTCGGCTGCAGCCAGGAGGAGCCCATGGAGTGGGAGAGCTCCGGCTGCAGCCCCCAGGTATGGCCCCTGCTGCCGGCTGCACGGGCAGAGCTGGGGCTGTGCCCGGCCCCTTGGCGCTGCTCCGCGCTGCCTTTGGGGAGCAGCCGCGCGGGAGCCTGGCCCAGGTGTGCGGGCGCTCTGGCGGGCCGCGGCGCCGGGGCAGAGCTGCACAGGGCGCAGGAGCGCCCAAGGCCTGGGCACCTGCTGCCTCAGCCCCTCTGCCGGCCTCTGGGCTGCGCTGGCCACGCCAAGCCTCTGCCAGGGCACCAATGACGGCAGCGCTGCTGCCAAAGAGCCCGCGCAGCCGCCAAAGAGCTTCTGCTCCACGGGAGCCCCCGAGCCGCTCCTCGGCCCTGCTCACGCCTCCTTTTCCCTTGCAGGCCAATGTCCCCTTCACTCTGGCTGCTGCCAGGAAGTGCTGAGCACAAGGACTCCGGCCCTAGCCTATTTTGTGGATTTTTATATATGTAGTTTCACAGTAGTTTTAGTTGTTTTTGATATTTTTATATTGTTATTGATATTGTTGTTGTTACTGTTATTAATATTGTTGTTATTGTTGTTATTCTCTTTCTCTATTGTTGTTATACTCTTTTTCGTTCTTGTTTAAATATATATTCCTGTATCATTGTTCATGTGTTGTGTGTTTTTTCCAATCGAGCGCAGGTGCAAAAATATCCCCACTGCAGGTGTGTCTGTGGAGCCCCAGGATTTCAGGCACCAGGGGCAGGGGGCGACAGTAAAAAGGTCCCTCTGGGACTTCCATTCACACGTTGCCCTGGGGATGCGCAAAGGGGAAGAAGCCCCAGCCCCACCGCGGGGCAGCTCTCAACTCTCCGGGTGCTGCACACAACGTGTCCCCGCAGTGCCCAAGCCACAGGCAAAGGGAAGCTGTCGCACCCCAGGGACACAGGGCCTGGAGATGCAGGGCCGAGCTCCACGAGCCCCTGGGGGACACAGGGCCCTGCAGGGCTGGACATGCTCAGGGACCGCGTCACAGGGGGCAGTGTCCCCGGAGCAGCTGGTGCAGAAATGGGCTGCTGCCAGGAAGGGCCCCGTGCTGGGGACCACGAGGGCGGATGCTCTGTCCCTCGGCAGCCTCGGGAACAGGGACCAGGTCACCAAGGAAGGTCCTGCAGCTCCACGGTGACTCTGGCATTTTCTGTGCAGGGGCCATTTACTCTGGTCAAATTGTGTGACACTCGTGTCCTTGCGCTGCCTATAGCCTTTCCCAGCCTTTCCCTGTCCTGAGCCGCCTGCCATTTCCAGCACAAAGAGCTCCTGGAAGGCCCATGCTGAGCACTGCATGTGAGCACTGGACAGGAGGAGCTGCCCTTGCCAAGGGGCCGTCCCTGTGCGCAGGGCTCAGAGCGCAGCAAAGCAAGCTGCAAGCTCCTTGCCGCGCAGAGGAGGCAGGAGCTGCCAAGAGCAGGGCCCTGCACTGCAGGGCTGCACGAGGGCAGAGCGTCTCCCAGCGCTGCTCTGTGCCAGGCAGCAGCTTCCAGAGACAGCGCCCGCCTGCCTGGGGGCACCTTGGCACCGCTGTGCATCTGGGCCTTGCTTGCAGCCTCCAGCGACGTGTCCACCCACGGCGAGACCTTATGTACCACGATGCAAACCCCGCCTGGAGGGAGCACAGGCGCTTTCCTCTGGTGGTCTAGCAGTTTGCCAAGCAGCTCCTGCCTCCAGCCACCCCAAACTTCTTCCCGGGAGGAGCCTGCCAAAGAGCCCTCTGTTTGAGGCCTGCACCCGGCCACACGGAGCGCTAGGGAGATGACTGGTGCTGCCACTGTCCTCCCAGGGCCGTCTCACAGCTGCTGCAGCTGCTCATGGCGACAACTCAGTGCCATGGGAGAAGAGGCCTTATGCCTGACAAAACCCCACCGCTGCCCTTCCAACATTGCTGCCGCCCTGGGCGCCCCGGAGCGCTCCCAGGTCACAGAGTCACACAGTGCTTGACGTTGGAAGGGACATCTCGACATCATCAGTCCAACCCCCTCTGCACAAGCAGGGAACCCTACAGCGTGTTGCACAGGATCACACCCAGGAGGGTTTGGAAGACCTCCAAAGAAGGAGCCTGCACAACCTCGCTGGACACCCGCTTACAGTGCTCTGTCACCCTAACAGTCAAAAAGCTCTTCCTCATATGCACATTGAAACTGTGTTGCAATTTGTACCCATTGAAACTGTTTTGCAATTTGCACCCTTTAGCCCTTGGGCTATTGCTGGGCACCACCGGGAAGAGTTTGGCCCTGTCCTTTTTACATCCTCCCCTAAAGTGTTTGTACCTGTTGGTAAGTTCCCCTCTCACTCTTGTCTTCCCCAGGATAAACGGGCCCAGCTCGCTTACTCTTTCCTCATAAGACAAATGCTCCAGTTCCTTCATCACCTTCGTGGCACTATGCTGGTCCCTCTCTGCAAGTTCCACGTCCCTCTTGTCCTAGGGAGAACAGGATATTTCTGCACACAAGAGTCCAGGCGTGGCCTGAGCAGAGCTGAGGAGAGGGGCACGATCAGCCCCCTCCACCTGCTGCCAACACTCCTCTTCATGCAGGCCAGCATCCCTTTGGCCATCCTTGACACAAGGGCACATTGCTGCCTCCTGCTTGACCTGTTGTCAAGCAGACCTCCCAAACCCCTCTCCACAGAGCTGCTTTTCAGCAGCTCCACCCCTAAGCTCAACTGGAGCCTCAAGGTTATTCCTCCCCCACTGCAGGACCCTGCACTTGCCTTTCTTCAGTCTCAGGAGGTCCCTCTCTGCCCAACTCTCCTGCCTCTGCAGGTCCCTCTCAATGGTAGCGCAGCCCTCTGGAGTTTTGGCCACTGCGCCCAGCTTTGTCTCATGTGCAAACTTGCTGAGGGGGCCTCCTGCAAGGCACTGAGCAAATAGGTGAATAGCACCAAACCCAGCACTGACCCCGTAGGGGACACCACTAGCCACAGGCCTCCAACTAGACTCAGCACCCATTAGTACAACCCTCTGAGCTCTGCCATCCAAGCAGTTCTCCATTCACACACTGGCCACTCATCTGAAGCACACTTGCTCATCTTTCCTGGGAGTGTTATGGGCAACCATGGGAATGAGCAGCTTCCTTTAAAGTCCTGCTTTTCCATGCCTGTATTCCTGGCTGCTCAGACATCAGCAGCTCCTCCAGCACTGGGGAGATCTCCTGCTCCGTCCACCTTGCCTTTACCTGAGGGCTGGCAACTCAGCTCCTTTAGCAAGCTCAACTCACATCTAAACATGCATCCTGAGACCTTTGTCAGTGATGCTCTGGAAATCCTGCAGAAGCATTTGGAACAGCAACGTCCGCTCTTCCAAGGCAAGAGCGTTTCAAAACAGGTCAGTAGAAAGCACTGTGCAGAGGGGGCTAGTGCAGCAGCCAGGAGAGCAGCCTGGCCGGCCTCTGACTGCAGCAGCTTCAGCAGAGAATTGTGCAAGGCGGTGGCAAAAGAACCCAGCCCCAGGGAGGGGAGCAATGCGAGGCAGGACCATGAAAGGCCACAAGGAAGGAAAAGTCCTATGGGAGAATCCAAGCTGAGTAAGTCAAGAACAGAGCTCCCACCTATCACCCTGCCAGGAACGTCCAGACTTTCAGAGCATGGAGAAAAGGTGAAGAAGCAGCAGGGGAAGATTGTGCTCACCTGTTCGTATCCATGCGACAAAGCTCTGAGCAGGATGCGCAGAGCACACCCAAGGCATGCAGGAGCCCCTCCATTCACCACAACCACCTGCAACCAGACCTTGTACTGCAGTGTTAAAAAATCACTCTAAATGGAGGCCATGGAGCAGGCGAGACCCCTTCCCCTCCAGGGGTCTGCAGGATTCCAGGCAGCCTGTCCCTTCAAGCAGCTGCAAAGCACCTTCGAGAGAGGGGACTATCCAAGACAGCCTTGGTGGCCCAGGTGCGAGACAGACGAGCCGCAGCTTCTCTGCAAGCAGCCTGCGTGGGGCAAGGGCTCCCCAGCGCCTTTCCTGCCGCCGGGGGCACTGCGCACGCCTGGGCTCTGCAGGCGTCATGTGCGCAGGCAAGGGGGCTCCCAGCACTTGCCCTCACAGCCACGGGGCTGAGCTCGCTGCCCAGCCCTCTGCTCGCGCCTCCCTGCAGGGAACACTGCTCTGCTTCACACTTCCCCTCCAGCATTCCCAGGGCAGCAGCCAAATGCCTGCCGCCAATTCCCCGTGTCACCAGCCCTGCGGCTGCTTGGGAACCACCCAGAGCCCTCCGCGCACCTCTGGCGCCAGCCCCTTCCCAGCAGCTGCGCTCTACCTCGGAGGGACACTGCGGCATGCCAGCAAGCAAGCTTGGCCAGCAGCAAGATGCTCCTCTGGGCTCCAGCACTTTGGTGGCAGGAGTTGCGCTGCTTGCTTTTGGAGGGTTTTCCTCTGCGCAAGGGCAACATTTGATGGCACTGGGGCGATCGCCTGCTGCATCTGTCCTTGGCTTTCCTGTCCTTACCCAAGGACTGGGAATGCACCTCCATTAGCAAGTGAGCATTGTAGCCCAGTGCTGGGCAGAGCTGCAGCAGCTGCAGGTCCCTGCTGCTGCTCAGGGCACATTTGTGCCTGCTCTGCCCTCTGCAGCCCTAGGAAGCTGTGGCAGGTGCAGCAGTGCAGGAGCCGCACCAAGGCTGCTCTCAGCCACAGCACATGGCGCCTGCAAGGTGCGCGGCAGGACAAGAGAAGGAGCCCAGCAGCACCAGGGGCTCCCAGGCCACCACCAACTCACAAGGGCTCTGCTGAGGACATGCACACCTGGTCCCAGGGCACAACTGCCCTTCCCGCTCATTGCACCATCAAGGAACACGTCTCGACCACAAAAAAGCAAAACTTTCTTGAGTCCATTGGGCTGTAAGGGCAGGAGGGGAGCAGGGAAGAAAGATCAAGGCCTTCAAGGCTGCTTGCAGGGTTGGAAGCAGAGCCCCAAGTACAGCCCGGCCTCTGGGCAGGCAGCCGCCAGCAGCGCCATGGGGCTGCGTGAGGAGCCCTCCTTGGCACCCAGCAAGCCCAAGGCCACACACTGCTCTCTGTCGCCAGGCTCAGCAGTGCCAGGGGGAGTCCAGCACACGCAGACCCTTCCTCACGGCAGCCCCCCTGGCCCCTGCCGCTGCCCTCCTCCCCCCACGCAGCAGTGGAACATCCCAGAGGGGCAGTTATCGCCACGGGAACACGGATGCTTCCCAGGGCTGCGCCTCACAGTGGCCCCAGCGCTGGCCACGCAGCAGCAAGGCCAGGTGAGCAGCAGGGCCGCGCAGCACCAGGGGCCACCCGTGGTGCCCACAAGATGCAGGGGAGCTGTGGGGCTGCAGGGCAGCCTGCGCGATGCCTCCCAGGGGAGGCCCCAAAGCCACCGCGCGACACTTTGTGCTCATGGCTGCAAATGTAAACAATTCCATTCCGTTGCAGAGTCAAGAGAGTGAAACAAAATGGACAAATGTGAATTTGAAGAGATGGAGTGGGAGAGCTCTGTGCAGGTACTGTGCGCGCAGGCAGAGGCTGCGCGGGGACGGCTGGCGCTTGGCTCTGCGAGAGCAGCCGCAGGGCTGGTGGCAGAGGTGGCAGGGAGCTCTGGCAGGCCTGGGTGCTGGGGCAGAGCTGCGCCAGGGCCAGGAGCGGCCAAGGCCTCGGGGGCTGCTGCCTGAGCCTGGCGCCCTGGCTCTGTGCACCGCCTGCCCCGCGCACGCAGGGGACACGAGGACCCGCGCACAGAGCCAGCGCTGCCACCATGACCGTCCCCACAAGCTCTCCTGCTCTCTTCCAGAGTCCGGGAACTGACAACCTGGTCAGTTGCACCAACGATGAGGAGCCCATGGAGTGGGAGGTCTCCTTCTGTGGCCTGCAGGTATTGTCCATGCTGCCATCTGCACCGATCTGTGCATCTGTGGCTGGGCTGGGACTCTTCCCGCTTTCCCACTTCCTGCTGCACCAGGAGGGACCCTGGGTGCAGAGTCCTTCAGATTTCAGACCTGCCCTGCCAATGCCTTTTTCTCTCTTACAGGCTCCACATGCAGATGGGGGGCTTGCAGAGAATGCGCCAGAGCCCATGGAATGGCTGAGCTACGGCAGCAGCCAGGTACAACCCCCGCAGCCACTGGACGATCTTATACTTCCTCTTCCCCACGCACCATCTCCACCAAGGTCTCTTGCTCTCTTCCAGACCGTGGGGAGCAGCGGCCTGGTCGGCTGCAGCCAGGAGGAGCCCATGGAGTGGGAGAGCTCCGGCTGCAGCCCCCAGGTATGGCCCCTGCTGCCGGCTGCACGGGCAGAGCTGGGGCTGTGCCCGGCCCCTTGGCGCTGCTCCGCGCTGCCTTTGGGGAGCAGCCGCGCGGGAGCCTGGCCCAGGTGTGCGGGCGCTCTGGCGGGCCGCGGCGCCGGGGCAGAGCTGCACAGGGCGCAGGAGCGCCCAAGGCCTGGGCACCTGCTGCCTCAGCCCCTCTGCCGGCCTCTGGGCTGCGCTGGCCACGCCAAGCCTCTGCCAGGGCACCAATGACGGCAGCGCTGCTGCCAAAGAGCCCGCGCAGCCGCCAAAGAGCCTCTGCTCCACGGGAGCCCCCGAGCCGCTCCTCGGCCCTGCTCACGCCTCCTTTTCCCTTGCAGGCCAATGTCCCCTTCACTCTGGCTACTGCCAGGATGTGCTGGGCATGAGGACTCGGGTCATAACATCTTATTTGGATTTTTCTTTGGAGACTTTTATAGTAATATTTCTTATTGTTGATATTGTTGTTAGTGTTATTGATATTGTTTTTATTCTTGTTGTTAGTGTTTATTATAATGTTTTTTTGATATTGTTTAAATATATATTCCTGTATCATTGTTTAAGTTTTGTGTCGTGTTTCCAAGTGAGGTCAAGCACAGAAATCATCCCCATTGCAGAGGTGTGTGTGTAGCCCTAAGATTCCAGCCCCTAGGGGCAAGGGAGGGTGTTGCAGATACTTAGGGTCCGGCAGCCGGAAGATAACGCGCTGTACGGAAAGATAGGGCCCCTAATAGTAAATAGTGTTTAGTCTATGGTGTAAGCAGACAGATGTGATGTTGTAAACCTTAGCTATATAACACCTTGTTACCCATCAATAAACGCCATTTGCCGTCCACCACACTGGTGTCAGCGAGCTGATGGCCCGAGCGGCCTGGGGGTGGTTGCCGTGCCGTTCCTGAACCAGGTCGCCGCGCCGTTTGAACGGCAACAAGTGGTGCTGAAACCCGGGATCATCGCCTGGACGGGTAAACGGCGGCCGGAGCGGCAGGACCAGCCCGGTGGGGAGGACGCTCCCAGACCAACAAGGAGGATGGATGCCCTTGTGAAGGTCGTATCGCAATTACATAAATATTGGGGGATTGATTGTAAGCCAAAAGATTTTACTCTCGCTGTTGCGAGGCTTTTAAAAATTAAGGTTATAGACCAGCCGGTGGATATTCTGAAGTCCCTGAAGCGTGTCCCTAAAGTGTGGGACAAATGTACTAAGGCGTTAGCCGAGGAGATGATGTCTTCGGGTTGTGGGAAAAACCTTAAGGGTTGGGGAAAAGCTGTACAAGCCTTGCAGAAAGCTAGAAAAGAGCAGGAGACCTGGGTAGCGGTAAGGGACTGTTTGCTGGCCACCCCGAAAATGGGAGTCGGGGCAACCGCACAGACTTTGCACCCCCCAGATGATGGCAATTCTGTTGAGCCTAAAGGTCAGCAAGAGGGTGATACATCCCCTCCATCCCCCAACCCCGTCCCGCTTACAGAGGAGCAGAAACAGCCGAAATCTGTTTGGAGCGAGCTAGCCGAGGAAGCTAGGAACATTGAAAAGAAGTCAGAGCTTGGGGACGTCTGGGACAGGCCACCACCCTATGCCCCTCAACATGGCACCGAGCTGCAAGGGGAAGGGCCGGGCGAGGGTGCCCCCGGCGTGAGTGAGGGGCCGAGAACCAATGGGGGTGACCGGACAGGTGAGGGAAGCCCGAGCGAGGGGCCGAGAACCAATGGGGGTGACCGGACAGGTGAGGGAGGCCCGAGTGAGGGGCCGAGAACCAATGGGGGTGACCGGACAGGTGAGGGAAGCCCGAGTGAGGCGCTGAGAACCAATGGGGGTGACCGGACAGGTGAGGGAAGCCCGAGCGAGGGGCCGAGAACCAATGGGGGTGACCGGACAGGTGAGGGAAGCCCGAGCGAGGGGCCGAGAACCAATGGGAGTGACCGGACAGGTGAGGGAAGCCCGAGCGAGGGGCCGAGAACCAATGGGGGTTACCGGACAGGTGAGGGAGGCCCGAGTGAGGGGCCGAGAACCAATGGGGGTGACCGGACAGGTGAGGGAAGCCCGAGCTAGGGGCCGAGAACCAATGGGGGTGACCGGACAGGTGAGGGAAGCCCGAGCGAGGGGCCGAGAACCAATGGGGGTGACCGGACAGGTGAGGGAAGCCCGAGCGAGGGGCCGAGAACCAATGGGGGTGACCGGACAGGTGAGGGAGGCCCGAGCGAGGGGCCGAGAACCAATGGGGGTGACCGGACAGGTGAGGGAGGCCCGAGCGAGGGGCCGAGAACCAATGGGGGTGACCGGACAGGTGAGGGAAGCCCGAGTGAGGGGCCGAGAACCAATGGGGGTGACCGGACAGGTGAGGGAAGCCCGAGCGAGGGGCCGAGAACCAATGGGAGTGACCGGACAGGCGAGGGAAGCCCGAGTGAGGGGCCGAGAACCAATGGGGGTGACCGGACAGGTGAGGGAGGCCCGAGCGAGGCGCTGAGGACCAATGGGGTTGACCGGACAGGTGAGGGAGGCCCGAGCGAGGGGCCAAGAACCAATGGGGGTGACCGGACAGGCGAGGGAAGCCCGAGTGAGGGGCTGAGGACCAATGGGGGTGACCAGACAGGTGAGGGAGGCCCGAGCGAGGGGCCCAGAACCAATGGGGGTGACCGGACAGGCGAGGGAAGCCCGAGTGAGGGGCCGAGAACCAATGGGGGTGACCAGACAGGTGAGGGAGGCCCGAGCGAGGCGCTGAGGACCAATGGGGGTGACCGGACAGGTGAGGGAAGCCCGAGCGAGGGGCCGAGAACCAATGGGGGTGACCGGACAGCTGAGGGAGGCCCGAGCGAGGCGCTGAGGACCGATCAGAGCGGCCATTTCACAAAAGGCGCCTCCGCGGGTAGAAGGCGGGGCAAGCCAAGGCGGGGGGAACAGCCCGCCCGGAACGGAAGTAGGCGGGACGGAAGTAGGCGGAGCCAGAGCCCAACGAAAAGGTACCGGAGCCCGGAAGTGACCAGTCAGTCAAGTTCCGGCTCCGGATCAGACACTAGTCAGGACGAGCGGCTCACAACTGATTCAAACTTAAGGAAGGAGAAAAAGAAGGTAAACATCCGAATTAAAGAAAAACAGGCGGGGGCAGACATGATTAAACATGTTGCAAAGGAAGAGCATCTGACCCCAATTCAGGTGGCTGTTACCTTCAAAATAAAACTAATGAAAATTGTGAGTTTCTGTTCACAGGACTGGATCATCGGACGCCCCCATAACCCGTACGCCCCAGTGACAAGCGTCCCACCCGAGCCCGTGAGTTCCACGCTGACCGAATCCAGAAAACAACAAAACAACCTCCGCAAGAGGGGGCCGCGATGCCTTTGCGTTATCTTAATTTTGCAGCTTGTCACTATAGGACAGGTAGAGTCACACCAGCCCTTTAAATGGGGTGCTTGAACAGATCGAACAATCTCGAGCAATTAGTACAAAAATAACTACAGGGCCACCAGTTTTCAGTGCCATGCCTTGCCAACCAGCACCCATTGAACCCTGTTCCAAACGCAGCTGGTACGAAAACTTGTTCACCGGTTCGCCGTGGTTAACCACCCTGATATCCACCCTGATAGGGCTGATCACAATGATCATGATGGCACTGATCTTTGGACCCTGTATATTGAATAAGCTCATGCCGTTTGTCAAGAATCGGCTAGAGAAGGTTAACATCATGTTAGTAGAACACCGACAACGGCTTTAAGAATATATCCACTCAGTATTACCCCAAAGTTATCCCAAGGTACACCCTATTCCTACACACCGGTATTACCTGTCATCCCCTACCTTCTGTGCGCCTTCTTCATTGTGCCTTAGGTTTTATGTCAAGTTTATGATATATAATTTTAAGATTGGTATAACTATAAGAATAGAATAAGATAGTAATAAGAATAAGATAGTTGTATTTTAGCTAGTTTTGTTATGCATAGGGAGGGGGGAAGTTGTTGCAGATAGTTAGGGAAGGGCAGCCGGAAGATATCGTGCTGTACGGAAAGATAGGGCCCCTAATAGCCAATAGTGTTTAGTCTGTGGTGTAAGCAGACGGATGTGACGTTGTAAACCTTAGCTATATAACACCTTGTTACCCATCAATAAACGCCATTTGCCGTCCACCACATTGGTGTCAGCAAGCTGATGGTCCGAGTGGCTTGGGGGTGGTCGCCGTGCCGTTCCTGAACCAGGTTGCCGCGCCGTTTGAACTGCAACACACAGCTCCTGTCCCCTCTGCACCTCCTGCTTCTAGTGACAGTGAAGAGGAGGAGGAATGGGACATTTTGTCCCTTTCAAAACAAGAAAAGGAAGCCAGTAGTACAAGGTGCCAAAAGCCCCCAAGCCAAATAGCAGGTTCCACTGCGAGGCCAGGATCGGCGGGAGCATGGTTTGGATTTGGATTTGTAATCGTGCCACTGACCACCCAAGATAGAAGGGGATTAAAGAAAGAACTACCCCCTTATTTAGATGATCCTATAGGAATTGGGGAAATGAAAACTGAATATCTTAGAAATGCAGATTATACTTGGCAGGTTTGGGATTTTCTTTTAGGAATCCTCTTTGGATCCCAGGGAAAGAGGATAATCTTGCAAAAAGCTTGTCAATTATGGGAGGATGAGCACACACAGGGAGGCCAAAATGCAGTTTAGCCTGCCCTCAGCAGAGAGGAAGGACATTGGAGGAGGGAATGCCCACAGAGGCCAAGATATGGGTTGGTAGAGGCAGTAGATTTCAGAGGCACTCATTTTACAGGAAAGGTCCTTCAAGGTGTCATGACTGCCCTGGGGATTCAGTGGGACTTGCACACCCCTTGGCATCCCCAGAGCTCGGGTAGAGTGGAAAGGATGAATGGGAACATTAAAAAGCATCTTTTGAAATTGGTGTTAGAAACTAAGATGCTGTGGACACGACTTGTACCATTAGCTTTAGCAAAAAGAAGAGCAAAACCTAGGGGAGACATTCAACTGTCCCCCTTTGAAATCATGTTTGGGATTTCCTACACTGCTAACACCCAACCTGGCAGGGAGGTAGAGATAAGTGATATATATTTAAAACAATATGTGGCCAGAATACTTTCTCTTGTGAAGTCTCTCCGGCAGAAGGCCAGCTCGCACAGACCTTCCCCTTGGATTTTGCAGTCCATGATATCCAACCAGGGGATTGAGTCTTGGTCAAAGCATGGAAAGAAGCACTGCTGCTGGCAAAGTGGCGTGGACCTTATCAGGTATTACTAACCATAGAAACATCAATCAAGACAGCTGAGCATGGACTAGAGGGTTTTTAGTTGCTTAAATTGGTTGTGTGTTGATAAATAAACCCCTCCTTTAAATGTTGCTCCTTGTTTGAAAGTTTGTCAGGAGTGGTGGAACCTGGTGGCCCTATGGAGGTGCTGAAGTTTTTTCCCTGGCTCTGTTTTGAAGCCAAGCAGGTTGTCATGCATCCAGACAACGTGTCTGTGTGTGTATATGTGTATACACCTCTAGATCAAACAGACGTGCACTCTGGGTCCCTGTGCTCTGGCCTTGGACACTCAGCTTTGGACGGCTCAGACCCCGGGTCTCTGCAGTTCTGAGTAGGATTTGAATTCTTCAAGACACTAGTTCAATGAAGACAATTCAATGTCAGCTGGAGAAATGATTCCACCACCTTCAGATGTGTCATCATCCTCAGATGTGCTTCAATCCTTTTCATTAGACAGGGAATTTAACTTTTCCAGGAAATATGTTCCTATGTTTCCTATGTCTGGTCAAATAAAACCTTTAAAAATGAAGTGTAATAGCATATACAGTGAACAGTGCTATGCTACATCTGCAGCTAAAACTCTACAAAGGAACCGTGATTATATTAACTTTAATGTCAGCACTCTAGAAGCAGAGTGACTTTTCCAGAGAAGGTCACCCGCTCTTATAAAAATCCTGCCTCTTTTCCGACCTGCCTTGGGATCCCTCTTTCTATTGATTGCTGAGATCTTATCTGCACGCTTGCGCATTTGCAGTGATAAACTACTCTTGACAAACTAATGCAGAGATTCTTTTCTCCCTTCTCTCCCCATCCTCTTTCTTTATGGACGCAATCCCCAGACCTGACAGCAGATGAGGACAAAAGCAATGAGGAAGCGGAAGAAGGTGAGTAACAGCAACCCCGAAGGATCTCCAGGATCTCCGTTGAGGCTGGGTTCTAGATGAAGGTCGCACTTGGTCAACCCTTGCCCTTCTATTGCACTTAGCCCCCAAAGTTTGGAATTCACTGGCCAAAGTCAGCTGAAGCTGTTGTGAGAATAGATAGTTAAATGAAACGTGGAAGTTTGGCAGGTTTCACTGATTTTCAGTGGCTTCACTTGGAACAAATTTACACAGTTGAATAAATTTTTGTTACAATGCAAAAACGAAAGCGATGGATATTTAAAGTGAATGCATTATAAGAACCTTCCTATGTAAATAAACACTAGTAAAATCAATTTTATAGCAGTGGAATAAGAACTTCATTCACAACACAAGTATTCCCACAAGTATTCTCCAAGGGTGGTGGAAATTTCATCTTTAGAAAATGTGAAGCTGCACTGAAATGCCACCATATACATCTTGCACCATGCTTCCTGAATTGCTTTTTAGTGATTTTTGAATGGACAAACTGTTTACAGACTTACCAGGACTTGGGTATTCACTTCAAAACTTACTGAAAATTGTGACTGGGGATTAAAGAGGCAAACAGACTGCCCGATGCCTCTCATCACATAGGCACAACCAAGCTGTCTGTCCTTTCAGCCTTCGTTCCCAAGTTAAGTTTCTGATCATGGGGGGAAAAAAAAAAAGTTTGGAAAGCTCAGTTAAGTTACAGCCTATAACATGCACTGTAGAATGCCTCCGTGTGTTTGTCAGTGTGACGTGACTCGAACTTTGATTCCTCATGACCTGTATTTTTTCCTTAAAATCTTCTCACTTTACAAAGAATGTCCTGTATCGTGTAGTTTCATCAGCTGTGAAAGGCAAATGTAGCATGTAAGCATTTTCTTAAGTCGACTTAAAGCCCATTTTAGAATATTAACTGATTAAAAGCCACTTCCAGAGTTACCTTTTTAGGGTTTTGAAGCCTTCTAATTTCTAAACCACATTTCCTGATGGCTGCTTTCTGTGTATTTGTTGCTGTGCCTGCATTGCACGTCATCTTAAGTAATCTTGTGCCCCTGGAGGAGCTGCTGTTGAAGCACACAGCAATCCTTACTGCCTCCTTTTGCTGGTAACTGGAATTCTTCGTTTGGGATGCTGAACACTTCATTTTGTGAGCAGGCTAGAAAGTTGCCTCTGTAGCTTCCTGCTTAGGTCCAAATTCCTTTTTTTTCAAGTAGAGCAAAAAAAAATTGATCTTTTGTGTATATGCAGTGCCTTGATAAAGTTTCTATAGAGGCACAAAGTACGTGCATGTCAGGTGCTCTGCATATTTGTGACTGATTTTCTTGGTTCTTTTAAGCAGGGAAACTTGATGAATGCTTCCAAGAAGAATGAAGCTGCTGAAAAAGCTTATGCAACTCAGGTGATAGGTTAATTCTGGCTTTAAACCATCTTTACTGCTCACAGAAGTGAGCTAACTACTGGATAATTTCCATGTGTGCATAATTCTCTATTGCCATCGGGGTTACAAGCCAGAGGGATGGATGTCAGGGCTGGGCTGGGCTGGGCTCAGGACAGATGCTCAGAAAAATAAAGGAACACATTCACAACATGCTCACGACCAAACACAAATAAAAGGCAACAGATGCCACAGACAGGTGGGAAGTCAAGTAAATGGGCAGTATTATTCAGCATGGGAAACAGTGCTCTTGCTACAGCAATAGTGGGGCAGTTTTCCTGGTTTTCTGCAGCACAGCAAGAATTTTCAGGAAGGGAGATGTGCATGAGAGCTCCTCTGAAGTGTATCCTCCTGCTGTAGTTACAGAATCATCATCATCGTCAGAAGCAGCTGATGTTTGTGATGCTGAGGAAGGTGAGGATCCTCGGAAGCGTTCCGGCCTCAGGCAGAGGAAAACTGTCATATGCTACCAAGCTCCTTTGGAAAGTAGGTTATGTGCACAGGTACTCTCCAGGGCTAAATGATTGTATATAAATGAAATACAATTGCTTGAATATATTTATATACACACACACACTCAACTTTGATTTAAATTTCTTGTGCAAGTGCATTTTGCTGCATTTATTGCATGCATGTAATACGTGTACATTGCATTTCTTTGCCACTTCAGTTGCTCATTGCCATTTCTGTCAATGCCCCATTACAAATGGGCTGCTAAAGGGCCACTTGAGAACGTCTACTTTTTATAAATCTGTTTCTACTTGTAGTTTAGTTTATAATGACTTTTTTCTTTCATTGCACTGTTTTATCAAAAACTTAACCTTTCAGTTTTGTTATTTCCATATCCAAACTCACTGATTTTAATTTAAAGATCTCCACTGAGAAGTATAAATAGATATGTACATATCCTTGAAAGAAAAGTCATAAACCCAACATGGTACTCTTACCCTCTTGTCACTTTGTGTCCTGAAAAAACCTACTGTGTGTGTTTCCCTTGTACTATGCATTGAGAAAAGACACTTGAAACTGCTTTCTGGAGTTATAAACAGGTGAAACATCACTTTCTGCCATTTTATTTCATTTTATAGAATCATCATCATCAGAAGAAGCTGAGGTTTGTGAGGCTGAGGGAGGTGAGGATCTTCGGAAGTGTCACGAATTCAGGCAGAGTAAAACTGTCGTATGCTACGAAGTTCCTTTGGAAAGTAGGTTATAAGCACTGTAGAGTAATTGATGGGCCAATGGTCTTCAGCCAAAGGCTGAAGGGTTAGTATAAATACCCAGCCAGGGTTGGGTATTTATATAACCTTCACACATCTTAACCCACCAATCCTGGAGTGTCAGCATCCCAGTGACCAATCCTGGATCTCCTCTGCTTCACCAGCAGTTCCTCAGTCCTAGTTTTGCAATCTTCAACAGGTTCCCTTCATGAACCTTTTATCCTATATATTCCCACACCCAAAGTCTTATGTGAATTCTATGCCCCTGTCCCCTCAAGGTCCTGCTGTATTCCTAATGTCCTGCGTTCTTCATGCCACGCATGTCCTCGGTTCTCTATGTTTCCCTCCCCTCTGTATCCCTAATCCCACATGCCCCCTGTGTCCCTGATCCCATCTGTGCCCAATCTCCCATGTGTCCCTCATCCCCCAGGTGTCCACCCAATACCCCGTGGCCCCCAATGCCTTGTGTCCCCCCACGTCCCTGCACTGTCCCCGACCAAGGTCACGCACCTGCAGCACGAGGAGGCAGCGCAGACAGCCCGGCCACTTGGCACGGCGGGTGCCCAGCAGCAGCCGCCGCAGGAAACAAGGGAACAGGGGGCTGTGCCCCCCTGTGCACCCACCACCACCACCTCCACCACCTGGAGCACCTCTGTCCTGCGCTGGCAGCTCTGGGGCAACGAGGGCACCACTCAGGACACGCAGGGGACGCTTGGGGTCCCCTTTGGGCCCAGAGCAGGGTCACGGGGGAACCCAGCGGTTCTCATGTTGGGTTGGGAGTGGGCACCCAAAGTGGCTCCCACTGTGTGTGGGGGGGTACCAGGTTGGGGGAGTCACCCACTGGGGATCCCATGGAGCATTGGGGCATGTTGGGGTGGGTGGGGTCACCCAATGGGGTCATGGGGACCATGGGCACCCAAAACATGGCACAGGGGGGACCTGGGGACCACGAGCACCCCAACGATGACATGGAGGGGACATGGGCAACATGGGCACCCCAGGCCTGGCACAGAGGAGACATGGAAACTACTGACGGTGACTGGAGCAATCGTGGGGACCCAGCGGTGACACTCACTGGTGCTGGATGCGGGTGAGGACGTCCGAGAGCTCGGCCTGCAGCTCGACAGCAGCCACCAGTGGCTTCTTCTGCTCCTGCAGCAGGTCCCCAACAAGCTGGGGACAGACAGGGGTGGTTGTGCAGAGGGGTCAGCACGTGCCCGGCAGGGTCCCCGTGTCCCCCCGCTCCCAGCAGGACCCGGGGGTGCCCCGACGCTCACCTGGCCCTGCCGCTCGGCCGTCTCTACCACAACGATGCTCTCGGGAAGGGCTGTCTCACACCCAGAGCTGCTTGAGCTGCTCAGAGAGCACCTGGCGGGAGCCCTGTGGAGGCCCCAACACGCTCAGCAACCGTGGGGGCACCCAAGGGGACGAGGACAACCAGGAAGCCAGTGCTGGTGGCCCCCAGGGTGTCCCCACACTGTGCCCACACCGGTGTCACCACCGCAGGGACCACCATAGTGCCCATGGCTGGGACAGGGGAAATTGGGGCTCTCCCTGTCTTGTCACAGACCCACTGCCCCCATCCCTGCTGTGACGTCCTGCATCCCTGGCGTGTCCCCTTCCCCTGGCAAGTCACTGAATGTCCTGCGTGTCTCTAACTTGCCATGTCTCCTTGATGCACCATATGTCCACCCAATGCTTCATATGTCCCCCGATGTTCTCTGTGACCCACCAATGTCTCACATGTCCCTGATACTCCATGCGTCCCCAGTGCCTCATGTCCCCCCTATCTCCCATGTGTCCCTAATGTCCTGTGTCCCTAATGCTCCACATGTCCCTCATGCTCTGGCTGTCCCCTGATGTCCTGTGTCCCCCCATTCCCCATGTGTCTGCCCATGCCCTGGGTGTCCCTAATGTGCTATGTACCTGGTGGCAAACGTGTTCCCAAGCTCTGTTTGGCCCCAGATATCCTGTGAACCCCTGATGTTCTGTCCCCCTGATGGCCCATGTGCCCCACATCATCCTTGTGCACCCAGCGTCTCTATGTGTTCCTTATGACCCAAATTCTCCCAATTCCCTATGTATCCCTAATATGCTCTGTGCCTCATGTCCTCCATATCCCCAATGCTCTGTACATCCCATCATGGCCTCTGTCCTGACAATGCTCCATGTGTCCACACGTGTCTTGTGTCCTCTTATGTCCCGTACTCTCCATTAGCTCTTGTGTCTCTCAATGCCCTGCATGTTCCCAGATCTCTTATGTCTCTTCCTGTTCCCCATGTTTCTCCAACGCCCTATGTGTCCCCAAAGGCTTGTGTGCCTTCTATGCCCTTGTCCCCTCGAGGTCCTGATGTGTTCCTGATGTCCTGTACTCTTCATGCCACGCATGTCCCCGGTTCTCTAGGTTTTCCTCCCTGCCCTCTGTCTCCCTGATCCCACATGTCCCCAGTCCCCTCTGTGTCCCTGACCATGTGCTCCCAATCTCCCATGTGTCCCTCATGCCCCGTTTGTCCACCCAATATCCCATGGCCCCCAATGCCTTGTGCCCCCCCGCGTCCCTGCACTGTCCCCGACCAAGGTGACGCACCTGCAGCACGAGGAGGCAGCGCAGACAGCCCGGCCACTCGGCACGGCGGGTGCCCAGCAGCAGCCGCCGCAGGAAACAAGGGAACAGGGGGCTGTGCCCCCCTGTGCACCCACCACCACCACCTCCACCGCCTGGAGCACCTCTGTCCTGCGCTGGCAGCTCTGGGGCAACGAGGGCACCACTCAGGACACGCAGGGGCCTGAGATGACCCCTGTCCTGAGATGCAAAATCCCCCCAACCCCACAGATCCCTTCTTGCTTCCTCGACAGGGACCCCCAAGCCCTCTTGGGAACCCAGTTTCCTCCCTTGCTCCTGCACTCCAAAATCCCTCATCCACTCGGGGACCCCAAATCCCACTTTAGTGACCCCAAATTTCTCCTGCAACCCCAATGTCCCCACACCTCAGGAGCCAACTCAACCCATATCCCCGCCTCTACCCCAAACCCCAGCCTCGGTTGCCTGACACCCTCCACCCCAGCTTGCCCCTTACCTGGCTGATGTCAGCTCCTCTTGGCTGCTTTTCACTTGGGTCTTCAACTTTTTGGGGATTCCTCCAGAATCCATGAGCTTTTTATGGTCCTCCTCCTGCAGCCTGTGCAGGGAAAGGTCATTGGGGGGGTTAGGGCAGTCAGTTGGGGCACCCCAATATGGGGGGGAAATTATGCATCCCCATTTGGGGAGAAAAGGGAGCTGGGGGCACCCAAACCTGGGGTGGTGAGTCCAGAATACCCCAATATTATGGGTGAAATTCTCTAGGGCACCCCAATATTGTTTGTTTGTCTGTTTTGAGGGAGAAATATTGGGTAGGGTCTCAAAAAACTAGGAGAGACTCCAATATGTGGGGGGGGGGGCGGAATTTGGGGCACCCACATACTTGGCAAAAGGGTCAGGGCACCCCAACTTTTCAGTGAAGGCAGCTGGGAGCATCCCCAATACTAGGGGGATTCCAGGGTACCCCAATACTGGCAGCCAGGGGTGCTTTGGGCACCCCAATGTTGGGGGGATCTGGGGCACCCCAGTATTTTGGGTGAGAGGAGCTGTGGGCACCTGCACTACAGGGAGGGGTCTGGGAGATGTCGGGGGCACCTCTGTATTGGCCGTGCAAGTAGCTGGGGCCCAACAATACCTGGGCTGAAGGGAGTCTAGGGCACCCCCAATACTGGGGGGGGGGGGGGGGCTCTGGGACACCCCAATATCCAGTGCAAATGGAGCAGGGGGCAGATCCATATTAGGAGGAGCCTGGCAGAAGTTGGGGACACCCTAACACTAAGGGTGTACAGAGTGGGGGGGGGATCACCAATGCTGGGGGGGTCTGTGGCACCCCACAACTGAGGGGAAAGGGACCTGGGGGCACCCTCCAAACTAGAGGGCTCTGCGGTAACCCAGGACAGGGGTGAAAAGAGTTGAGGGAACCACCAGGGCTAGGGGGGTCTGGCAACAATATTGGGGTCTCTGGGGACTCCTAATATTAGGGATGAAGGTTTCTGGTGGCATCCCATTGCAGAGGTGGCCCAGGGTAGCCCAAAATTGTGGATGAAGGGATTTGGGAGCAACCCAAACCTGAGTGGGAAGTGGGGCAATTCCCTCCCATATCAGGAGATGGAACCTGGGGAACTCCATTATGGGAGGGTCTCACCCTTCTATTGGGTTAAAGGGAGCTGGGGGAACCCCGATACTGGGGGAGTCTGAGCTACCCCAATATGGGAGGAAGGCATTAGAGGGCAGCCCAGCACTTAGAAGATCCTGGGGCACCCCAGTACTGGGGGGAGGCAGATGGGAGGCACCTCAATAGTGAGGGGAGTCTGGGGTACCCCAGAATGTTGGATAAAGGGGAACCTCATATTGGAGGGGAGATGAGCATCCCAATATGCATATTAAAAGGTGCTGGGGGTCCTAGGGCACCCAATATTAGATGTGAAGGGATTGGGGCACCTCAGTATTGGGGGTGAAGGGATTTGGGGGCACTGCAATCCTGGGGAGGAACTGGGACACCCCAATATTGGCTGAAAATGTAGCTTGGGGCACCCCAATCCTGGGCAGGGTCTGGGAAAGGTTGGGGGAACTAAATACTGTGGGGGTGAAGGGAGGTGGATTCACCCCAATACCAGGGGTGTCTGGGAGAGGTTGGGGACACCTCAATATTGGGAGTAGAGGGAGCTGGGGGGTGTTTGGGACCATCTGCAGAGCCCCATTTTCCACAGGGAGCCTAGGGGCCCAGGGCCACCCATGAGTGCCTGGGGGGACACCCTACCTCACCCAACACTTTGAAGTGTCTCAGCAAGGCCAACAATTTCTGCTTGATGTTGGGCTGCTGTTGCGGAGATGGGGTAGGTCAGGGCAGAGGCAGGGGCACCCTGGGGACCCAGCACCGCTGCGGACATCCTGGGGACAACTCTAGGACCTGGCACCCTGGCACGTGGGGGAGCATCCTGGGTACTGCCCCCAGCTCCTCCTGCGGCACCCACAACACCCAAGGCTGCAGCAGGACCCCCCGGGCACCCTGTCACCTCCACCCTGGAGAGGCACCTGCTCACCTGGGTCCAAGCAGAGCCTGGGAGCGTCCTCCTCCTCTTCTTCACTTCCTGCAGCTCCTCGTTCTTGTAGAAAAGGTCCTGGGGGACAGTGTGACAGGGTGGCACCATCGGGGGCACCTGCGGGTGCCGTGCAGGCAGTGGGACACCCGTCAAGCACCCACCTGCTGTGCAGAGCATCGTCGCTGCCCTCCTGTTCCAAGTAGATGCTCTCCTCCTCTGAACAGTTGTCCACGTCAGCAGAGTCATCTGGGGGCACCCATGGGTGAGCACCTGGCTGGGCTGCCCACCCTGGGGATGCTCCCGTGCCCCTTTTCGGCGGGTGCTGCCCCTGCTGGGGGAGCTGCCCTGTGCCCTTGGCCGTCCCCATTCCTTGCTCTTCCCCTCTGACTCCAGCGGTGTCAGCGGGACTCAGGGCACCCGTGGGTGCCTCGGCGGCCTCACCTGGCATCCTGCTCTTGTCCTTGTTGTCCATGCGCCGCTTGACACTTCATCCGAAGCTCGGTGAGGGGCACTGCCATGTTCTGTGCGAGCACCTGCAAACCAGGGGGCTCGGCACCCAGGAGCTCCACACTCGCCTCCGGCCTCCCGCATGCACCACAGACCTGGGTGTCTGCGAGCTCGCTGCTCGCTCTGGACACCCGCAGGCACCCGAGGACCCTGGCATCGGGGTGCCCCCCAGCAGGCGCCCACACGCACCCGAGGGCCCAGGCGTCCGGGCGCCCGCATGAACCCAAGGGCCCAGGCTTGCAGGCACCAGCCTGCAGGCACATTAGGGACAGGCACCCCCACGCACCCAGGTGTCCCGGCACCCACACGCACCCCAGCACCCAGGCACCGGGGCACCTGCCTGAGGGCACCCGAGGGGCGCACGCGCTGGGGCAGCCGGCAGGCACCCGCCGGCACGTGGGCACCCAGGGGTGCAGGGCACTCGGGACACACGGCCCCGCAGGGACAATGTGGGCACCCCTGCCCTGAAGGCTGCAGGGGCTCGGGCACCAGCTCTGGGCATCCAGGCTGCACGGGGGAGGCTGCTGTGGGTGAAGGGGCCAGGGGAAGGGCGGCTGGAGGATCCTGGGCGCCTGTGGCACGAGGGATCGGGGGCTGTTGCAGGGAGCGAGGGGCGCTGGGGGCAGGAGCTGTGCGGGTGAAGGGGGCTGGGGTGAGGGCCAGGCGGGGAAGGGTCCTGGGCACCGGAGTCTGTGGGTGAAGGGGGCGAGGGGCAGCTCAAGGGGGAGGGGTCCTGGACGGGGGCTGGGAGGGAAGTGTCCTGGGGGTGGGGGGTCCTGGCAACAGGGCCCTGCGGCTGCTGGGGGGAGGATCAGGCTGGGGAAAGGGAACCCAAGGGTCAACGGTCCTGGGGGTGGGGGCACAAGGGGGATGGCTCATAGGGCCTATGGATCAACTGAGCAGATGGGGACCCCCTGGCTGAAGTGTTCAGGGGGTTGGGGCCCTACGGAAGAAGGGTCCGGGGAGCTGGGACCCACGGGGAAAGTGCTTAGGAGGTGGGGGCCCATGGGGGAAGGGGCCACGAGGTTGGGCTCCACGGGTAAAGGGTCCAGGGAAGCGGGACCCATGGATAAAAGGTCCAGGGAAGTGGGGTCCACGGATAAAGGGTCTAGGGAAGTGGGGTCCATGGATAAAGGGTGCAGGGAAGGGGGGTCCACGGGCAAAGTGTTCGGCATGTGGAGGTCCGTGAGTGAAGGGCCCAGGGTAGGGGGACCTACGGATGAAGGACCCAGGGGATGGGGGCCCATGGATGAAGTGTTCAGGGCCTGGGGCCCTATGAATAAAAGGTGGAGGGGCTTGGGGTCTTCGTGTCCTGTATCCACAAGGTGGGGGCCCATGGGGGAAGGGTCCAGAGGTTTGGGCCCTTTGGAAGGGTTCTGGGAACCGGGGCCCAGGGGTGAAGGCTTCAGGAGGCGGGGGTCTACGAATGAAGGGTTCAGGGAACCGGGGCCCAGGGGTGAAGGCTTCAGGAGGCGGGGGTCTACGAATGAAGGGGTCAGGGAACCGGGGCCCAGGGGTGACGGGCTCCATAGGCAGGGGTCGATGGATAAAGGGACGTGGAGGTGGGAGCCCATGGGGGAAGGGTCCAGGTGATGGGGCCCTATGGGAGAAGCGTGCAGGGGATCGGGGCCCATGGGGAAAGTGCTCAGGAGGTGGCGGTTGATGGGGGAAGGGTCCGGGAGGTGGAGGCCCACGGGTGAAGGGTTCAGGGGAGGGGACCCTTCCGAGGACGGGTGCAGGGAAGAAGGGTCCAGGGACGACGGGTTCGAGAATTGGGGGTCTACGAATGAAGGGGTCAGGGAACCAGGGACCACGGGTCATGGGTTCAGGGAAACGGGACCCACGGGGGAAGTATTTGGGAGGTGGGGGCCCACGGGGTAAGGGTGCTGATGGCGGCGGACACTTAGTGATGGGTATGGGAGTTTTGCGCCCGTGAGAATTGGGTCCTGTAGGTTGGGGAATACAAGTTGTGGGCCCTGGGGTCTGGGGTCCACGGGGGATGGTTACTGGGGGTGGGGGCCCACGGGTGAAGGGTCCAGGGCAGGGGGCACTACGGAAGGAGGACCCAGGGAAGCAGGACCCATGGGAGAAGGGTTTGACAGTTGGGGGCCCATGGGGAAAGGGGCCGGGAGGCGGGGGTCCACGAATGAAGGGTCGAGGGGAACAGGGTCTTCGGGTAAAGCATCCTGCAGGTTGGGGCCTTCGGGTGAAGGGTTCAGGGGAGGGGACCCTTCCGAGGACGGGTGCAGGGAAGAAGGGTCCAGGGATGACGTGTTCAAGAGTTGGGGGTCTACGAATGAAGGGGTCAGGGAACCAGGGACCACGGGTCATGGGTTCAGGGAAACGGGGCCCACAGGGGAAGTATTTGGGAGGCGGGGGCCCACGGGGTAAGGGTGCTGATGGGGGGGAACCCTTGGTGATGGGTGTTGTAGTTCTGCACCCGTGAGAATTGAGTCCTGCAGGTTGAGGAACACTGGTTGTGGGGTCTGGGATCTGGGGTCCACGGGGGATGGTTACTGGGGGTGGGGGCCCACGGGTGAAGGGTCCAGGGCAGGGGGCACTATGGAAGGAGGACCCAGGGAAGCAGGACCCATGGGAGAAGGGTTTGACAGTTGGGAGCCCATGGGGGAAGGGGCCGGGAGGTGGGGGTCCAGAAAAGAAGGGTGCCGGGTACCAGGGCCCACGAGTGATGTGTTGCATAGGTGGGGGTCTATGGGCTCCTGGGAATGGGGGTCCATGTGTGAAATGGTACTGAGGGGCACGTCCCATGGATGAAGGGTCCCCTGGGCCTAGCCGTGGGCCTGAAGGAGCCTGATGTTTCGAGCAGGCGGCTGAGGGATCCTGGGGACTTTTTCCCACGGGTGAATGGTCATTGGGACATTGGCCTGGGGTGGGGGGTCTTGTGGGTGGGGGTTCTATAACAACACACACACACATGGTCAGATGTTTTGGGGATGAAGGGGCCTGGGGTTGGGAGCCCGAGGTTGAGGTGCCCAGGTGGGACGTGTCCCTGAGTGGGGGGCCCTGGTGTTGAGGGCCCGAAGGTGACGGGTCCAGCTGGTTGGGACCCAGCAGGGAGGGCTCCTGGTGCAGGTGGCCCCACAGCGAGGGCTCCTCGTGCTGGGACCCCCAGGGTGGCAGGTCCCGGTGGCAGCGCCCCAGGGGCACTGGGTGCCGGGGGCCGCAGGGCGAGGGGCGCCGCGCGCGGGGGCACCTGTGCGGGGGCTCGCGGGGCCGCGGGCTCCGTCTCCAGCTGCAGCTCCGGCACGGGGGGGGCGCTGGGCCCCACGGCCCCCTCCAGCTCCTTGGAGCGCAGCACCCGCGGGGAGCCCTGTGCCGGGCTCGGTGTCACCAGGAGGCACCCAGCAGTGCAGGGGGGCAGGGCCCCCTTCCCCCTGGAGCCCCAGCCACTCCATGGAGTTTCCCTCCTGCCCCAGGAGCCCCTGGCAGCTCTCCAGACCCACTGGAACCCCCAGCTGCACCACAGGGCACTTATGGGATCCCCTCCAGACCCATGTCTGCACCCCAGGGCAACCACTGGAGCCCCAGGTGGCTTGGGACCCGCCTGCACCCTGGGGCAGCCTGGGAACCCCACAGACCCACTGGGATCCCCCCGTTGCACCTTAGGGAACCCTTGGTCTCGCCCAGACTGCTTGACACCCCCACCTGCACCCTGGAGCACCCATTGGACCCCCAGATCCCTCAAGACCCCCTGTGGCACCACAGGACACTCTGGGGATCCCCAAAACCTTGCAACCCCCTGCCTGCACCCTAAGTCACCCAGGGGACTCCACCAGATCCTTTGGGACCCCTTGTTGCAGGAGAGGGCACCTTTGCCCCCCTCGCCCCCGTGCAGACCCCTTGTGACCCCCAGGGCTGCACCCTGAGACACCCTCCTTCCCCTCCAGACCCACTGGGACCCCCCAGCAGGTACCCTGGGACTCCCTTGATCCCCCAGGTCCTTTGGGACTCCCCTGCTGCACCCCGGGGCACCCATGGAACCCCCATATACCCATCAGAACCCCCTACCCACACCCTGGGGAACCTATGGGACCCCATCAAACCCCGTGGGATTCCCCTCTTGCACCACAGGGCACCTTTGGAACCCTCCCCCACTACAGATGCCTCGTAACCCCCTGCCTACACCCTGGGCACCCTTGACCTGCCCCCCCTGCCCCACACACACCCATTGGGACCCACTCTTGCACCCTGGGATCCCTTGGAACCTCCCAGACACACTGAGATCCCCCCACCTGCACCCTGGGCATCATTCCCCACCCCCAATCCATTGGGACAGCCTCTGTTGCACCCTGGGGCACCTATGGGACCCTCCAACCCCTTGGGATCCCCCCTGCCTGCGTCCTGGGCCACCATTACCCATTGGGATCCCCATGTTGCACCATGGCAACCCCAGGCCCCTTGGAACCCCCATGTTGGACCCTGGGACACTCATGGGATCCCCAGATCCCTTGAAATCCCTGTATCGTAAACTGGGGTACCCACGGGACACTGCTGACCCCTTGGGACACCCCAGCCTACACCCCGAGGCACCCATGGGCCCCACCAGACCCTTTGCAGCTCCCCTGTTTCACCCTGGGGCATCCTTGGGGCTCCCAGACCCCTTGGGTCCATCCTGCCCATGCTCTAGGGTACCACTGTGCCCCTCAAGACCTGTTGGGACCCCCTGTGTGCACCCTGGAGGACCTGTGGTCCCTTCGGACCCTTTGGGACCCCCCCGTTGCACCATAGGGAACCACTGAACCCCCACTCCCACCCCAGACCACTTGGGACACCCCTGTTGCACCCTGGGATCTCCCCAGACACATTTAAACCCCCATATGGTACCCTGGGGCACCCACGGGACACCATCTCCCCAACTCCTTGTGACACCCACGTTGCACCCTTGGAATCCCCTTGGGACCCTCCTGCCTGCAGCCTGGGGCACCCCTGGGCCCCTCCAGGCCCCTCGGAATCCCCCTCTTGCACCATCGGGCATCTTGGGAAGCCCCTGGAACCATTTCCCAACCCCTGCCTGCAGCCCGGGGCAGGACCCTTGTGCCCTTTGGACCCCGCAGTGCTCTGGGACCCTCCCCAAAAGCCCCGATGATCCATCCCATTGGTACCCCCTCCCACCAGCTCTGCCCTGCGACAGCGATGAGACCCCCCAGACCTCAGGTGCCAGGGGCCCCTTCGGCACCTTCCCCACAGACCTCTTTGAGCCCCCCAGATCCCCTGGTGTCCCCCCCGGGGGAAGGAACCCTTCGGTCCTGGCTCTCCCACCCACGGGACCCCCTTGGGTCTCACCTGGGGCTCGGCAGTGGTGGCGTTGGGTTCTTGGCCACTTTGCGCACAATGCGCAGCCTCTTCAGGAAGGCTCTGAAGAACCTGGGGAGGATGAGGGGGGCAGTCAACGGACAGAGCGGGGGCCCCGAAGCCTGGGCCCATTCCCATAATCCCAGCAGGAGACATGGGGACCCCGGGCAGGGTGCGCACGAGCACACGTGTGTGCTGCAAGCAGGTGTCATGGGCATGTGCACGAGCACCAGCGTGTCTCACACACGGGTGACGTGACGGTGATCACAGGCACCCACGTGTCTCACACACGGGTGACGTGACCATATGCATGAGAACACGTGTCCTGCACACGCAGGATGCGAGTGTGCTGACGAGCACACACATGTCACAGGAGGCACTGGGGGGAAGGGGCACCTGGGGTGTCTGGCACCCAACGCAGGGGGGTACCCGGCCCCAAGGGGGCGGCTCTGGGGGTGCCACGGGGGACGGCAGCACCCAGGGGGGCCCAGCGGGGCCGGCACCCGTGGGGCCGCTCACCTCGGCACGCAGCCGGCCGAGCTCCGCTTCCCCATCGCGGCCACACGCAGCTCCCGGGCCCCGCCGCCTGCCGCGCGCTCCCGCACAGCCCAACGGCCGCTGCCCACAACAGCCGGCAACGGCCTCAGCCTCCGGCTGCGAGGCCGCGGGGCCCCGGCCGCCCCTCGCGCCTCGGGCCGCCTCCAACCGCCGCCTCCCGCGCTCCCGAGCGCCTCTGGCCGCACGGGGATCGCGCAGGGATCGGTCGTGCGGGACTCGCGCCGCCCGCAGCCGCCGCCGCCCGCCGCGCGCCTCGCTGCGGCCCGGGGCCGCCGCCGCCTGCAGCCGCCGCTGCCCAACGGCCGCGTCACGCGCTGGCCCCGCCCACGGCACGCACCACCACGCCCCCAGCCTCCCGCCGCGCGCTCATTGGCTGCTTCTGCCGCTGCCCCGCCCAACTGCCAGCAGCACTCAGTACCTGCCCCGCCCCTGGACCACGCCACCGCCACCTGATTGGCTGCGGATTAATGAATATTCAATAACATCGGTAACATTGGAGCCCAGCGCTGTGGCTGGTGCCAGCAGGGGACGATCATCTGTGGGCTGGAAATGTCCCACTGCAGAAGCCCCTGCTCCCGCCACGTAAGAGGACAGGACACCTGCCCAGGAGCAGGAAGTTGGTCCGTTTCCTCCTGCTCCACGGGCTCTTCACGGGGAGTTAATCCATGCACCAAATGCCCATGGAGAAGCTCCTGGGATGCAGCGGGGTTCAGTTCCCTCCTCTGTGCTCCGCAAGTTCACAGGAGGTTTCCCCTTGACTAAATTTTATGTCTCTCTGCATAGGAGCTTCCTGTCTAAGCTGCCATCGTAATCCATAGGGATGGAGAGAGGGTGGCAGCTGGACACACACAGACACCTTTGGACTTTGGAAGGGACAGAGTGGTGGTGGGGTTGTGTTTCCATGTGTTTCCTAAATAAAGCAGGACAAGGCAATGGGCAGCCTTATGCCAGACTTAGCCTCCAGAAAAACATTTATTTTGTGTCTTTCTTCGAAAGCTGGGGTCAACAGTACACCAATGCACCCAAGGGCTTGCAGCATGAAAGGGCCTCTGCTCTGCCTGTGCGCTCTGTGGGCGCCAGGGGAGGAGGTCAGAGTCCCAGCGTGGTCTTTCGGGGACCAAGGGCTGCATTCGGGGTTCATGTCCCTGGGAGCACTGCCTCTGGAGTTGCAGAATGGTTTCTGCATTGCATGCCTGGGGCTGTCGCACAGGTGACAGTGCTGATGACAGATGCCCATCCTTGTGGAAGGGAACCTGAGGCTCCAGGAGAGCTCAGGGGAACCCCGGGGATGCCTAGGGGTGGCAGTGAGTGCAGTCTCACCAAACCTGGGGCAGCCCATGGTAGAGTCCCCCAAAGACCACGCAGCAAATGCAGGCATGCCTGGGGAAAGGAGGGCTCGGCAGTCCCTGGAGAAGCAGGGGGGACCCAGGAGGAGCAGGGAAGGAGGACTGGAGAGTGATTCATGCACTCGCAGTGAAACACCACAGGCCAGAGCTAGTGCACCCCTGAAAACATCTCCTGCTCTTGCAAGAGCCCTGGGGTCACTCTGAGAACCATAGACACGTGCCAGCCGTGTCAGTCATGACTAGCCCTGTTTGGCCAGGTCTGTTCCCCACCCCAGCCACCAAGGCCAGTGCGGAGTCAGAAGTCACCCATGGCCTTAGGGTCCCACAGCCCCACTGGTCTTTCCATGGAGATTTTCCGAAAACAACTGACATGGAGAGAAAAAACTTCTAAGAGTTTTATTTGGAGCTGGCGATGGCTGTTGCCACCTAGGGCTTGTGTGGGCACATGGCTGCTATGGGGCACAACGCAGCAGCATCTCTGTAGCCCCCAGGACACAGTGTCTGTCGCTCTGTGCCAGCCCCGCTCTCAGGCCCTGCCGGGCTCTTTCACCTGCGCCGCTCCTCTCGCTGCCCCGTGATGCAGCGGCAGCAGAACGCTCTGCGCAGAGCCTGAAGCGCCGTCCTGAGCCGCGAGCGCCATCGCCGGGGAGCCGCGACGTCCGGGAGGGCAGCGGTGCCTGCAGTGGGAAGCAGAGCTGTGGGCGATGGGCTGCACGGGCGCAGGGCTGCACCTGCCTCTCCCTGCCGCCAAGGGCTTCCCGAGGGGCTGTGTCCTCAGCACAGCAGCCCCCGAGCGCTTCCTGCTGCCGACCTCGGTGCCGCTCGCTGTCCCAGACAGACCCGCCATCCCCAGCAGGGCTCTCCACTCGGGTACGTACCTGGCTCAACGTCTGGTGTGGGGCTGGAGGAGGATGATGACTTCTCCTCTTGGGGCTCCGAGATCTCCTGCATGGACAGAGCAAGAACATGCACCCGTCGGCCATCAGCTGCTGCTGATCAGGGTACCGGTGCCCCGCGGTGCATGGGGGAAAGGGTTTGGGGTTGGGGGAGGCTGCTCAGGGCTGCATGTCCCAAGGGAAGGGACCTGCGGCTGGCACGGCAATGGGACACGGCTCGTTGTGGGGCCGTAGCAGCAGGGCTGGGCAGGGGCCGTGATACACAGGGGAACAGAGGCAGATGGGGGTGTGTGTGGCACAAGGGGGCTTGTGCACTGGGTGAGAAGGCGGCTGCTGCTGGGGCTGCCCCTTCCCTCCTCACTGGGCATCCAGGCCCAAGGGCTGAATGTGGCCCAGGGGTGGAGGGAACATCAGCCCTGCACCTTTGGCACTAGGAAACAGAGAGGACCCAGCATCTCTTCCACACTAGACATCACCAAGGGTCAATGGCCGGAGGGGAAATCTGGGCACCATTGACAAGGGGGATCAATGGACTAGGGTAGCTCTGGGTATGCCCTCTGCACCCCCCACACACAGCTCACATAGGAGCTCCCTTGGATCGTGGGGACAGGTGACATGCTCCATGCTTACCTGGGGAGCAGAGCCTGCAGCCAGGGGAGAAGCTGCTGCTGTTGCTTCCTGCAGCGGAGATTCCTCAGCTCCTCTGGGCATTGCTGGCTCAACAGAGGGGCTTTCCACCTCACCAGGTACCTCCCTGGTAGCCTCTGCTTCTTTGATGCTGGGCAAGCAGGGCACCTTCTTGAGGTCCATCTCCCTTTCCGCAAACAGGCTGCGGAGACTGGGTCTTATCCAGGCCAAGGAGCTGCTTTCCTCCATCTCCTCCTCTGGCAGAAGCTCTTCATCAGCATCCTCCTCATCATCGCTCTGCTCTGCTATTTCCTCCAGGTCATTCCTCCATGTTTCAATGTTCTGCTGGGGGGCATGAGCATAGAGGTGCTCCAGCACCTCCCACTTGCCCTTGGCATCCTTGAGGAGCTCTACTTGCGTGATCTCTGGTTTCCACAGGTTGTGGAAGGAGTTTCTGGCAAGGAGCTAGGAGAAGAGAGGCAGAATTTGTGAAGGGAGCTTCTTTTCCCCACAGGAAAGGTCTCTTGGGGGATTTTCTGCAAGTGCTGGGACAACCCGTCTGTCACAGCGTGGCACCGGGGCTGGCCCCAGCACCGGGAGGGCTCCCACCTGGCCCAGCCCTCCCTTGCACTCACCTCCTTGGGTCTCACATTGAGGGATCCTGACGCTGACAGGGAGAAACGCTCCCCATGGCCCTCCTCTTCCTCACCCTGGCTCTCCTGCAGGCTCTGCTCCTTCCTCAGGAAAGTGACTTCCCGGATCTGCGCCAAGCTCTGCCCCGTGCGGGCCAGGCAGCTCCTGTCCAGCTCCTCCAGCGCCTCTGTCTTGATGCTGAGCACCCCCAGGTACCGCGCGGTGTTGTCTTCGTGCACACGCAGCGGCCTTCCTTGCACGTGGCAGGTGATGCCCACAGGCTGCTGTTTCGGGTCCTGCCCTGCCCGTGCTCGTTGTGGTGTCCCTGTCCCACCATCCTGGCCTGGGGAAGCTGGTGTCCCAGCCCTGCTCACCTCCCTTTCTTCCCCTTGAGTGCAGGGATCCAGCCCTTCCTCAGCTGCAGGGGCTCTGCTTTGGTCGCACTCCATGGTCTGGAGCAGCCACGAGCTTGTCTGTGTGCCTTGATCAACGGTGTGTGCCAAGGCATCAGGCTGTGCTGGCTGCTGGCTGGCTCCAGGGCTCGTGTCATCAGGACGGCTCAAGGGGGCAGACCCCAGCCCCACACCTGCGTCCTCCAGACCCACAGCAGGAGGTGTGGGGCCATGTGGGACAGATTCCTGGCTCTCAGATCTCAGTTCCGTGCCAGTTTCTCCATCAATGCTCTGAACGAGGCTGACAGGCTCAGGTGAGAAGGACCATGGGGATTCCAGTGGGGCCATTTCACTGCAGCACCCGGCAGTGACATCTTGTGCAGAGCTGGGTGGCACCACTGCAATGGAGGAGCTGCTGAGTCCCGCCTCCTCCGAAACACCTTCAGCTGCCATCGCACCCTGCTCGGGATCATCCGGGTCAGAAGAGGCCACTGCTTCTTGAGGATTCTCCATCGCAGGCACTTGCCCTTCAGGAGGAATGCTCTGTGCTCTCAGGAAAAAGGAGGAGCTTCCCAAGAGCTGCTGGCTTTTCAGGGATAGACTTATCCTCTCATCATCCCCTTGATATATCCTGCCTTCTCCCACTGATGATGTTGAAGATTCAGGCCTGGATCGAGGCAGGAACTGCACATGCTCTTGATTTACCTGGATGAGAGCGCTAGTTTCTTGCTGGGCTCTTTGAAGTGGAGGCAGGGCAAGATGCGATGGCTTCAGCTTCTGCTCTTCCCTTCTCTTCCCTGAGTCCAGAGCCATTCCAGCAGCAGGAACAGGTGGGAAGCATTCCCTGGCAGCAGCTTTGCTGGAATTTGCAGCCACCCTCTCCAAAGCCACGTTCATTCTCTCCAGGACTCTCCTGGCCACCTCTTCCTTGTCCAGGGCAAAGGCCCTGCCTTTGGGAGAAGACCCATAGGATGTTTCCAGAGCAGGCAGCTTGGTTCGACTTGCAGATCCTGCTGGTTTCACTGCAGAGTCCTCCAGGCCTCCCTGTACCTGCCAAGATGCCTTGGCTGGGAGAGGTGGGAAGCTGGGCACATCCAATGTCCCCGCTCTTCCAAGAGTCCTGCCAAGGCATGTCCTGCTGAATCCTAAAGGACTCTTCCTTACAGGGCCGGTGGAGGGATGCAGATCTTGCACCGCACAGGAGACATCGCTGGCCGTGTCCTCCACGACCTGCAATCGAAGCCCACCACAAGGCCAGGTTACTGGTGTCCTTTTCCCTCCCTCCATGCCTTCCAGACAGACGCTTGGCTGTCACCACCACTCAGCTCTGTACCTGTGCGATGCCGTGTTGGGAGCAGCGTGAGCCCTGAGGGCCGGACAGTGGTGGCAGCCGGTCCCTTCGATGGGATGAAGCTGGGGTCCGTCTGCGCTGCACTGCTGTGGGCAGCTCCTGCTGGCCCACCTGTGGGGAGAAGGAGGCCCGTGTTGGGGGCACTGGTGCTGGTACGAGCAGCTCCTAAGCACAGGAAACCCCAGCCTCGTGTTGAAGGGAACCTCCTGTCTGAGCACAATGCAGCTATACTTGGCCCCAACCTGCTCTCTGCCCTCAGCACAGAGCTCATGGGGTTCATGTGGGCCTTGGAGCATCCAGATCATAAAATAATTATGTTTGGGAAAGATTTTCAAAACCATCAAGGCCATCTGTAAACCCTTCAACACCATGCCTGCTAAACGTATCCCTAAGTGCCTCATCTACATGTTTCTTGAACACTGCCAGGAACAGTGACTCCACCACTTCCCTGGGCAGCCTCTTCCAATGCTTTACAATTCCTTCCATGTGGAAAGTTTTCCTAATATCTAACCAGTTCCTCTCCTGGTGCAACCTGAAGTCATTTCTTCTTTTCCTATCAGTATTTTAGAGATCAGCCTTGCCTCACTGCATCCTCCTTTCAGGTAGTTGTAGAGGGTGATAAAGTCACCCCTGAGCCTCCTCTTCTCCACTCTAAATAACCCCAGCTCCCTCAGCCGCTCCTCATAAGGTCTGTGCTCCAGACCCTTCACCAGCTTCATTGCCCTTTGGAAATATTCCAGCACCTCAACGTTTTTCCCATGCCCAAATCTGAATACAGTATTCAAGGTGCGTCCTCACTGGCACTGAGTACAGTGGGAGGGTGCAGGCCGGGCTGCTTTTCCCACAGCCAGGAATAAAAGTCCCCTCACTGGAGGAGCTCCTGCCCTGCTATCATGACCCAGGGCTCCTTGCTCACCATCCTCGTGCTCTCCATGTGGGTCCTGGCCCTGCCTCCCACCTCTCCCTCCAGCCTCACCACTCACCTCACTCGTGCACTCTTGTGCACTGGAATTCCTTTCCGTGGATGAGGAGCAGGAATTACCCTGCTGTTCCTTCTCCATGTCTAGGAACCTCTCTGAGGACCTCTCGCACGGCCACCAAGGGGAGTTGCTCCCTGCTGGTTGCGCCGCAATCCTCAGAGTGAAGACCCCAGCAGGAACACGGTCACCTTGGGGACTGCCCCATCACAGTGGCCTGTGGGCATGATGCCACCCCCATCACAAAGCCCTGGGAGTCGCCATGGGGACACCAGGCACCGCGTCGTTTCCTCCTCTCCCCACTCCTGAGCAGGTCCCTGGGGCGCAGGACAAGTTGTCCTCTCCACAGCTCTGCGCTCCACAGGCCTTGCAGATGCTGCTCCTCGTCAGGCGCTCCATAGCAGACACCCACCACGAGGCCACCTTGTTGCTCTTCCCCCCATCCTCGCCCCTGTGCTCTCGATTGCCTCTTGGTTCACCAGGGCAGAGCTCCCTGCTCCCTGCATCCCACTGCTCCCTCCCTGCGCTTTTCTTCCCCACATCACCCCGTGGCTATTCCTTGCCATCCCAGGCCATCACTTCCTCACTCTTTTTGGAGTCCTCCTCCTCCCCGAGTTGCTCCCACTTTGAGGCTCTTCTCACCAGCGTGGCCGCCTGCTCGACCATCAGGTCAGCACATGGGAACAGTCGCGTTTTACAACCCCCTCAGCCCCATTTGACGCCAACCCCCAACCGGCCACCAGGAAAAGACAAAACACTTGGGACACTTGCGCTTAGGTTCCCGACATGGGCTCGTTTCTGCCCACACTCATTTACCACCCCCGAAATTCTTGCCCTGTGGGTGCAGCCTTGAGTGGCAAGAGTGGAGAAGGGAGTTAAACCCGTTTATTAATTGCAATCAATATGTAAAGAAATCATTCTTGTCCCCATCTAGGTGCCCTGCCTAGCTAAGAGACATTAGCTGTCGTCTTAATATGTAAGAAATCATTATAGGTTTTATTGATACGTACAGGGTTTTTAACAAGGTTCTACAAGTGGAAATGAGTAGGAAGAATACAGCAAGTGTAAGAGAACAGTTAAAGGAAGGGAAAAAGGGAAAGCATGGGAAAATTGCTAAAAGCATAGGGAAAAGTGCAAAAGTGCGGCAAATGAGCTCAAGGGTTGGAAAATAATAGATGGCAAATGTACGCATTGGAAAAAAATTGAAGTGGCGAGAAGAAGTGCAAAAGCATTGGAGAAGTGTCAAGATCGTGGAAAATAGGGAAAAACATGGGCAAGGAACGATAATGTAGGAATATGGTCAAAAGTGTGGGAATGGTTCCAAAAGTGGAAAGAGTGTGAAGTGATGGAAAAAAAAAAAGGGAAGTGCAAAAAGAACACCGAGAGCTCAGTAATATCAAGAAAGCATGGGAAAAGAAGGAGAGGTTGGGTAAAAGAGGAAAGGGTAGGAAAATCTTCACAAGTGTGCGAAAATGGTCACAAGCATGGGAGGGAATGTTTGCGAAAGAGAAGGAAAAAAAGTCAAAGCATGGGAAAATTATCAAAGTAGAGGAAAACGTGGGAAAAATGTGGGAAGAAGAGGCAAAGTGTAAGAATACTAGTGGAAATGAATCTGTGGGGAAAACATCCAAAGCAGGAGAAAAATAGACCGTGTGTGAAGCCTTGTGGAAGGGTCCAGGGCCCCCCACATCTCCAGCGTGCCCTTGTCCTCAGAAGGCGTCTGCCCCCAGGGAGGAGGGACGCTCCTGCCTTCTTGTCACCGCCAGGTGCCTGCAATGTGCCCCTGCTCTGCTGCCTGTTGCTGAGGGTCCCCAAGGCAGCCCCACTGTCTGCAGACCCCTCTCCTACCATGGAGCAGGCCTGCCCGCGCGGTGCCCGGAGACCCCAGCAAGGCTGCGCTTAGAGGTGAAGGTGTGACTGTCCTCGGTGAAAGTCTGATTGGGGCCAAGGTCAGGAAAGGACAAGAGACAACAAGGACAAGCAGCAGCAAAGGGAATTTCAAGAGAGTTTAAGGACAAACTAACAATAATTTTTGTAGCTGAGCAGCACTGGGACAGGAGGCAGGAGATTTTCCTGGCGAAACTACCTACCAACATGCTACAAGAGTAAAGTTAGCCCTCCCCAGAGCAACCTGGTTGCCTCCTACCTCAAGAGGAAAGCCTGTGTGCAAAAGGACAAAGCAGGGGATTTTGTGAACTCTCACTTTAGCAAGGGCATTGAAAAGGTTTCTCACAGTCTCCTTCTAGTCAAATTGTGAACTAATCGGCAGAGGATCAGTGGACCATAAGGCAGGCGGATGGAGCATCAGGTTCACTGAAAACAGTGATCAGCAGTGCAGTGATGCCGAGCGGCACCTGGCTATTAGTGGCATCCCTCAGTGATCAGCATGTGGGACAGGACTGCTTCATCATAACATCATAACATCGAGTTAGTGAAGAAGTCCCTGGATGTGGGCAGCCTGTGATTTAGCAGCCTGAGGTCACCCTTAGCCCATTTCCTCTACATATCCTCTAGGGGTGTGAAGAGTTTCTGCAGAGGGAGTTATAGAAGCTGTTAAGGGTGCAGTGAATAGAGCAGAGACCTTGGGGTGATGTGCCTCTCCCATTTCTGAAGCACGCTTGACTGTAGATAAGGAGGACTTGGCCTAAGTCAGTGGTGGCATCCATTTGTTTGGGTGCTGTCAGGAAACCACTCCAAAGGGTCCTGGTTTTCCTATAGGTGCCCTGCTGTATCTGCTAGAGACATGGGATTGTGCTGGACACCCCAGGCAGACCACCTGTCCCTGTGGGCCTGTTTTGGTTTCACTGAGTCAAGTGCCTGCACTGACTGACATCAAGTGCTTGCAGTGTCTGCATGTGCCTCAGCAGCCTAGTGAGAGGAGCTCTGGTGGCAGTGGGCATGTGGTGTCCTTTCGGGTCAACAGCTCCCTACCTGGTCCCCAGCTCACGCCCTTGACAGAAGTAGGTGCATGCCTTCAAGCACCTCGCTCACTTTCAGTGTCACTATGTGCTTGTGTGTGAGCAGCTGGCTTTCCCACTCCATCCCCAGTGATATTAAAGGGCACATAGAGCAGGATCTTGCTTGCACACAGCCTTGCTGTGCTCCCTTCTGTCTGCACAGGTGGAATCCCACCTTCTGGGTGCTTTTGTAGAGTGCATGGGAAGGATCTGAATTCCCCTCCAGCCCCAGGCCTCCTAGGCCAGCCTGAGAAGCCCAACCTAGCTCATCTGAGTCAATACCTGAAGTCTGGGAAAATGAGCCCTCTTCTTGATCCCATCTAGGTCTCCTGCCCAGCTAAGAGATGCCAATTGGGTCTTCCAGAGTGGGACGTTTCCACCTCTTGCAAATAACTATTCTCTGACAAGAACAACTGCAATGCTGGTGTTAATCTTCCTTCAGTGCTTAGACAGGGGCCGCTGTTGATTATTTCAGCCTATTCCAGTGAACATTCTCCAGGAGGAGGGAGCACAAGGGATGGAGAAATTCATGAGTTCAGCTGGGCCTCTGCTCCTGAGCAGGTGTGCCGCATGGGCTCGGGATTCGGCAATAAAAACACATCTGAGGAGACAGACTTACTGACACTGATGCCTTTAATCAAAACAACACAGGTACAAGTACAAACAAATAGGAAACAGTTACTTACTGAATAATACTTTCCAGCAGAACTATGAGACCACACATTTCTCCAAGATAGCAGAGTGGAGAGGCTGGCAGGCTCTCAATTGTAGTGGGCATCCCTCATGTTTCATCCCTCATCTGCCCTCATGTTTTATTCCCAGAGCGTCCTGTCACATAAGGTCAGTACATGCCAGGAGGCTGCCCCAGGGTGGGCAAATCTCCACCTTCCTGTTATAGAATCCTTCTAAGACTGTGCATGTGCACATTCCAGAAGGGGGTCTCATTCCTCAATGTGGTGGTCCCGTTTTCCTTATCCTTCTCATTCTCACAGTGATCGGCCTTCAAACTTCCTTAGACCACATTTTGTAGTTAGGCTGGCAGCAAAGCAGCCTGAACAGCAGTTCGTGTTTCTCCTCAGCTAACAAACTTCTTTGATTATTTGGATAACATGTAACCGCTATGTGCTTTCCATTCTTCCTCAGAGATCTGGGTGCTACAATCTTCCTTTGTTGATGGCCTCTGCTGAGCATTATCAAAGTTGTGTATTTTTCCTCCAAGGTCTGGATTTTGTTTCACACAGTAATTATTTATGACTCTACAGATCATAAAAATTTCCCTCTCCAACACAGCAGCCCTGGCTGCTCCCCTGGGCCCAGCACGGGGCTGCGGTGCTGGGCCCAGCGAGGCCGGGCTGCGGAAGGTGCTGGCGGGCGGGCAGGAAAGGTCCCCGTCCCACAGGCCGTCACTCACTGTGGCTGCACGGGCCCCGCGCCGCCTTGGGCTCAGCCCTCGGAAAGCCCGGGGCAGAGCTGCTGCCCTGCTGAGCACCGTCCTCCTCCCAGGCCACCCCAGGGTGGCCGGGAACTCTCTCCTCCATCCTGAGGGAAGAGCAGAGGGATGACAGGACAGTTTGGGAGCCAGGGAGGGTCCCTGCGGGGGTGATGTTCCCCTGCGGCGTCGCCCGCCCCAGCCGGCCTTGGCACCATCTCTCCTGCTCCTGGCCCTCCCGCAGGGCTCTGCCCTTGCCATGGCCAAGGGCCCCCACAGCCCCGCGGTACTCCCCAGCCCCAGCCCCAGCACCGTCATTCTCACCCAGGCCGGGAGGAGGTGAAGCCTTGGGAGAAACAGACTTGGGCTTTGCAGAAAGAATGGCAGGAGCGGGCTTTACCTTGGGACCTGTGACAGAGGTGAGCCAGTCTCCAGGAAGGACAAGATGCCAGCAGAAGGTTTAAGGGTGCGGAGACCATTGTGTGATGTGCCTCTCTCATTTATGAAGTAAGCTTCGCTGTAGACTGTTAGGACTTGGCTGAAGGACAGTGGTGGGATCCAGACGTGTGGGTACTGTTAAGAAACCTGAGTGCCCAAAACCACTTGAAAGGGACACGTTTATGCTGTAGGTCACAGGGTGTATCTGCTAGAGACACGTATCTGTGCTAGACGCCCCAGGCATCCAGCATGGCCTATTTCTATGTCAGTAAATCAAGTGCCTGAACAGAATGACATGAATTGTTTCAATGTCAACATCTGCTCCTGTCTCAGCTTCCTAGTGAGCAGAGCTCTGGTAGCAGTGGGCATCTGATGACATTTTGGGGGACCAAAGCAATTCCCTACCCGCTCCCAACACATGCTCCAGCAGAAAGTAGATATGCTGATCACAGCAAGCAGACACTGGCACATGCCTTCAAACACCTCTGACCCTTCCAGTGTCACCAAGGGTTTGTGTGTGTGCAGCTGACACCCACCCTGAACGACCAGTGATTGGGAGCATAGAGCAAGACCTCCCATCTAGGCATCCCCGCTGTGCTCACTTCAGCTTGGGCAAGGGGAATCCGACCTGCTGTGCGTATCTGTGGAGCTCAAAACAGAACACCATGGCAGCCCAGGGTCTTCTAAACCAGCCTGAGAATCCCAAACTGGGTGACATCAACCAATACCTGAACACTGGGAAAGGGAGCTCTATTCTTGTATTCATTTATCTTGACTAGATAAGAGTTGGGAAGAGGGGCTTCCTGCGTGGGACATTTTCAGTTCTTCCAAGTAACCATGCTCTGATGAAACAAACTACAGTGCTGACACCAGTCTTTCCTAGTGTTTAGAGAGGGATAATCAGGGATTATTTTAGTTGACTAGAGTGCACATTTCCCAGGAGGAGGGAGCACAAGGGACAGAGAAATTGGTGAGTTCAGCTGTTCCTCTGCTCCTGAGCGGGGCCAGGCTCCTGGGACGGAGGCAGCTCGTGGCAGCCTGGCAGCACTGCCCAGAGACAGCCGAGTGCAGGAGCAGCTCCTGTGCCAAGAGCAGCAGGGCTGCGGGCACTGCCTGCTGCTGCGGACAGCAGAGGAGAGAAGGCAGCGAGAGGGGAATGGCAGTGTGGAGTGGGAGCGCAGAGCAGAGCTCATTGAAGGAAGAAATTTTCACAAGCCCTTGCGTGGTAAGTCTCTGGCTGCAGGGCAATGCTGCTGAGGTTCCTGGAGGGATCTTCTGAACCCAGCCCACCCCATGACTGATAGGACTTGTCTCTCCTGGAGTATCCAGGGCATGGCAAGAGAAGGAGCTGATTCAACTCAGGGATTCCCTGATGTACCTTCACAGGGCAGGGCACGCTGCTCCTTTCTTCCAGGTATCGCTGCAGGGGTGTCAAGTGCTGGGTGTGCACATAGGTCTCTCCAGGTTTCTGAATCAGAGCAGCATCCCTGCACCCGAGGGAGCACCCTGGGCAGTGACTCTGCTGCCTGCAAGGGTCAGTGCTGCACAGAGAAGCTCTGACAGGGCTGGTCCCAGTCAGCCAGGATTGTCTTCCTGTTGAGACTGTGCTGCCACGGTCAAGTCTGCTCACCTTGTTCATGTACAGGACATGTCCCAAGAGTCTTTTCAAGAGGAAGATCAAGAGAAGGGCTACTTCCAAGGGCAGGAACTTTCCTCTTCCTGTCTGCACTTTCCGTTATCTCCCTAATTGCTGCAGGGAGAAGAGAGGAGTGTATTCTGTTTTACCAAGGAAGTGGGACTCAAGCCTTCCCTCTCAGATATCAGTAGGTCTGTGAGAAACTTTAAATAGCCTCTTCAACCCACCTTAGTCTGCAGACAGCAACAACATCACCTTTGTGCAATTTATTTTACTTGCTCTGTAAAGTGCCTGCACAGCGATGCCCCTGGACAGTGCCCTGTCCCCAGAGGCTTGTGTAGGGCAGAACTGAGCACACAAAAGTGATGTGCTCTGTGAGCACAGACTGACAAAAATTGTTGGGACAGAGTAAGGTGCCATTAGGGACTGCTGTGGGCAGGAGAGGTGGTCAGGGAAGGAGAGGGAAGTGCCCACCACGATGGGAGGATGGATTTGGGGAAGTCATGCTCAGTCCTTCCAATGCAGACACCTTCCTCTGAGCAAGCCCTGCCACGTCTCCTCTGCCACCCAGCAGCCTCTCTGCGCTGACACCCTTGGGGTCCAGGGTATCAGCCCACTCCACTGCAGCCAGATCCCTGGCAAAGGACAGGGGCATCCCTCCTGCTATGGGCACATTTCCTGCTGCCCAGTATAGGGGCTTCAGATGCATGGCCTGCACTGTCACCATCTGTGAGGTAGCATGCCCACATAGGTGAGGGAAGGGTGTTCCTGAGCACCCCTCTGTCTGTCTTCCCTTTCTCCCCTTGGCAGAAGGATCGCAGGATTGCTCCTTGTTTCCCCTCCTGTTCTTCTCTTGGGCTCCCTGGGGTTGCAGAGTTTCCAGACACCTACAACCTGCAGAGTTTCCAGAGGTTCAGACACCTACCCTACAAGCTGTGGAAGAGAGGGATATGCATGGGAGTGAGGCGTCTCCAGTCCCCTCTAACCTGTGCAACTCCAGGAAATGCAGCTCAGGGGTTTAGGAACTGAGCTAACTCTCCCTTAAGCACAGTCCATCTTCAATGCAACTTCATTTGACCCTTTTGCCTGTAATGTCTTAACAGACTTGGAGGTGCCCTCAGGAGGGACATTGCTGCCTCCTGCCATCTCTGTGATGTCCAGGAGACCTCTGAAGAATCTGTTACTGAGACTGAGAGTATGAAAAAGCAGTTTGGAAAGTGCATATGGGCAGCTGAAAAGAGCCCTGCATATTCTTGGGTAGAAGCGAAGCTTGGAGACCTCCCTCAGGTGCCCTGAGAAAGGGAGAGAAGTTGGAGATCTGAGGTTTTGAAACTGGACTTTTCTGCTCTTAGGAGGGGCTGGGTTCTTTCTAGGGCAACTGATTAGGGTGGTCATCATGCACCTCAATGGGGTTTGGGCACACAACAGCTCAATCAAGGCTAATGGGCAGAGGAGCTCTCCTTACTCTCCATAAGGTGACTATAAATCCATTTTCTCATGATTCCCAGTAGAAATGCTGAAAAAACTGCCTCTGAGAAACACTGCAGAGGTGAGAGAGGCTTCCCAAAGAAAATACATGTCAAAATAAATGTCAAAAATCCCCAAATTGTGCTCTCAATACACGTTCATTAGAAGTGGTGCTGTAGATACTGAAAAGCCCTTCTACAAACCAGGGGGATTTCACCTGAAAAATTGTGAATCTCAGAGCTAATCACCCCTCTTGTCTCCTCCCCATTACAGTAGAGCTGGACAGACTTCTCTGGAGCCCTTTGGGAGATGCCCCTGCTCCTCACAGCACATTCGGCCACCCCACACTGAGGCTCAAGGAAAGGAGCTGCACAAAGATCTCCATGAAGAGATGAACTGGAACAAGTTGGGAGATATTTAACTTTAAAAATATGGGATAACCGCTCAATATCTTTTCTTTTTTGAACAATCCACAAAGCCTAGAGAGAGTGAAATGTCCAACAACATCTCCCTCAACGAGTTCCTCCTCCTGCCTTTTGCAGACAGGCGGGAGCTGCAGCTCTTGCACTTCTTGCTCTTCCTGGGCATCTACCTGGCTGCCCTCCTGGCCAACGGCCTCATCATCACAGCCGTAGCCTGTGACCACCATCTGCACACCCCTATGTACTTCTTCCTCCTCAACCTCTCCCTCCTCGACGTGGGCTCCATCTCCACAACTATTCCCAAAGCCATGGCCAATTCCCTGTGGAACACCAGGGCCATTTCCTATTTGGAATGTGCTGCCCAGATATTTTTCATGGTCTTCTTGCTTGGAGGAGAGTTTTTTCTCCTCACAGTCATGGCCTATGACCGCTATGTTGCCATCTGCAGACCTCTGCACTATGGGACCCTCATGGACAGCAGAGCTTGTGTCAAAATGACAGCAGCTCCCTGGGCCAGTGGTTTCCTCAATGCTCTCCTGCACACTGGGAACACATTTTCCCTGCCACTCTGCCAAGGCAATGTGGTGGAGCAGTTCTTCTGTGAGATCCCCCAGATCCTCAAGCTCTCCTGCTCAGACTCCTATCTCAGGAAGGTTGGGTTTCTTGTTGTTAGTATCTCTGTAGTCTTTGGGTGTTTCATTTTCATCGTGGTGTCCTACGTGCAGATCTTCACTGCTGTGCTGAGGATCCCCTCTGAGCAGGGCCAGCACAAAGCCTTTTCCATGTGCCTTCCGCACCTGGCTGTGGTCTCCTTGTTTGTCATTACTATATTGTTAGCCTGCCTGAAGCCCCCCTCCATCTCCTCCCCACTTCTAGATATGGTTGTGTCCATTCTGTACTCTGTGGTGTCTCCAGCCCTGAATCCCCTCATCTACAGCATGAGGAACAAGGAGCTCAAGAAGGCACTAAAGAACCTCATCCAGTTGCTACAAGGTCAATGATAAAAATTGTTTCATTCCCTCACCAGGATATCTTGCATCGAGGCTGTATTTTATCCATTTTTTTCTTTGTCTAGCTCTCTTTTACATCCATCTTAAAATAATAAATAATAAAATAAAGATACCTAGTTTTTGTCACGTCTGCACAGGAATCTCTCATTTAGCACTTAAACATAGACCAGGATAAAGCAGGAAGCCAGGCTTCCCCTTTCACTAGCAGAGAGGGGGGATTTTCTGAGCCGCTTCTTTGAGCTCCCTTGGATGTGCCCAGTGCAGGGAGGAGAGTTTCCCTCTGCAGCGTCTTTTCCAGCACTGACACCAAGGGACCTCTGGGGTACAGAGTCACGGCGGGACAAGGGCAGGTGGGGCGAGACCAGGGGTCCAGTGTTGTTTAGGAGATCTCAGCTCTCGTGGCTATGGTTAGAATGTGATCTCAAATCTCTCTAATATGACAGAAACGGCAACCAAGTGTCACCGCAGCTTTCCATGGTTCCATTCAAAGCTCCAACACACAAAAATAAACATGAGTGAATTGAAGGAAAGTCTAGAGGCAGCCTTTCCATGGCAGTTCATCTTTCCTGAAGACACATTCCAGGAGGGCAGCAAGACTTTCTCTATTTAGTTATCCTCCTCATTTCCGTGCTGTCCTTCCACACTTTATTCTGCAGATATGGCCCAGGAAATCTCATAACCTGGTAGAGAGAGGCTTGTTTTTCCTCATACCCTGGAAGAACAAGCAGGACCAGTCCTTGGGCTCCCTTAAGCCACAGCTGGATTCCAGAATAACATTTCCATAATAAAAGGGGGTCTTCCCTATGATGGTCCTGAATCTGGCCTCTCTTCAGAAACTGGAATCAAAAAATATGCCCAAGAGTGTGCAACCACAAATGGGCCTGCTCTTCTGCTTGTGAACTCCATGAGATCCAGGGGATGACCTCAGCATTCCAGGGTGATCTGTTAGCCTCAATCTAGGGGTCATCTCTCAGTGACCACTGCAGACAGGCAACGGTCTCTGCATTGCCTGTGCCAGGATGCCCCACACGTGACTGTGCTGATGAGAGAACCCCCAGGGGATCTCCAGGCACAGGGTTTGCCTGGGAGTGGGCACTGAGTGCAGCTTTAATGAAACAGGGATGACTCACAGTGCAGGGACCAGAAGGTAGAGCACTAAACCCAGGTGCACATGGGGAAAGGAGGGCTCTGCAATCCCCACAGAGGCAGTGGGGACCCAGGAGGGCCAGGGAAGGGGCAGTGGAGGGTGATTCCTGCACCCACCCAGTGAAACACCACAGCCTGGAGCTAGTGGCCACCCAAAGACATCTCCTGCCATTGCAATATTGTGGGGGCACTCTGAGTACCGCCAGACCTCAGCCACCAGTATAAGTGGCCACAAGGACACACTGATGGCTCATGCTCAATTTGTTGCCAACCATGATTCCCAGGTCCCTTTTTGCGGAGCTGCTCTCCAACAGGTCAACCCCCGGCCTGTCCTGGTGCATGGGGTTATTCCTCCCTAGCTGCAAGACCCTGCACTTGCCCATGTTAAACGTCATGAGGTTCCTCTACCCCCAACTCTCCAGGCTGTCCAGGTCCCTCTTAAAGCCTGCACATACCTCTGGGCTATCAGCCATTCCTCGCACTTTTCTATCCTCAGAAAACTTGCTGAGGGTGTGCTCTGTCCCTTCAGGTCACTCATTAATAAACTGAACAGGTTTTGACTGACTCCTGATACCAATAGTTGCAGGTCTCCAACTAGGCTCTGCGCCACTGATCACAACCCTAAAGCCTAAACCCCAAACCCAGCTGCTCACATGGAGGTGACCTCACAGGTGCAAACCCACCACATCCCTGCTGCTGCCTGTGGCCTTCAGAGACAGCAGCTTCCTCAACCCCCTTCCCCACACAGGAACCACTGCTGCCCTCTCAGCTCCTCTCACCACAGAGACCCCCCACCCACCGCCCACGCCTGCCTGCCTGCTGCCGGCCAATCAGGCACTCACAAAGACATGACGTCACAGCGCCGTCCCGCCCAGCTCTCTGGCCCTGCCCTCCAGGGCAGCAATGGCCTCCCCAGCCCTTCCCCGCCAGGAGCCCAGCCCGGGCTCAGCAGCTGCTCCGCGGAGATGATCTCAGCAGCGCAGAGCCCCGCAGGGCCCGGCTGCTGCCCAATGAGGCGCTGCGGGAGCGGTGACCTCACAGTCACCAGGCAGAGCCAGCCCTGCTGCTGCCCAATCAGCTCTGCCCGCAGCGGGGACCTCCCAAGCAGCAGCCACGCCCTCTCCCTGCAGCTGGCCTATCAGGGGCTGCGGCAGCAGTGACCTCCTCGTGCCCAGGGCAGCCATTGGCTGTGAGGCCCCGCGGGGCTCCTGGCTGTGCTGGGGGCTGTGCGGGGCCGGGGCAGGGAGGGGAGCCCAGCTCGGGGCTGGGGGTGCTGGGGGTGCTGGTGTGGGGGCCTGGGGGGCTGTGTGAGCTGCTGTGTTGGGCTCAGCCAGCACTGCCCACCCCAACGTGGGGGAGAAGAGGGGCAGCCAGTGCCAGGGAAACCTGCCCTGGATTCTCTCCTTCTGCCCCCAGCACCCACACAAGGGTTGGAGCTGCCCCACGGGAGCCTTGGGGCTCGGGGAAGCCCCAGCCCCAGGAGTCCTGGCTGCCACATTGTCCCCTGAGCAAGGTGGGACCCTCAGGCAGGACTCTTGCAGCAGCCTCCAGCCCTGAGCAGCCACTGTCACAGCCTGGGATCCACAGGGGTCTTTGCAGTGACAGTTTCTGTGTGACACCTCGGGAAGGAGCTCCTGAAGCTCGGAGCCTTGTTGGAGAGCAGCAGGATCACTGGAAACAAGAACTGAGGTCCAGGCTGTGCATGTTCATCCAGCAGTCCCCATCTCACTCATCAGTCCCCATCTCATTTGACTCCATCAGCAGTTTGTGAGGTGACCAGCTCCCTGCTCTGCAGCTCATGAAGCTGACAAATATCCCTGCAACCTCCCTTCCTGCTCTTCCTCATCTCTGCATAGTCCTAGGGACCATCTTAAAGAAGAAAACCCCCATCTCCCTGGAACCCTGTCAGAGATGTGGCTTTCCAAGTCACTGCCAAAGGAAGGACTTCTTTGGGTTGCTTATTCAGTCTGTGGCAGCTCATCAGTGATGCTGTGAGCTCAGCTCTGCAGGCTGGGGGTCTTGGCCCATTCTCTCCCCTGTCTCCTATGTATCTACCTAAGTCTCCCATTCCCACATGTCCTGTTTAAAGTGACAATTTCTAATATCCCCTATAGGGCACTATCTGGACATGTTGTGACTCCTCTCAATACTCTGTTCACTCAGAGACCCACCTGCTCATTTGCCCTTTAGGGAGGTTAAAGCTTGCTCTGTCTCTCTTTAGTCTGCCCCATTAGCCAAGTCGTGACTATATGTACGGATTGTATGGACCTAGCATACATTCAAAGAGTGTCATTATTTTCCATGAAACTATACTCTGCTTTTTTTTTTTTTGTTTCCTTGTAACTAAAAGAAGATCTTCCTACGCCTGTTTGCAGCCAGTTGTCTAAGTAAAGCAGGTGAGAATTGGGGCAGATGAGCTATAACATTCAATGCAGACTTTGGTGGACTAAGGCTGACTTTCAGCAAGAGTGACTTAAATTCCAAAGAGGCTGATGAGAGAAATGGTAGAGCTGGAGAGATGGGGAGGAAGATTGTGCATACAGTGCCTCATCTCTGGGACACTGCTTTTCCTGCCTTTCCTGGCTTTATTAGGAGTCACTCTGGATGGCTGTGAATTGGCAGTGTGCTGTCACCTCTTCTTTGGAATAATAATGCAAAACCTTAAAAAGATGAAATACTTGTATATGCTTGTTGTCTTCGTCTTTAAGCTACACTCCCCAAACCTCTCCAATTTGCCATGGTCACTTGAAAGAAATTGCAAAGAGAGTCATCACAGAGTTATCACAGCTTTTGGCTTTTTAATGAGCTCTATGCACTACTTGGAGCTGAGTCCATGAACTGCAGCTTTGAAAGGAGATTGAAGAAATCGCTGAAGAAGTCAAAGTCAGAAGGAAACCCTAAAGTTTTGTAGAGCACTAATGGATCCGACTGAGGCCATTAGCTAGAACAACTCACCAGGGGCTGATTAAAGCTGAAAAATATGATCACTGGTAATAGTTAGGTAGAGGGAAACCTCATGTGGCTCTGATGCCGAATACACCCTTGATGTGTTTTATCAAGGAAAATGGCAGAGCACAGGCAGAGAAACCCTGGGAAGGGAGATCCTTTCCTCCATGTGTTGCCCAAGTCTCTTCCTGGCATCAGTGTTTGGGTGAGGGTGTGCAATATTGAGCACAGGACAAACACACAACACCTCCCAGGGTCCCCAGAAGGGTAAAGGGGGTAAAGAAGCCCTAGTGATTCGGGGTTGGCCTTGGTGACTGACACAACAGCCATAGTCAAGAGGATAAAGACCTCCATTCTGTTGGGGCCTTGGCAGTGCCCTTGGCCACCTCTACCACAGGTCATCCTAGACCTGCTCCTGTGTCCCTTCAGACTATAGACACCCAATCTGCTTCCCCAGCAAGTTCTCACAAGAGGTTCTCCTTCCCTTCATTGAGAGCTTTTCCATCCTCAGTGGCTGTTTCTTGAAATACAAAGCCATGGGTGGTGACAGACTCGCTCTGGGTGCCCTGTAGCACCACTGCTCTACCCTTCATCCTATTGTCCAATATGAGCTTCCCAAACTGTACTTTGGGCCTATTTCCTCTTTTCATGCTGCTTCCCACTACCAAGGAAATCTCTTGGCAGACCCACAATGTGGGGACGAATATAACCTGGTGTGCCACTACAGAGTGCAACATTGAGGAACTGAAGTGCCAGGGCCTGAACGACAGGCTCGAGTCGGGGTTTAGAGATGAATACGTCACTGCCTTTGCAGTACACAACACTCGCCTGTAGAACTGCTCATGCCAGCTTGCACAGAGGCTTATTAAACTGTAGCTTTTTTAAGCTCTCATGCAGCTGTTTTTGACCTTGAAGGGAACCCTCCCATCCGAGGCCTGGACTCTGACTAGATCCCCATCCCACATGATAGGGAAAGTATGCCACATCAGATGTTACTGCTCACAAACAAAATGCAAGTTATCATGAATTACTGATTTGGCTCTATAAAAGATGGACACTCTTTCTGCAATTTTGGAGACTTCATGGGTGGATGCACCACGTAAGACCTCCCAGTTGCCGGGAAGGTTCTCCAAATCCTCGCCGCAACAGGGACTCCCCAGCGACTGCGGATCTGAATGATGATGACATATGATGACATATTTAGGCAATTGGTCCTTCCTTGCGCTCAGCTTCTTCTATTCCAATTGTCACTTTGACCATTCTGGTCGCAGGTGAAGTTGTCTGAGGTGTGAAACACAGGAATAACACCAGAGGAGAAACTGCCACTTGTGCACTTTGAGATGTGATCGTGACACATGCAATGGTGCAGTGTGACAAACAGAGAAGGGGTAAAGGGAAGCAAGCTAACCATCAGGAGGCATGAAAGCAGTGCGAGATGCAGTGTCATAAATGCAGCATTCCAATGTGAGCCCCTTTTTGCATCTATCAGGCAGTGCTCAGAGAGTCTCTGATGTGTGAAGGTCGCTTGCCAAGGGTCAGAGGTACAAGCAGTGTAACTGGAGGGACTCGATTTCTCCAGTTCATGGAGCTCTGTCAGATGTGGGCACTGAACAATGCAAGAGAGTCCCCCCAGAGCCCATGGTTTTGTGGGTGTCCAGTTTGCTGAAGTGAGCCCTACTCAGATCCACCTCCAGCAAGGGAAAGTCTTCCTCTCTCCATTTCTCCATGGTCTCCACGTCCTAGGATTCCTGAGGGTCACTCTTAGCACTAAAGCCTGCGTCAAAAGTGGCCTTTTCTGTGTCCTCTCTCACCAGGGCTGTTGGGCCACCAGGGCTTTTGGCCCATTTAGTAGCAGGCCCATATTTTCCCTAGTCCACTTTTTGTTCCTGCTGTATTGCTGTATTGTATGTTAAATAATTATTTATTATTATTTTATCAGGAAGGTAAGAGTAAGCATTGATGAAGAAATAAATGAAGAGCACATGTTTCATGCCAGGTACATGGGAATGACAAGTGACTGCACACAGGACAGTTTTTGGCACTGACATTGTACCCATTGAGGAAGTTTCCTCAATGCGTTCTTGAGCTCCTTGTTCCTCATGCTGTAGACAAGGGGGTTCAGTGCTTGAGGTACCACTGAGTACCGAATGGCCAGTACAGAGAGATCCAGAGCTGGGAAGGGTATGGAGGGGAGAGGAGGGGAGAATAAAGTGGCTAAGGGTGACATTTCACTGGCCCTGTGACCGGGGGTAGGAGTCAGACCCAACCAAATGGGTATCACGACCTCTAATCCCTCCAGGGGACTGCAGATGACTGCACAGTCCAGGGCACCTGGACTGCAGAGCATTTCCAAGGGTGCTCGTTGTGTCCAGTTCTGCCTATACATCCTGCCCCTGGTATTTGATAGAGGGTGACCCAGAGGGCTCTCTGTTCTCCCTTCTTCCTGACAGTTGAGTCCTCACTGCCTCTCCTGAGACTGCAGAGTCCTCTTTTGCCTGCAAATACCCAATGCTTTACCTCTAATAAACCCCATCTTTGAGGAGCTCTCCCTTTATAAGGCTCTACTCACAGTCCATCCCAGGCATATGCTGTCCCAGGAGGATCTCTGTGCTCTCCTGACACCTCCAGCTTCCCCTCCATGAGAACAGCCGTCTGACACTGTGCCTTAATATGTAGGAGAGCTGTGCATGTGTAAATCCATGAGCATTCAGCATCTCCACTATCCTTGGACTCTGATAGGTGAATTCCCAAACCAGCCCTTGGTCTCTGAAAGATCATTACATGATTCTGAGCTCTGTGTTGCTGAACCCATGGAGAATCCTATGCAGCAGGCCCTTCAGGAGTGCAAGTCCTTGGGCCTATTTTTGACACCAGCTTTGGAGGAAAAGCCCAGCTTTCACGCACTGTACTGATAGAAATTACTTTATTACAGAGACACTGTTAGGGATCCAGTCCTTGTCCAGCATTCCACACAATTTAGGGTATTAGGTGAGACAGAGCAGACACCGTAAAAAGGGGAATGAATACAAGTAGTTGTGTAGGAACACGATAACAATTATTATCACTAGTAAAAGTCATAATAAAAATAACATGAAGAAACATTGCTCAATCCAGTTACGGTATACAGAAAGAGTCATTTGTGGAGAGATGCGGAAAAGTTACCACTGCTTAAAAAGGTCCATGAAATCACTTTCCTAATGGCATCCTTGAGCTCCTTGTTCCTCATGCTGTAGATGAGGGGGTTCACTGCTGGAGGCACCACCAAGTACAGAACAGCCAGCACCAGATCCAGAGCTGGGGAGGAGATGGAGGGGGGCTTCAGGTAGGCAAATGCACCTGTGCTGAGAAACAGGGAGACCATGGCCAGGTGCGGGAGGCACGTGGAAAAGGCTTTGTGCCGGCCCTGTTTTGACGGTATCCTCAGCACAGCAGCCAAGATCTGCGCGTAGGACACCACAATGAAAATAAAACACCCAAAGATTATACAGATACTAACCAGAATAATCCCAGCTTCCCTGAGGTAGAAATCTGAGCAGGAGATCTTGAGGATCTGGGGGATCTCACAGAAGAACTGCTCCACCACATTGCCTTGGCAGCAGGGTAGGGAAAATGTGTTCCCGGTGTGCAAGAAAGCATAGAGAAAGCCACTGGCCCAGGCAGCTGCTGCCATTCTGACACAAGCTCTGCTGCCCAGCAGGGTCCCGTAGTGCAGGGGTCTGCAGATGGCAACGTAGCGGTCGTAGGCCATGACTGTGAGGAGAGAATACTCCGTTGATACGAAGAAAAGGAAGAAAAAGACCTGCCCAGCACATTCAAAGTATGAAATGGCCCTCATGTTCCATAGGGAACTGGCCATGGCTTTGGGAACAGTCATGGAGATGCAGCCAAGGTCGATGAGGGAGAGGTTGAGGAGGAAGAAGTACATGGGGGTGTGGAGGCGGTGGTCGCAGGCTACGGCTGTGATGATGAGGCCATTGGCCAGGAGGGCAGCCAGGTAGATGGCCAGGAAGAGCGAGAAGTGCAAGAGCTGCAGCTCCCGTGTGTCTGAGAACAGCAGGAGGAGGAACTCATTGAGGGAGCTGCTGTTGGACATCTGTTCTATTGGGCTCAGGAAAATTGTGTAGGGAAGAAAAGGCAATAATAGCTTAGAAGAATTTTCTCTGAAATAAACTTTCCATTTTTCATAGAAATCCTTCTCAACCCCGTCTGAACTCTCAGTAATTTCTTCTTCGCACGCATTTAACTCTGCTCTCCCTCTAAGTTCAAGGTGGATATGTGATGGAGAGAACAGGACACTGCTCCTGACATGGCAAAGACTCTGTGCACTGAATCCTGCCCTGGAGGGCACCTCACAACCCCAGCAGGACAACAGAGACAGTCACGTGTCCTGACAGTCACAGAGTCTCCTACAGGGAGAGTCAACCCCTTTGCAGCCCCTCCAATGACGCTGCCCAGCACCCTGGGCACATTGTCCCTCTTCAGACACCTCCATGGCAGGACCTCAGGGTGAGTATCTGAATTTGTAGCTGAAGCCCCAGCTGACTGCCAGGACAAGAGCCAAAAGGAGAGGCAGGGAAATGAGGAGAAACTGTGACTGCTGCCAAGGGAGGACAGAGAGACAGAGCAGCATCGTCCCCAGGTTGCAGCTCCCAGACAGTGTGGACTCCCAGGGCAGTGGTTCTCAGCCCCTGTGCCTTGCAATGGGAAATGGGTACAGGGCAGGAGAGAGGCAGCTCTGCTGTTCTGGAACTCTGACTGCAGAGGAGGTCAGAAATGCCCTGGAGCCCTTCCCCTTGAGAGCAGAGTGAGACTAAGCACAATGAGAATGAGGAGAGCTGCAAAGGGGATATTGCTGCTGCCCACAGGTGAAAAGGCAGTTGAAGGAATATTCTGGGGTCCTCGCAGACCTATTGATCCCTCAGAGCAGCACTGCAGAACTCTCCTTCAGACATCTAAACCTAAAATGTCCCATTCATTTGCTGTCTTGTCAAAGATACAAAAACAAAATCCTACCCTCTGGATATTGCCTTCCCTTTCATAGAAGCTTCCCAAGAGTGTCCTCTTGAAAAGCCCCTTCCAGATATGTTGTGTGGGTGAGGCTGAGCTGTGAGCAGCCCTGACCCCACACAGCGGCCTCTCAGCAGGAGAATGAACCTGCCCAGGGGGGATCTCTCCTCCCACCCAGAGCTTCTCCCTGCAGCGCCCTGGCAGGCTGAGTGCTGATCCTCACAGAATCACTGCCCCGGGCACACAGCACCCTGGGGCACATGGACACTGCTCTGAAGAACAGTGCTCTGAAGAACCTGTGTGCCCACATTGCCTTCACTGTCTTGCACCAGCTGCAGAAGAAGCAGCCATGATGCCCTGACCTTGTGATGCTGGGACAGGGAATTTCTGTTCTGAAGCATCTCCTCGTATGCGAAGTAGAAGCAGGGACAACAGTCCTCAAAAATAAAAGTCATCAGCTGGGAGGGGTGCTGCAGACCCCTCCAGAAAACTCAGTAGCATTACCCTGCAGCTGGTGACTTACCGTGTCACAGATTGCTCCCACCATGAGCTCTCCTCTGTCCTCCCACTCCACGCTGCCTTTCACCTCTCTGTCCTCTCTCCTCTCCTGTCTGCAGCAGCAGGCAGAGCCCACAGCCCTGCTGCTCTTGGCACAGGAGCTGCTCCTGCACTTGGCTGTCTCTGGGCAGCGCTGCCAGGCTGCCACGAGCTGCAACCCAGCTCAATTCATGAATTACTCTGTCCCTTGGGATTCCTCCCTCTGGGATATGTTCCATCAAGTAGAGTAACCTGTTTGTCTTCTCTAAAGAATACAGGGATACAGATTCCAACATTGCAGTTTATTTCATCGGATAATGATTATCTACCAAAGCTAGAAATGTCCCACAGGAAGTCCTGATTCACATCTCTTAACTAGGCAGGACACCCAGACAGGGATAAGAAGGGAGCTTGTTGATACATGGTGTGTATATGATTCAGATTACTTATTCAGATGACATATTGGGGCTCCACATGTCTGTTCAGAAGCCCCTGGGTTGGAGAGGGATTCAGCTAACTCATGAACTCCACAAATACATGGCAGGTGGGATTCCCCTTACCAGACTAAGCATGCACATGGTCTGCTTGCAAGCTCCTGGCCTAAAGGTTCTAACGGAATCACTGGAGATAGAGCTTCAGTGGGAGGCCAGGTCAGGAATTTACTTGGTCATCTCTAATGACCCTGGATGCCTTCTATCCTGGTAGAGCAGCACTCACAATAAAGCTGAGGGACAGGCAGATCCCTACAGCTCAAAAAGCTGATCTATTTGTAGGGTACGGCGCTCGGAAGATCTCGCGATGTACGGGAAGAATAGGGAACTAAGGCATATGCCATATTAGGTAAAGAGCAACGCTTATTGGCTAGATAGGCATGCTTCCGCCTTCGCAACCTTTATAAGATCCAGCCTGCGTATATTAAACGCCATTTGCAGCATCCTCATATTGGTGTCTGTGCTCTTTGGCCCAGGCACGGGTTGGACGTGCCTGGCCGCCTCGGCAGACGGAGTCGATTGCCAATGTCAGGCAACAAGTGGTGACCCCGACGTGATACTCCGAGGCGGCGGACCGTAGGCGGTCGAGGGATCCGGATCATGGAAGGGATAATCAAGGTCGTATTATCGTGTGCTCGTGAATGGGGGATTTCTGTGAAATCGAACACAGTTAAGAGCTGCATTGAGCGGCTCCTTGAAGAAGGGGCGGTTAACAGTGCCGGGGAAGTTTTATTCCCCCAGCACTGGCAGAGATGTACCACCGCGTTAACGGAATATGGTATGTCTAAAGGGAGTGCGAAAGATCTAAAGACGTGGGGAGTGATACGGCAGGTCCTCCAGAGAGCAAGGGAGGAGAGGGAGACTTGGAGGGCAGCACGGGAGGCGCTCGGGAAGAGCGAAGCAGTGGGAATGCAGACAGAGGCTGATGAACAGACCCTCTGCAAGCTTTCGATCTGGTGCAGAGAGAATGGGTTCAAAGCCGAACACCACCTAGCATTCAAACCCGATGTGAAAGCCAAAAGCAAAGTGGCCATCGGAGCCACGGCAGCCTTTGCAAGCACTTCAGGACCGGGACCACCACGCCACTGAAAACCGCTGGTGTTTGGAGATCCATCGCTAACCCCCCGGCCCGTGCCTGCCTCTGTGCCTGCACCTGCGGCGCCTACACTGTCTGTGTCCCCGCTTCCGCTTGTTAGATCGCCTTGAAAAAAAGGAGAAAGGGGGGCTGGGAAGAGAAGGCGAATGAGATCAAGGAAACTTATGTTGCTGAAGGCTTGATGAAAGCCAGGAGGGAGGTGCAGAGGAATTTGATCTGTCTTTAAAAGTGGGAGTTGAAGAACTGTAATGCTTTAAGTGAGGACAGAAACCGTTATTAGGGCTATTATTTCTATTTGCTATGTTCATCTCTATTATGTGTTGTATCCTTTGTATATTGATGCCGACACGAGGTATGGTTGAAAGGTGGAAATTTGTATGATCTGTAGAGTCATAAAACTATTGTGCAAAATAGGATCCAAGACCCTGAGAAAGAAGATGTTTGCCTGCCCAGGCTGAGCGATAAGGAGTGCGGAGGCGGCTGCCCAGCCAGGCTCAGAGCCGACCTCCTCCAAAAGCAGCTGAAGGTGGCTGCTCGACCGGGCTTGTAGCCAACTTAACTGCAAACATCCTCTGAACTAGTTTGAAGGTCAAACACCCAAGAGGGAGGGAGATGAGAAAGGCAGGACCCTCAGACTGACGACTGGGACAATTTACTGACATGCGCACCTGCGCACCCAGGAGGGAAGATTATGTGACTGAAGGCGGGTTTGTCCGCCCCCCGGTCTGCCTGCTGGCACGTACTGGCCCTACGTGGCAGGATGCACCGGGCATAAACAGACAGTGCGGAGAGAGGGGGGGGGTGAGACTCCTAACACTGAGACCCACGTTGTCTCTGCGGGGACGCCCGCTGAGTTGGGAGCCTGTCAGCAACCCTCTCATCTGCCAACTCAAGAGAATGTTCAGTCTCAGTGTCCTGCCGACAAGTATTACCTCACGAGTAATTAGGCATACTTTGCTTCTTTAACGTGCTTTCACCTGAATAGCCGTAGCCACTTTGTTCTGTGTGATTATTGCCGAATCCCAAACCCATTCGCAACCTAATTGGCAACGAGGATGGGATTAGGCAATTGAGACAGTGGAACTCACTAGTGGAGCGCACAGCTACGTGAGGTCGTGCCACTGGATGGAAATTGTGTTTGTGCTGTTTGTATCTGTGGTTTTTAGATCTTTATTGTGTAATACATATATCAGCAGAGAGGGCTAAATAAGCACAACAAGTAAGTCCAGAATTTGAAAGTGGGAAAGTCAGGAATAACTCAGACTACGGCGTCCCCCCCCCACCTCCCCCGCCCACCCACCCCACCGATGGAGGACTGGGAGCCGTACTCTGACTTGTATCCTTGGAAAGAGACTAGGGAAGTACTTCAGCATGGGAAACAAGAATGAAGCGATGGCCAAGCTCCAGTGCAACTGACACGGAAGGACCTGCAACAGTCCTTACAAATTGTAAAAGCCTCAATGCTACTGGAGCAGGGGCCTCCTTAATATACAGAAATCCCAAGCAATTTCTGGGGAGGAAACCAAATTGAAGCTATGCAAACATAAATAGAAATGGAAATTGAGAACCTTTCAAAATGATTTGGACATCTTAATAATCGATTTAAAAGATTGTTTTTTCACCATACTATTACATCCTGAGGACCATGACATAGTGGAACATATGAACCAAACGCTGAAACGCCAGCTACGAAAAACGAAAAATTGGCAAGAGCAGAATATGTTTTAAAATTTTGAGATTGCCCCAGGATAGCCTAGTCCCTCTGATGGTCAAACACAGGGCTGGGCTAAAGGGAGGCCTGACAGAAGTAAAGTCGGGTCTGTGTAAGGTGATGCTGAGAGACTGGAACACGGGAAAATGGACGGGACCCTTGGGCTTAATAACCTGGGGAAAAGGGTATGCTTGTGTCGTTACAGATACTGGAACCAGATGGGTGCCAGCAAAAATGGGCGAGACCTTGGCTGGAAGCAAACTCGCATACATCAAACGTAGCAGGCAGGCAGCTGGTACCCTAGCTGTGGAAAGTGTGAGCCTGCAGAAGAACAACATGGGAGGAAGAAGTGTTACTGTTATTATTAGCTGTATATTGTGGCTTTTAGGAGGTAATATTACTTTTAACGCTATTATAGAAGCTGATGCTACTTTTAACACTAATGGATATGTTATGCTACTTAGGCGTATTGTTAATTATACCCAAATTAAGAGTTATTGGCTTTGTGGGGCAGCGGATCAATTGATGCACTGGTGTTAGGTATTCCTCAAAGCAACTGGACAGACCTGAATCCATATAGCCTACTCAATACATCATATCAGTGCACACAGGAGAAGGTATGGGCGGGCACGCCAATAGCCATCATGCTGGAGGAGGCGCTGCAACAGCGCAGCACCACAGCCTCCATAGTCCATGTGAGAAGTCATGCCAGTATACAGGGATATTATCAGGAAGGCAACAATAAAGCTGATGCAGCAGCCAAGGGTGTATGGACAATAACACAAGCTCGTGCTATACACGAGCACCTCCACATAGGAGCGAGAGCCCTCGCAAAGCATTGCAACATTCCCCTTGCAGCAGCCAGGGATGTGGTAGCCACTTGCCCGTATTGCCAACGATCGACTCTATGGGGTGCTGGGGTGAATCCCCGTGGCCTAAAGGCAAATCAAATCCGGCAGTCAGACTTCACATTATGCCCTTTATTCAAACCACGACCCTGGTTAGCAGTTACAGTGGATACATGCAGTGGACTGATCATAGCCACACAACACCAGAGGGTTACTGCGCGTGCAGCTCACCAGCATTGGATAACGGCTATAGCATGGTTAGGCGTTCCGCGAATAATCAAAACAGATAACGGCTACTGCTTCACAGCCCAATCTACGCAAGACTGGGCTGACAAATGGGGAATTCAACTGCAACACGGAATTCCTCATAATAGCCAAGGACAGGCAATTGTAGAGAGAGCAAATCAAACCCTCAAACAAAAAATCAAGATCCTTGGGGAGGGGGAAGGTCATACCCAAAGAATTCCCAGTATAAAGCAACCAGAAATTTTGATGCGAGCGCTATATTCGCTGAATCATTTCATTCGTGGAAATGAGAACAAGGCACCAGTGGATAAGCATTGGGCGGTCGCAGCTATAGAGGATGGGCCCCCAGTTCTGGTCAGGTTCCCAGAGAAAGGGATATGGGAGTCTGGGTGGAACTTGGTAACCCAGGGAAGGGGCTACGCGGCCGTAAGACAGCAGGAGGTAGTGAAATGGGTACCCGCAAGGTGGATAAGACCGAACCTCAAAACTCATGGCAACTATGAGCTTCCCCCTACAGGAACGGCTGGTGGGACGACCCCCACAACCCATACACCTCAGTGATGGAGGATTCGACTGGACCCCGACCTACTAAGAAAGCACCTTGTCCGGTTGAAAAGGAAACAGCAAAACAAACGATCGACATGGCAAGACGAGGAAAAGGTCTCTTTGCATTATCCTGCTGATACAGGTTGTATGGAGTCGACCAGGAAACACAGAATCCTAGGCCCGACAATGGGCGAGGGCGAGAGGCGCATCCCATTATTGCCTCCCCACCGGGGTGGAAAAAAGGGGAAAGTCCTGATCTCAACCTGTGTTGAAAATGTTGCAGTTTGAAAGCCGTAGTGGTAATGGTGGTGGGGGGGGAAGGAGATATCAAAAAAGGTATCGGATTCACGAACAGTCTGTCAACTGTAGGTCCGATTGCCTCCCCCCAAACAAATAGTCGAGTTCACAAACAGTATGATTTATTCAAGTGCAGCATTTGCAAAGCAGGTTTCGGATGTTAGTACAGGAAATTCTCTACTAGAGCATGGGGTTTTTAGCTAGCTCTGATGTACAAATGTGCAATCATCACTCACCCCAGAAAATGGGAGAAGATGTCCAGTCTCGAGTCTCCTCGGGCAGCGTCCCAGCACAAGGGGAGGGAAGGGGGCTCAGCCTCTCGACTGACCCAGGAGTTACGATGAATTCTTCCCTCCAGACTTTTCATCCTTAGTTCACCTTTTATACTTTTCTTTACATTCAGGTGGAGATTGAGTGACTAAAGTCATACTTAACCTTGTTGTTGATTGGTGGAAAAGTTTCTCGCTTTCATTTAAAGGTACAGTCAACCGAAAATTTAAAGCGCATGCTCAGTGAGGGGTGGTCGTACCTCGGAGGCGGGTAACTTCTGAGATGGAGGTACGGTTTTCACATTATAATGAGCAAAGTTTAAGCAAAGTTCATCATTTGCCACCTTTGCTGGCTCAGCACCGGACTTGTTATCGTATATCTCTCATTAGACGGCCACTGTGCAGCTTATCAGCAGCCCAGCAAAGGGAGTGCAACAGAGTTTGGCCGTGGAGCTTTCACCCCGCTCCGTCCTCCCTTACTCCCTTTCGCAGCTGCGAGGAGGGCAGATTGCGTTGCCCAGGGAACCGTGGAGGAGCAGAGTCCGTGCGCACCAACCATCCTGGAAGTGGCAACTGTGTAGCACCCCAAGCAGGCCTCTGTAATGCCAGAGCTATGTGAGGCCCTAGTTTTCCTCTCAGTTCCTGCTTTCAAACAATTCTTCTACAAACGCTCCTTCCACACTCCACTAACATGCTTTGCTTTTGTAAGCTTTGCGGCTTCGCTAACAGATAACGCTTTATGCAAATTAATGGCACGAAGAGCAGCAAATCTCACAATACTGCCTAGTGGGACAGTGTATGGGGAATCATGGTCACCATATGGGTCATATGTTAATGTGACATACCGCTCCCATCATGTGAATTTCACAGGGTACCTAGAGATAGTCACTCAGAAGGCTCAGAAATGAGAAAGATTACATCAGACCCCTCTGCCACCTATGAAAGTTATAATACAATAAATATAGGCAGAGGTGTGGGAAGATTTAGCTGCGGGGATGATGAAGGAAACAGGGAGTGGATTATACCCGAAGACTTGTTTAGACACTCAGGTACAAGATGGACGAACGGTACTATAATTCTCCCCACCTGAAACGTTTCCTGCTCTAGCGCACTATGCTTGCTGGCTGCTGCATACCTACCACCAGACAAAATACCCCCAACCCTTGTAAAATTTTTTGCCCCCATGTCACCTGATGTCTTTTACCGGGTAATATGAGCGAGGTACCATTCCTCGTCCTGGTGAATGCTAATATTACTTGCCTCGGCCCGATCTTAGGATCAACAGGGCTACACAAAATTCAAAGCTCGACCTGTCACTTGTTGCGGACGAATAAAGCAGTAAACACGCTGTCTCAACAGATAGCGGCAGGTTTTAGGGATGTCAACAAGATACTCAAAGCACATCACGAGGTCATCAACGTAATCTTCGAGATTCTCCAGGTGGGGGCAGGCCGGTCCAGAACATTCAAAAACCTAAAATTTTGTTGCCTGACCACAAAAGACTACGAGAAGATCGACAAGAGGTCGGAGGACATTCAAAACGTAGGATCAGATCTGCTACAGATGATAAGACGTAACCCAGGAAACTGGAGATGGCTTGAGAACATAGGCAACAGTATCTGGACATGATTACTATCCTGGCTCAATTGAATTGATTGTGGAAGCTTGGGTTGATTATCATTATGGTATTGATTGGTGTCTTTTGCAGCATGCCTATTTTGTCATGTATAATCCACTATGTATTGCATCAGCTACGACGCTCACAGAAACAAGGCAGTCACAATGTACGCTATTAGCAGCTTGTTCAAAGTAGTGATATTTAGGATATTTAGATTAACATGGGGGGGGGGAGATGTAGGGTACGGCGCTCGGAAGATCTCGCGATGTACGGGAAGAATAGGGAACTAAGGCATATGCCATATTAGGTAAAGAGCAACGCTTATTGGCTAGATAGGCATGCTTCCGCCTTCGCTACCTTTATAAGATCCAGCCTGCGTATATTAAACGCCATTTGCAGCATCCTCATATTGGTGTCTGTGCTCTTTGGCCCAGGCACGGGTTGGACGTGCCTGGCCGCCTCGGCACACGGAGTTGATTGCCAATGTCAGGCAACATCTATTCCAGTGGAGACCGTTTATAGAATCACAGAATGGTTGAGGTTGGAAGGACCTTCGCAGATGGGCTAGTTCAAACTCCTTGATCAAGCAGTGTCACCTACAGCACGTTGCACGTCATCCTGTCCAGGCAGGTCTGTAATATCTGCAGAGAAGGTGACTCCACAGCCTTTCTGGGCAACCCATGCCAGTGCGCTATCACCTTCACTGTCAAGATGCTTTCCCTCAAATTCAGGCAGAACTTCCTGTGCTTCAATTTGTGTCTGTTGCCTCTTGTGCCATCACTAGTCACCACTAAAAAGAGTCTGGGCCATCCTCTTCTGCTCTTGGCATCCTCCCTTGAAGTATTTGCACACCCTGATAAGATCCCCTCTCGGCCTTCTCTTCTCCAGCCTAAAACAGGCTGAGTTCTCTCACCTTCTCCTCATAGGAGGGATGTTCCCGTTCCCTGATCGACTTTGTAGACCTATGCTGGGCTCTCTCCAGTAGCTTCATGTCCCTCTTGTACTGGGAAGCCCAGCAGTGGACACAGGACTCAAGGGGTGGCCTCCCCAGGACTTAGTAGAGAGGCAGGATCCCCTCCCTTGACCTCCTGGCAACAGTCTTCCTATTGCATCCCAAGAGACCTTTTGCTTTCTTGGTGGCAAGGGCACATTGCTGGCTTATAGCCAGGCTGTAGTCCAACTGGACCCCCAGGTCTTGCTCTGCAGAACTGCTTTGCACCCTTGTGATCTTCAGGGCACGTTCTGCCTAGCAGCAAACTTTGGCCTCAGGGGGTGCTCTGCTGGCAGTCTGCAGGTGGGCAGACAGGCTTCAAGGGGGCTTCAGTGAGAGAAGGCACCTTCCTTTGGTTGCAAGGGACGTTTTGAGATCATCTAGTCAGATGATGGTTAAGTCAATGTTTGTAAGCACCTGGGAGGCCAGCAGCAGGCACATGGCACTGCTACTGCTTGGGAGGCGGGTCACATTGTCTGTGCTCCTGACTGGACAGCACCAGGCATTAGCAGGTCCATCCATGTCTGTGAGGGTGACCGTGAGCTCTGCTCTTTGCTGAGTCCCGGGCAGGCCAGCAAGAGGCGCCTGGCTGGGCAGTTCCTTGGGAGGTCCCTGCTGGCAGAGCAGCTGCGAGGCCAGCGTTGGCCCATGGCTGGGGACGGGCTCTGAGGCCGCTCCTGTCCCATCAGCAGCGGGGACGAGAGGGTTTGCTGAGGGTGCCCCGTGGAGGGGCTGACACCTGCGGAGCTCTGCAGCCCTGGATAAAGGCAGCTCCTTAATCAAGAGAAGGGAGATGGAGCACGTAGCACCAGGAATTTGTGCCGCTGTGAGCATGATCTTCTCTGGTGAATGTGGACGAGGAGCAGAAACTTGCGGCCAGCTACCATTGGACCAGGGAGTCCAGCAAGATCTTTTAGGCTGCTAGATGAACCCAGTGCCTAAGTAAGCATGGTGTAACAAGAGCAGTGGCATTAGTAATTGATGACTGCCAGGCTGTTTGTGCTGCAGTAATTCCCCTCCCTGTCTGATGGGTGAGTTAATGTAGACTGGGCTGAATTGCAATCTGAAGATGTGGTAAGGGAAACGATGGGCACTGTCCCCAGCCGCAAGTTCACAGAATCACGGAGTGGTTAGCATTGGAAGGGACCTCTAGAGATCATCTAGTCTAATGTCCCTGCTCAAGCAGGGACACCTAGAGCATGTGGCACAGGGTGGCATCCAGGTGGGCTTTGGAGATCTCCAGAGAAGGAGACTCCACAACCTCTCGGGGCAGCCTGTTCCAGGGCTCTGGCACTGTCTTGGAGATGGAAATTTATGTGGTCTGTAGAGTCATAAAAATCTCCTGTGAGAAGAAGAGGCCAGACCTTGGGAAAGAAGATGTTTGCCTGCCCAGGCTGAGCGATAAGTAACAGGGATGAAGCTGCTCAGCCCGGTTCACAGGCAGCCCTCCCTGGAAACCTGTTGAAGCGGCCGCTCGGCTGGGCTTGTAGCCAACTTAACCACAGACGTCCTCCAAACTAGCTTTGGAGGTCAAACACCCGGAAATGAGGAAGAGGAGGAGGAAGGCAGGACCCTCGAATTGAGGGCTGGGACCCCCGACTTTCATGAACGCCTGCGCACCCGGCAAGGAGAGTTGTGCAACTAGAGGCGGCGTTTGTCCGCCCCCCGGCCTGCCTCCTGGGTTGTACTGACCCTACGTGCCAGGATGCACCGGGCATAAAAGTGGACAGTGTGGAGAGAGCGGGGGAGAGAAGAAACTCCTAACTCTGAGGCCTACGCTGTCTCCGCGGGAGCCGGTCAGCAACTCTCTCTGTCGTCTGCCAGCTCGAGAGGACGTTCGGGTCCAGATAGGCAGGTATCGCCTCGTGAGTAGTTATCTATACTTTGCTGCTTTTAGGTGCTTTCAGCTGAATAAATGCTTGATGTAGTCACCTCGTTCTGGCGTGATTATTGCCGAATCCCGAGCCCATCCGGAACAGTCACCCTCACAGTAAAGTTCTTCCTCGCATGGAGATGGAACTTCTTGTGTTTCAACTTGCACCCATTACCCCTTGTCCTGTCACTGGCCACCACCAAAAAGAGTTTGGCCTCATCCTCCCTACAGTCACCCCTAAGGTACTTATGCATGTTGATCAGATCTCCTCTCGGTCTTCTCTTCTCCAGACAGGCCCAGCTCGCTTAGGCTTTCCTCATACAATAGATACTCCAGTCCCTTAATCATCTTGGTCACTTTATGCTGCACCCTCTCTGGAAGCTTAATGTCCCTCTCGTACTGCAGAGCCCAGAACTGCACACAATAGTCCAGGTGAGGCCTCACCAGAGCTGAGGAGAGGGGGCAACATCTGCTGGCAACACTCCTCCTGATGCAGGCCAGGATGCCATTGGCCTTCTTGGCCACGAGGGAACACTGCTGACTCATGGTTAACTACTTGTCAACCAGGATTCCCAAATCCCTCTCTGCGGAGCTGCTTTCCAGCAGGTCAACCTCTAATCTATACTGGTGTCTGGGGTTATTCCTCCCCAGGTGCAGGACCCTGCACTTGTCCTTGTAATGTGATGCTGGGCAATATTTCTAAATGCCTCTGCCTTTGTCTCTGCCTTTTTTTCTCCTCTACATTGCCCTATTAGCCTGGAGCTAAGTAACGAGATCCCAGTCTACCCAAGCGGTATCTGCTGGTTTGAGTGCCCTGAGGTATCTGATAGATTTAGTGAGTATCGGAATGACCCATCCTTATGCTTGGCAGGTCTGTCCTTAAAGACCTGCTGGCTTTCCTGAGCTCTGATGTCCTTGAGAGCTGCCTCCCCTGGGATCCCCCACCAGACCCCTGAACAGGCCAGGAAGTCGGCTCTTCTGAAGCCCAGTCTCTATTCTGCTACTGTCCTTCTGCACTCCCCTCAGCATTAGGCACTCCAGATTCTCATGGTCATAGTAAGCAAGGCAGACACTGACTATCCCATCCCTGATTGGTTTGTCCTTGTTTGAAATGTCCAGATACCAGAAAGCATCGTCCTTATCAGCCATCTGGCAGCTGTGCAAAAAAGTTCTCCTTAATGTCCTCCAGAAGCCTCCCAGACTGCTTGCACCCTGCAGTTGGCCTTTCCAGCTCCTGATAGGGGGATTAAAGTCTGCCCAACAAGAACCAGGGCCACGGATCCACAGACTTTTTTTATACTGCTGAGAAATAGGAGAGCTCCCTCTTGAGACGCTCACCCACAAGCTCTCACTTCAAACCTTGCCTCTTCCAAGGAAGAGCTCCACACATCCAATCTGCTCCTTCACACAAAAGGCATCCTCCCTCATCGTCCATTGACCACCATTCCAATGATATTTCAGGCCTGCGACAGCTTGCACATCTTCATGTGCTCCTGCCTCTACTTCAGGCTGCCTACACTTGCATGTATTTGGGCTATAGAGCTTCAGCTGTGGCACAGAGAACAGAATGGTCACAGAGAAACCTGTTACCAAGAGGCAAAGACACTGGGTGTGCAACGGCCCAGTTCAGAGCAGAGCCATGCCGTCATATATAGCAGGAACAATGCAATGGTGGAAGCAGCTTCCCACTAAGAAAGTGAATCCAACAGTGTCTGAGGCCAGGAGGACACAGAGCTGGGTCATGGAGAAACAGCAGGAAAGGGGGTTCTGCCTGAGGTGACTCTGTGGCTATACTGGACCTATGACAGACTTCTTGCACAGATCTCCAGGAAGGACAAGGTGCCCCTGACGATGTCCATGGACCTTGACAGCCTGTGATCCAGCCACCCTGAGGTCCTCATTAGCCCAGTCCCTGTTCATATAATATGATGGAGTGAGCAGAAGTTGAGGGGAGGAGAGCAAGAAGGGCTTGAGAGTGCAAAGAGTCTCAAAATACCTTGGTGTGATGTGCCTCTCATTTATGCAGCACACATGGATGTAGACGGGATGGACTTTCCCTACAGACAGTGCTGGATTTCATTTATTTGGGTTCAGGATGGAACCCTAGGATTCTCTGGAGCACTTGCTCCCTGTTGGCAGGGATAGTTTCCCTGTAGGTCCAATCTGCTAGAGACATATGATTGAGCTGGACAAGCCAGGCATCTGACAAGGCTCTTCCAGCACTTTTCAATGCCATCAAATCAAGTGTCCGTGCTGAATTACAAGAGCTGCTGGTTAATGCTGGAATCTTCCTCTGCCTCAGCTGGAGTGAGTGGGGCTCTAGTTGTATTTGGCAGTAGGAGGTCATTTAAGATAGCCAAGACAATTCCCCACCTGATCCTCACCTCATCCTCTAGGATGATGCAGGTCCCCCAGTCCCTGCATCACAGCAAGCAGACACTGACACCACATCTGTGTGTGGCACATCTGCCTTGGACCACATCTGTCTCTTCAGCTATCGCCAGATATCTGTGTGCAAGCGACTGACTCTTCCATCTAAAATGATTATCCCTATGATTATAGTGGGATCTTAGACAGAGCACACATGCAGACCTCTGTGTTTTGCTCACTTTGTTTTTGGCAAGGGGAATCCCACCGATGGTGTCTGTGGAATTTACAGGAAAAATCAAAATATCACTTCAGACCCAAGCCTGGGGGGTCTGAATTCTGTAATGCCCAGATTGATTAATCCTAAACAAAACCTGAACCACGTCTCAGTGAGTTCACTTTTGTCCCATCTAGGCATCCCTGTCTGATTGTGAGATGAAAATCATTCTTCCAGAGTGGGACATTCACAACTTTCATAGCTCCTCATTCCTTGCTGAAATAAATTGCAATGTTGGAATCCCTCTCCACTCATGAGAAAAGGAAAACAGATGATTATTTTAGTTTGCTTGAGGGAACATTCCCCAGGAGGAGGGAGCACGAGGGACAGAGAAATTGGTGAGTTCAGCTGTTCCTCTGCTCCTGAGCGGGGCCAGGCTCCTGGGACGGAGGCAGCTCGTGGCAGCCTGGCAGCACTGCCCAGAGACAGCCGAGTGCAGGAGCAGCTCCTGTGCCAAGAGCAGCAGGGCTGCGGGCACTGCCTGCTGCTGCGGACAGCAGAGGAGAGAAGGCAGCGAGAGGGGAACGGCAGTGTGGAGCGGGAGCAGAGCTCATTGTGGGGGAAATCTTCACAGCGCTTGAAACAGTGAGTCTCTGTCTGCAGGGCAATGCTGCTGAGGTTCCTGGAGGGGGTGTCTGCATCCCAACCAAACCATGGCTCACAGGATTTTTAATGGTCTCTTTTCTGGAGTAAGCAGGACATAGCAGGAGGAGGAGATGCTTCATTGCAGGGATTCCCTGACACATGGTCAGAGGATCAGGGTATGCTTCTCTTGGCTATGCCACTTGAACACAGGGCTGTAGGGCTGTGAAGGCAGGGAGTGCACCAAGGTCTGCCTGGGGCTGTGATTCAGAGCAGTGTCCCTGTACCTCATGGTGCTGTTTGCCCAGGGCAGTGACTCTGCCACCCGTGAGGGTCAGCACACAGCCTCTCCAGGGAGCTCCCTGTGCTGCTGTGGGGAGAAGCTTTGGGTGGGAAGAGAGATCCCTGGCAGGGCAGGTTCTTTCTGCCTTTGAGAGGTGCTGCAGGGGTCAGGTTCTGCTCACAGCTCCAGCACATGCACAGGACATGTCTGAGGGGTCCTTTCAAGAGGAAAAGCAAGAGAAGAGCTGCTTGAAGGAGAAGGAGCTTTCCTTCAGGTCTCTGCACTTTCACTTTCCTCATTTTCACAGGGAGAATGAAGGAACAAGTTTTCTGTTTTGGCAATGAGCTGGGAGTCGTAAACCTTCACTCTGAGAGATTAACAGGTCTGTGAGAAACGTCAGTGAGCTGCTTCATCCCCACTTTAGTCTAAAGGAAGCAGCAGCATCTTCTTTGCAGCATCCTAGGACTTTCTGTGAGCTGCTCATTCCGACCTGCAACCACAGAGCTGCCCCTGGACATTGCCAGAGGTTTCTGTAGGGCAGAACTGAGCACCCAGAGGGTGACATGGGATCTTTGAGCAGTGACAGGGACAAGACATTGGGACAGAGAAAGAGCTGCCAGCAGGGACAGCTCCAGGCAGCAGAGATGGGCAGGGAAGGAGAAGGAACTGCAGGGCATGGGACTCTGGCTGAACTCTGCAGCCAGAGCTGTGGCAGGGAGAGGGGCATCTCTTTGGTGCCTCCCCACCAAAGGGCTGAGAGGGGCAGTGCTGCAATGTCCCCCTCTGAAAGGTGCCATACCCTGCGGGTAAAGTGACGGTTTTGCAGAATGCCTCTCTGTCCCTCTCCTTGCCTCCCTTGGCAACAGGGTCATGGTGTTGCTCCTTAATCCTTCTCCTGTCCATGCTGCTCCTGTTCTTGCTCTCTGCTTCCTGTGGTTGGGAGTACTCAGCTGCAGTTCAGGCACCAAAGCTACAAGTAGTGGAAAAGAGGGATTTCCAAGGGAGTGAGGTCTCCACAGCCCCATTCTGTCCTGTGGAGCTCCGGGAAATGCAGTACAGGGAAATGAGTGGACTGTCCCTTAAGGAAAGTCCATCTTAAATCCTCACAATCATTTGGCTGTTATCCTGTGGTGTCCTGCAGGCTGTCCCTGCCCTCCAGAAAGCCTCTGCTGTCTCATGGCATATCTGTGGTATCTCAGCGACCCATGGGGAACCTATGGAAATACTGATATTTTGGAAGTGATAGCGGGAGGCTGTAAATGGGCAGCAGAAAAGGGTCTTATGTGTTGTTTGCTAGAAGGGGAGTGTGGAGACCTCCCTCACGTGCATGCAGAAAGGGTGAGAAGGTCAGAGATGGGCACTCTGAAACCAGACTCTGCTCTCAGCAGGGGCTGCTCTCTTTTTAGAGTAACATTTTCTTATTAGAAAAGGCATGAGCCTCAGAGATCTGGGAATGAGACAAAAAGATAAGAAAACTTCATTAATTTCTTTATTTTCCTTTTAAGAGTGTCTCATAACTTGTCTCTGTCTGTTTTTTCCCTTGGTGAGTCCCCCATATGTATGGGGAGGAAAGGTCCAACAGCAGCTCCCGCAAAGAATTCCTGCTCCTGCCATTCTCAGACACGCGGGAGCTGCAGCTCTTGCACTTCTCGCTCTTCCTGGCCATCTACCTGGCTGCCCTCCTGGCCAACGGCCTCATCATCACAGCTGTAGCCTGTGACCACCGCCTCCACACCCCCATGTACTTCTTCCTCCTCAACCTCTCCCTCCTCGACTTTGGCTGCATCTCCACGACTGTTCCCAAATCCATGCACAATTCCCTGTGGAAAACCAGGGCCATTTCCTACTTGGGATGTGTTGGACAGGTCTTAATTTTTACTATTTTCGTATCAGCACAGTTTTATCTCCTCACAGTCATGGCCTATGACCGCTATGTTGCCATCTGCAGACCCCTGCACAAGCCCTGGTGCACCCTCCTGGGCACCAGGGCTTGTGTCAAAATGGCAGCAGCTGCCTGGGCCAGTGGCTTTCTCAATGCTCTTCTGTACACTGGGAACACATTTTCCCTACCCCTCTGCCAAGGCAATGTGGTGGAGCAGTTCTTCTGTGAGATCCCCCAGATCCTCAAGCTCTCCTGCTCAAATTCCTACCTCAAGGAAGTTGGGATTATTGTGCTTACTGGCTGTTTATCCTTTGGGTGTTTCACTTTCATTGTGGTGTCCTACATGCAGATCTTCAGAGCTGTGCTGAGGATCCCCTCTGAGCAGGGCCGGCACAAAGCCTTTTCCATGTGCCTCCCGCACCTGGTCATGGTCTCCCTGTTTGTCAGCACTGGTCTGTTTGCCTACCTGAAGCCCCCCTCTATCTCCTCCCCAGCTCTGGATCTGGTGCTGGCTGTTCTGTACTCAGTGGTGCCTCCAGCAGTGAACCCCCTCATCTACAGCATGAGGAACAAGGAGCTCAAGGATGCCATTAGGAAAGTGATTTCATGGACCTTTTTAAGCAGTGGTAATTTTTCCACATCTCTCCACAAATGACTTTTTCTGTATCCCATAACTGGATTGAGCATTGTTTCTTCATGTTATTTTTATTAAGACTTTTACTAGTGATAATAATTGTTATCATGTTCGTACACAACTACTTGTATTCATTCCCCTTTTTACAGTGTCTTCTCTGTCTCACCTGATACCCTAAATTCTGTCAAATGCTGGACAAGGACTGGATCCTTAACAGTATCTCTAATAAAGTAATTTCTACTAGTACAGTGCGTGAAAGCTGGGCTTTTCCTCCAAAGCTGGTGTCAAGAATAGGCCCAAGGACTTGTACCCCTCCTGCTGCACAGGATTCTCCATGGGTTCAGCAACACAGAGCTCAGAATCATGTAATAATCTTTCAGAGACCAAGGGCTGGTTTGGAAATTCACCTCTCAGAGTCCAAGGATAGTGGAGAGGCTGAATGGTCATGGATTTACACATGCACAGCTCTCCTACGTATTCAGGCACAGTGTCAGATGGCTGTTCTCATGGAGGGGAAGCTGGAGGTGTCAGGAGAGCACAGAGATCCTCCTGGGACAGCATATGCCTGGGATGGTCTGTGAGTAGAGCCTCATAAAGGGAGAGGTCCTCGAAGATGGGGTTTCTTAGAGGTAAAGCACTGGGTATTCGCAGGCAAAAGAGGACTCTGCAGTCTCAGGAGAGGCAGTGAGGACTCAACTGTCAGGAAGAAGGGAGAACGGAGAGCCCTCTGTGTCACCATCTATCAAATACCAGGGGCAGGATGTATAGGCACAACTGGACACAACAAGCACCGTTGGAAATGCTCTGCAGTCCAGGTGCCCTGGACTGTGCAGTCATCTGCAGTCCCCCGGAGGGATTAGAGGTCGTGACCCCATTTGGTTGGGTCTGACTCCTACCCATAGCCACAGGGACAGTGAAATGTCACCCTTAGCCACGTTATTTCCCCGTTCTGCTCACAGCTCCAGCACATGTGCAGGACATGTCTGAGGGGTCCTTTCAAGAGGAAAGTCAAGAGAAGAGCTGCTTGAAGGAGAAGGAGCTTTCCTTCAGGTCTCTGCACTTTCACTTTCCTCATTTTGACAGGGAGAATGAAGGGACAAGTTTTCTGTTTTGGCAGTGAGCTGGGAGTCGTAAACTTTTACTCTGAGAGATTAGGAGGTCTGTGAGAAACGTCAGTGAGCTGCTCCATCCCCACTTTAGTCTAAAGGAAGCAGCAGCATCTTCTTTGCAGCATCCCAGGACTTTATGTGACCTGCTCATTTCAACCTGCAACCACAGAGCTGATCCTGGACATTGCCAGAGGTTTCTGTAGGGCAGAACTGAGCACCCAGAGGGTGACATGGGATCTTTGAGCAGTGACAGGGACAAGACAATGGGACAGAGAAAGAGCTGCCAGCAGGGACAGCTCCAGGCAGCAGAGATGGGCAGGGAAGGAGAAGGAACTGCAGGACATGGGACTCCGGCTGAACTCTGCAGCCAGAGCTGTGGCAGGGGAGAGGGGCATCTCTTTGGTGCCTCCCCACCAAAGGGCTGAGAGGGGCAGTGCTGCAATGTCCCCCTCTGCAAGCTGCCATACCCTGCGGGTAAAGAGAAGGTTTTCCAGAATGCTTCTCTGTCCCTCTCCTTGCCTCCCTTGGCAACAGGGTCATGGTGTTGCTCCTTAATCCTTCTCCTGTCCATGCTGCTCCTGTTCTTGCTCTCTGCTTCCTGTGGTTGGGAGTATTCAGCTGCAGTTCAGGCACCAAAGCTACAAGTAGTGGAAAAGAAGGATTTCCAAAGGAGTGAGGTCTCCACAGCCCCATTCTGTCCTGTGGAGCTCCGGGAAATGCAGTACAGGAAAATGAGTTGACTGTCGCTTAAGGAAATTCCCTCTTAAATCCTGACAATCGTTTGGCTGTTACCCTGTGGTGTCCTGCAGGCTGTCCCTGCCCTCCAGAAAGCCTCTGCTGTCTCATGGCATATCTGTGGTATCTCAGCGACACATGGGGAACCTATGGAAATCCTGATAGTATGGAAGTGATGGTGGGAGGCTGTAAATGGGCAGCAGAAAAGGGTCGTATGTGTTGTTTGCTAGAAGGGGAGTGTGGAGACCACCCTCAGGTGCATGTAGAAAGGGTGAGAAGGTCAGAGATGGGCACTCTGACACCAGACTCTTCTCTCAGCAGGGGCTGCTCTCTTTTTAGAGTGACATCATTTTCTAGCTAGAAGAACCATGAGCCTCAGAGATCTGGGAATGAGACAAATAGATGAGAAAACTTCATTAGTTTGTTTATTTTCCTTTTAAGAGTGTCCTTCTAACTTGTCTCTGTCTGTTTTTCCCTTGGTGAGTCTCCCATATGGATGGGGAGGAAATGTCCAACAGCAGCTCCCTCAACGAGTTCCTCCTCCTGCCATTCGCAGACAGGCGGGAGCTGCAGCTCTTGCACTTCTCGCTCTTCCTGAGCATCTACCTGGCTGCCCTCCTGGCCAACGGCCTCATCATCACAGCCGTAGCCTGTGACCACCACCTCCACACCCCCATGTACTTCTTCCTCCTCAATCTCTCCCTCCTCGACTTTGGATTCATCTCCACAACTGTCCCCAGATCCATGCACAATTCCCTGATAGACACCAGAGCCATTTCCTACTTGGGATGTTTTGGGTAGGTCTTAAGTTGTACTATTTTTGTATCAGCAGAGTATTTTCTCCTCACTGTCATGGCCTACGACCGCTATGTTGCCATCTGCAGACCCCTGCATTATGGGACCCTCCTGGGCAGCAGAGCTTGTGTCAAAATGGCAGCAGCTGCCTGGGCCAGTGGCTTTCTCAATGCTCTCCTGCACACTGGGAACACATTTTTCCATACCACTCTGCCAAGGCAATGTGGTGGAGCAGTTCTTTTGTGAGATCCCCCAGATCCTCAAGCTCTCCTGCTCACACTCCTACCCCGGGGAAGCTGGGGTTATTGTGGTTAGTGCCTGTTTAGCCTTTGGGTGTTTCATTTTCATTGTGGTGTCCTACGTGCAGATCTTCAGAGCTGTGCTGAGGATCCCCTCTGAGCAGGGCCGGCACAAAGTCCTTTCCATGTGCCTCCCGCACCTGGCTGTGGTCTCCCTCTTTGTCAGCACTGTAGTGTTTGCCTACCTAAAGCTCCCCTCCATCTCCTCCCATCTCTGGATCTGGTGCTGGCTGTTCTGTACTCGTTGGTGCCTCCAGCAGTGAACCCCCTCATCTACAGCATGAGGAACAAGGAGCTCAAGGATGCCATTAGGAAAGTGATTTCATGGACCTTTTTAAGCAGTGGTAATTTTTCCGCATCTCTCCACAAATGACACTTTCTGTATTCCGTAATTGGATTGAGCATTGCTTCTTCATGTTATTTTTATTGTGGCTTTTATTAGTGATAATAATTGTTATCGTGTTCCTACACAACTACTTGTATTCATTCCCCTTTTTACGGTGCCTGCTCTGTCTCACCTGATACCCTAAATTGTGTGGAATGCTGGACAAGGACTGGCTCCTTAACAGTATCTCTGTAATAAAGTAATTTCTATCAGTACCGTGCGTGAAAGCTGGGCTTTTCCTCCAAAGCTGGTGTCAAGAATAGGCCCAAGGACTTGCATCCCTCAAGGGCCTGCTGCACAGGATTCTCCATGGGTTCAGCAACACAGAGCTCAGAATCATGTAATGATCTTTCAGAGACCAAGGGCTGGTTTGGGAATTCACCTATCAGAGTCCAAGGATAGTGGAGAGGCTGAATGGTCATGGATTTACACATGCACAACTCTTCTACGTATTAAGGCACAGTGTCAGACGGCTGTTCTCATGGAGGGGAAGCTGGTGATGTCAGGAGAGCACAGAGATCCTCCTGGGACAGCATATGCCTGGGATGGACTGTGAGTAGAGCCTCATAAAGGGAGAGCTCCTCAAAGATGGAGTTTCTTAGAGGTAAAGCACTGGGTATTCGCAGGCAAAAGAGGACTCTGCAGTCTCAGGAGAGGCAGTGAGGACCCAACTGTCAGGAAGAAGGGAGAACGGAGAGCCCTCTGGGTCACCATCTATCAAATACCAGGGGCAGGATGTATAGGCACAACTGGACACAACGAGCACCCTTGGAAATGCTCTGCAGTCCAGGTGCCCTGGACTGTGCAGTCATCTGCAGTCCCCCGGAGGGATTAGAGGTCATGATATCCATTTGGTTGGGTCTGACTCCTACGCCCGGGCACAGGGGCAGTGAAATAGCCACTTAGCCACTTTATTCCCCCCTCTCCCCACTCCATACCCTTCCCAGCTCTGGATCTCTCTGTACTGGCCATTCTGTACTCAGTGGTGCCTCCAGCACTGAACCCCGTTGTCTGCAGCATAAGGAACAAGGAGCTCAAGGAGGCACTGAGGAAACTTCCTCAATGGGTACAATGTCAGTGTCAAAACTGTCCTGTGTGCAGTCACTTGTCATTCCCAGGTACTTGGCATGAAACATGTGCTCTTCATTTATTTCTTTATGAATTTTTACTCTTATCTTCCTGATAAAATAATAATAAATAATTATTTAAAATACAATACAGCAATACAGCAGGAACAAAAGGTGGACTAGGGAAAATACAGGCCTGGTGCTAAATGGGCCAAGAGTCCTGGTGAGAGAGGACACAGAAAAGGCCACCTTTGCCTCAGGCTTTAGTGCTAAGAGTGACCCTCAGGAATCCTAGGCCCTGGAGACCATGGAGAAATGGAGAAAGGAAGACTTTCCCTTGCTGGAGGAGGATCTGAGTAGCGCTCACTTCAGCAAACTGGACACCCACAAAACCATGGGCTCTGAGGGGACTCTCTTGCACTGTTCTGTGCCCACGTCTGACAGAGCTCCATGAACTGGAAGAAATCGAGTCCTTCCAGTTACACTGCTTGTACCTCTGGCCCTTGGCAAGCGACCTTCACACATCAGAGACTCTCTGAGCACCGCCTGATAGATGCAAAAAGGGGCTCACACTGGAATGCTGCATTTATGGCACTGCATCTCACAGTGCCTTCATGCCTCCTGATGGTTAGCTTGCTTCCCTTTACCCCTTCTCTGTTTGTCACGCTGCACCATTGCATGTGTCACGATCACATCTCAAAGTGCACAAGTGGCACTTTCTCCTCTGGTTTTATTCCTGTGTTTCACACCTCAGACAACTTCACCTGCCACCTGCATGGTCAAAGTGTCAACTGGGAATAGAAGAAGCTGAGCGCAAGGAAGGACCTTGCTCTGCCTTGCTTGGTCTTGTTACAGGCATTGTCTGGTTCAGGCTGGGCTGCTTTTTCTTGGAGAGCAGCAAGAGAAGAGGTATCTTTTCCTTCTTTTAAAAGTCATCAGGCAGTAATTCGCATACTGCTTGTAACACACACTTGCTGCTCAGGGCCATAAGGGCCGGGGTCTTGGGGCATGTAAAGGAGCATGATGAGAAAGAAGAGCACCGGCACAGCTCAGCACTGGAACTGAGCTCTTTTTCTCCTTGGAAGGTGGTCAGGAGGGGGGATTATCGGGTGGTGTCACAGTCACCCACGGGATGGAAAGCCATGCTGTCACACACAGCATGTGCCCTTCCTCTACAGTCCTGCACTCCTGCCTTTCACAGGATGGGGAGGTGTGTGCTGAGAGGGATTTCTGGCTGAAAATCAGCCCCGGCAGGATGAAGAGGGTCACAGGGGAAGAGGACTGCTGCTTCCAGGGCTTGTCTGAACCTACAGCAGCTCATGGATGTTGCTAAAAAACAGTTGAGCCACGGGACACTGAACAAACTTGACTTGCAATGAGAACAAAACCACAAGAACTGGTCCTGCTCTTTGTCCTCCTTGACTGTGGCAAAAGGAAAGACAGTTTTACTTGCCACCAATGCCCACTGCATTTTAAGTGAACGGGCTCTAAGGCAGGACCCGAGGTGACAAGATCCACACCTCCAGGCCATCTGCTGACTGCTATGTAGAGCCCAGGAATCAGGTTTGGACAAAAGAAAGGACAGAAAGCATGGAGCACTGGAGAGTTTTCCTTCTTTCTTTACACCACAGGATCCAGGAAGGAGGAATCTCTGACCCGACCAACAAACATTGCATGAAAACCAAGACACCCATTTACCAAATGAAGAGTACAGCAACACTTGCCTCCTCACTACCCTGCAGCAGGCAACTGCTGGCTGAGAGAACTCCAGGTGCAACTTGTGTCCTTAGTCACCTCTTCAGAGCTGGCTCGAAACACTTGTGGCCCCCTCCAACTGGTCTTGATTTGAGGGTGACCAGCTGCAGGAAGCAGTACCAGACCAGAAGTACAGCTGCCTTCAGAAATACTGTGGCCTGCAAGGCTGAAAATCAGAGGCCAACCTTGCATCCTGAGAGCTGCAATGGGCATCTGCAAAGAACATGGTGTTTTGCCAATTGACTGGGGCAGACGGGGCGACGGAAAGAACCAGACGCCACTGGAAAGAATGGTCTTATTTCACTGTTAATATTAAGGCAGTACAGAATGATACATTTCACAAAATAAACTTATTACACACTGGTTTTAGCAACAGACAAAATAAGCAAGGTAATGCACCTAACCATTACTATATTAGAACAGTGATTAAAAGATACATCACCAATTGCCTAAATATGACATCATCTGTCATCATCAGCCAGATCCGCACTCGCTGGGGAGTCCCTGTTGTGGTGAGGATTTGGAGAACCTTCCTGGCAACTGGGAGGTCTTACGTGGTGCATCCACCCGTGAGGTCTCCAAAACCGTGGCAAGAGTGACCATCTTTTATAGAGCCAAATCAGCAAATCATGATAACTTGCATTTTGTTTGTGAGCGGTGACATCTGATGTGGCATACTTTCCCTATCATGTGGGATGGGGGAGGGTGTGGGCGGCTCCCTTTACACATTTTTATGTTGTTCTAGAGCTTTTTCACAAGCAGCATCTCTGCCCTGTGAGTACTTGTTCTCCCTTCTTGTCCAGAAAAGCCAAAATATTTGATTTCAAGGGGGAACAAGTCAGCTTTCCTAGTGAAAGGCAAAGCAAGCACATCTCCAAGACTCTTTTCACTTGGTAGATCCAAGTTTGGCTTGCCCACAGGGCTTTAAAAACTTTGCTAGAGTGGGAGGAGCTGCGGACGGGAGCGCGGCTTGAGCAGGGCAAGCATAAAGGAAGAAGTGGTGAAGGGGCCTCTCCATATGAGCTTAGAAAGGGGGGACACGCGCAAAGCAGGAAAGCAGAAATACAGCGTTTCCTTGCTCGACCTGGAGATAATCAATCTCATGCAGCAATCTCATGCAGACAAGAAGAAGCCTCCCCAGCCTTCAAGAACAAGTCCTGGGCCAAGCAACAGAGGAGTGATGCGCTTTCAGGGGCCATCTTGCACGGTGGTGGACGTGGGGCCGCAGGCAGCAGCGTGGGGTGAGCATGTCCCAGTTTGTCATCTCACCAGGACTGATGCCACCTCATGGGCTTCTGTGAGCTCACAGCCAGATGCCCTTTATCAGCTCACACGGCCGCAGCCGCCCTCAGTCCGCTGCAGGGACCTGGCTGTGGCTTCACGGCTCACTGGCCCTAGCGGACGTGCTCCTCTGCATTCTGGGTGCCGTCTTTTTGCCCAATTGGCAAAGAGCCCCTGCCTAGCAAGGAGCAAGTGATTGGCAGCTACCGGTTTGTGCCCAGCAATGGGCCCAAGAAGGGTTGCCCCGTGGCGAGCATGCCGCTCCAAGTCACGGGCAGCCGCAGCTGAGCGGGACTCTCCGCTGCTGCTGGGGGCCCAGGTGACCGGGGCTGTTGGCAGTGCGGTGGGCGAGCTGCCCGCCACCAGGAGCCAGGAAACCAGCAGTGTCGCTGGTAAGTGTGCGCCACAGAGCCCTTTGGCTCGACTCTGCCTCAGTGCTAAGTCGGCTATGCCGCTGCTTCGGGTCCCCTCTGGGAGGCTCCACATCTGTCCAACCCATCCCACCTTGCCCAGGCCAAGCGGCCCTCAAATAACAATGCAGTCATGTTCAGAGAGGAAATTCTGGAGACACCACATGTGCTACCTACAAATGGCATGTCCTTGTGCGGTCTGGTGGCACAGCCGAAGTGCTGCTCTGGAGTGGGGCTCAGGACATTCCTCCCGAGGGCACAGGGCTCCACGCGGAGACCCTGCTCATGGCACCGTAGCAGCCAGACCTCACTTCCCTCTGCTTTGCTGCCTCAGGGAGGATGTTCCACCTTCCGGAGCGCCTGGCCATGCTGCTGACGGTTTTATGGAGCTGGCTTCTTGCGTGTCTTTCGGCCATGTGAGTATCATCCCTTCTGCCCCTCTGGAGCACAGAAGAGCCCTTTGCTTTGATTTCAAGGGCAAGCTGGTCTGCTATCCATCTGCTTGTCCGTGTCTCTCCACGCTTTGCCTGGAGCCCTGGCTGCCAGCAAGCTCTGCCTGTGCTGATGGAGGCAGCTCACGGAAAGCAGGGGTGTGCTGCCCACAGCTTGAAACTTGCCTAACCCACACAACTCCCCCTTTTCTAGGCAAAAATCCATCTGCAGGAAGAGGAAGCTCTTCGGAATCCTCATGGCGCTGATCCCTGTGGCTCTTGGTGAGTCTTTGTGAGCAAAGAGCTGTCAGCTTTGCTGTTCTGCACTCCAGGGAGCTCCAGGCGTGCTCTCCACAGGCCAGGGGCTCACCCTCGCCCTAGGCCATGCTCCAGATGCTCTCAGCATTAGGAAGCGCCACCCCCTTGGGCACAGAGCTCCCTCCTCCTGTGCAGCTTCCCTCTTTGGCTGGCATGTGCAACCTCGCGTGGCCCAACGCCTGCCTCAGGATGTCCAAATCAAAGCTAGGCTCCTCATCTCCCACCCGTGCCTCCAAGTGTTGCAACACGGGGGAACTGTGCCAAGCCTGCAGGGCTGCAGCCACGTCTCCCGCATGCCACTGTGCCTCTCTCTGCAGCATTTCCCTACCGCCTCCCTACCGCAAAGCTCTTGGCACCCATGGTTGGCAGGAAGCACCAGGCCTCTAGCAATCCATTACCATTACTCTAGCGGTCATTACCAAGACATTACCATTAATGGTAATGACCAAGGTCATTACCATTTTTTGGTGCTCCGAATTGCAGTCGCTCTTTATTGGCCCGTGAGTCCTGAGAGTCTCCATGGCTGGACGACACAAGACAAGCCACAGGTCAGTCAGTGCGGGACAGGCGCCTCCTGCAAAGGCCACTCAAGGCCCAAGCGCTCCAGAGACTTGCAGAGTGAAGCTCTGCAACTTTCCCTCTGCCAAAGGCATGCAACAGCTTCTGCTGGGCCTTCCTCCTGAAGGCTCCCTGCGAAGCCCCACAGCTCTCCCAGGATTTCTGTTCATGGAGACCTTTTGCCTTCCAGGAGATCTTGAAATTGTTTACACCAGCACCGGACCCTAAGGCCAACGGGTGAGACGCTTGCTGGCGCAGGACTCGTGGCACGCACTAGTGTCAGCGGAGCGTGCGCCGCTTGCCCTCCCAGGCCGTCTCTCTTTTCCTTGCCTCTGGCTTTTGTTTAGGCTGGAGGGAGTGGGGAGGGGAGCACCACAACATCAAAAGGGCACAAAAAAAAAGGCACCAAGCATGGGCCCCTCTCCTCTTCTCCGAGCTCGCACATGATCCTGGCAGGGGTGACACCTCGCTAACAGCTGCTGCTCCTGTCTGCAGGGACTTGCTGAATAGGCTGCAGGAGCAAGACAGGGAGATGCAGCTTCTCAGGGAGGAGCTGTCTCTCCTCACCAGGCAGCTCGGACATATGAAGCAGGTGATGCTCCATTTTGTGCCTGAAGCCTTGCATGGGCAGACTTTGTCGCCTTCTTGCTTGGGCTGACTCTGCTTAATGCAAGGAAACCTAGTCTCTGGAAGTTACCTGAATGCATGGGGATGCTCTAGAAGCATTTCCTGCCTGCCTTTCCTGCACGTATGCCTGGCCCTCCTGCTGCTGCAAAGTTTTCTGCAGCGGCACCTGCTCTTGCCTTTTGCTCTGCTGTGTGGCCTTGTTCAGAATCAGCCTTGCCTCTGTTGCTTGCTTTAAGAATGGGCCGCTCGTAGCTCGTAGCTCTGGCCTGGCCCCGGGAGCAGTGGGGAGACACAGGCGCCCTCCTGTGCCCAGTTGGCCCTGGCAGGGCCTAAGTCCATCTGCAGCCTGAGCGTGGAGGAGGCTGGAGAGACGGCTGGGGTACCTGGCTTATGGGGCACAAGGCTTGCAGACAGGCACATGCTTACCGAGGGCTCGTGCTTCTCCTCAGGAAGCCCTGGGCCTTTGGGCTCTAGCCACAAGGTCTGCATTGGCCTTGTGGACACAGGCTCTCCCCTCACATCTGTGCTAGGACTCAGGAGTCGTGCAGCACTGCCTGCTGATGTGGTCCTTTTCTGTGTTCCCTTGTGTCTTTGCCAGCAAGTGCAGCAAATGAGGGAGGCCATGGTTGCGGAGCCTGCAGGACATGGCTTGCCGATGGCAGACTGGGCCCTGCAAACCTCAGGTATGGCGCCACGAAGGCAAGGGTGCCAGGGCTGTGCTCGTGTATGGCACTTGCCAAAGGGCGCTGTGCTGCAGGCTCTGCTCAGCAGTGCCCACTCCGATGCCGTGAGCCATGGGAAGGGGCTCAAGAGACAGGCGGTCATGACTGCCGCCCTGTGCCGCCTTCACGTCCTTTGCTGCTGCCTCTGGCACCGCCCTGCCACATTTCTGTGCTGACATAGGTTCTCCTGCTTTGTACAGCATTGCCCTGGGGATCAAGCGGGAAGGGCTGCCCTGTCCTCTGCTGCCCACACAGCAGGCCCCGCGCTTTGCTCTGCTCTCCTTCTCACTGGGATGAGCCCTTGCTGTCTGCCCCCACCTGCAGAGCTCTCTTTTCCTGCCTCTGTGGGAGACAAGCCGAGGCTGCTCTCAAGGAATCTCCCTTCTCCTAGGCAGCAGAGCCCCTCACAAGGGATGTAACTGCGTGCAACAGTGACAGGCACAGCTGGCACGCAGGCTCACAAAGACCCCTTGAGCACCAGGCGTGCGTGCCCCACGGTGAGCACATGGGTCTCCTTTCAGGTGCCACGATTGATGTGCAGAGAACCTCCAGCAATGCCGCACTGACAGAGAATTGGCTCTGCAGCGTATTTTGGCTACTCTGCACCACCAACCCTCCCGAGACTATTCTAAAGGTACTGTAGCAGAAAAACCACATCCTTGCTGCCCGAGTTGCTTCCTCTGAAGTGGCGGAAGAGCAAGGCCCAGGGCATTGGCCCTCCTTGCAGCACTCTTGCTCGACTCCCTGCCATTGCTCGTGCTCCTGGCACCTCAAGGCTGACTTGCTGGAAAGCAGCGCTCCCCTCTGCGGCAGGACTCACATGAACTCATCTGTGTGGCCGCAGCGTGCCCACAAGCCTTGTGGCCCTGGCTCACAGCTGGGGGAAGCCGTTTTTCCCTACATTGCCCACTTGCCTACCTGCTCTCTGACAGTGCCTTGAAGGATGTTTCTGTGCCCGGGCCCAGAGTCAGCTGCACGCTAGCCCCTCTTCTATGCCCTACCCAGCTTCCTTTTGTAAGCAACACTGAGAGTGCACTTAAGCAGGTGGGGAAAAAGGCCTGCTGCTTCTGCCCCTTGCCTCCCACCCACGGGGCAGCAATACGAGCCAGTGACAAAGGGTTGCCATCTTCCTGCCTGCAGGAGCAGGAGCAGGTGCTGTTGCTGGCACTCCTTCACCATTCATTGCTGTTGCCTTCTGCTTTCAGACGGACCTCACTCCAGGACAGTGCTGGCCCTTCCAAGGCTCTCAGGGCCACGTGGTCATTAGGCTGCCTGCACCAGTCTGGCCCACTGCTCTCGCTGTGCAGCACATTGCAAAAGCGCATTCACCCTCTGGCAGTGTCAGCAGTGCCCCCAAAGACATCGCTGTCTCGGTAAGCGCCTGTCGTGCAGAGCCGCCTGCCAGCTGGCTGTGGGGAAAGGGCTGAGCAGGGGCTGTCTTGTCCCTGCCCCCCTGCTAGGAGAGGCTACGCACTGCACCCTGCTGAGCCCGGCACTGTCCTAAGGGCACCTTTCAAGCCCTGGGCTGCCTTTGGGCTCTCAGGATGGGTGCAGCGCTTTGTGGACAAGCCTCTGAAGGGAGGGCTGCAGGCGAAAAGGCCCTCGGGAGGGGCAGCTGCGTTGCAGTCCATGGGCAGGCTGCTGCTGCAAGCGAGAGTGAGGGCAGGGACGGGGCATCCCGGGCCCTGAGCGCGCTGCACCTTTGCCCTTGCTGGCGTCGCACCTCACGTGCTGCCCTTGTGCTTGTCTCGCAGGGACTGGACGACGAAGGACACGCCACTCTGCTCGGCACCTTCGTCTACGACATTGAAAGAGAGGTCCTGCAGCTCTTCCCACTGATGGTACGGCAAGGGTGTGCAGACAACACTGGGGAGGAAGGCGGCTGTGTGGGCAAGTCTGTGGCAGAGCGAGGGCCCACAATGGGTGGCTGTAGGGGCAGAGCATGCTGAGTCCTGGATGAGAGGGACACGTGCCACTGCAAAGGCTGAGCAGAGGCCAGCTGTGTTAAGGAAAGTGAAAGCAGATGGCAAACAGGGCCAAGGCATGGGCACCCACATCCCCGGAGCTCCCCAGCTGCGCCCATCGCTTTTGGCAGAGCTAGTGGTGCCCGTGGTGCTTCACCCGCAGGGAGCCTGTGCTCTGTCCAGAAACATGGGTGTCTGACAGGAAAACGCAGTGTGCAGCATCACTGAGCCTCAGGTTTCCACAGGTGCTCTTGCCACCTTCCTGAGAGCAGGAATTTGCTTTTGAGCTGCAGGGGAGTCTTTGCGAGCCCGAGGAAAGGAGGGCCAAGAGGGAGTAGGAAGCTCCCTCTCTTGAGAGCGTTGGCCTCATTTCCTGAGCACAACTGTGGCTTAAAAAGGATCTATGCTGCTTGCTCTTGGTGCTCCTTATGTCCCAGTAATGCTGTTTCTTTTGCTTACTTTCTTGTTGCAGAGTCATCATCACAAAGCATTTCAGTACATAAAAATCCAGGTGGAGAGCAACTGGGGAAATCCGGACTACACCTGTATCTATCGAGTGCAGGTGCATGGAAAAAGAGCATTGCAGCACTAATGCTGCTGGTTTTTCTTCAAAAGAATAAAAGAAAGAAAAGGAGAAAAGAAAGAGTGTTGTGTCTCTTGTGTTTGGGGTGGAGCAGGGCATTTCCTAGGTGCTCTCCAAAGGAGCAGGTTGCCTCCTTTCACGCGCCGCTTGGTCTGTTCTTGCTGTGGACGGGAGTGCAGCTTGAGCAGGGCAAGCATAAAGAGAGGAGAGGTGAAGGGGCCTCTGCATATGAGCTTGGAGGACACATGAGCTTGATGGACACGTGCAAAGCAGTAAAGCAGAAAATACAGCGTTTCCTTGCTTGGCCAGGAGATAGTGTCATACAGCAATCTCATGCAGACAAGAAGAAACCTCTCCAGCCTTCAATAACAAGTCCTCTGCCAAGCAACAGAGGAGCAATGCGCTTACAAGGGGGACTTCGACTGTGTGTCTTGCTGCCCAGCAGTTCTGTTCTTCGCCTGTTTGTTCTTCATTGCACCCCTGCTCCACAAGGATTGGTCCCAAAACAAACGGACGGCGCCATGCTAGGAAATGTGTTGAAGCTTGGAGCAGCCCTTTCTCTCGTAGAGAGAAAAGAGTGCATGTGAGCTGTGTGCAGGATGCTGGAGGGAGCATCTGTGGGCAAAGGAAACCTTGTGGTAATCTTTTCCTCACTGCTCTTCTTCCCTCTTGTAGGAGCATCTCTTGCTGGAGAAAAAAAAATGGCCTTTCAGCTCCAGAAAGGGCAAGCTCTTCTTGCCCTCGGTGCAGAGTGTGAAGTCAATGTGAAGTCCTTGGGCAAGCATCTGTCTCAGGACCCATCACCTGAAGCCACAGATAGTGGTAACGTCAATTGGATGTGGAACAAACTCTTCCTCATGGGTGCCTGGTTGCCAGCTCTCACTTGCAAAGCTTTAGCCTCTGGAGGCAAGGAGTGAGTTGTGAGTGGTTGGGACTGCAGCTCTTTTTTGGACTTTCTGTGACTTTTTAGGTGTGCGGTGCCATATGTTGCCTTGGGCAAAAAGGATATGTTTTCCTTGTGGAGGGACATCAGGACATGCTCGTGTCCCTCTCACCTATGAATCCAGAAGCGACTCTCAGGGAGCACTCAGGACGCACAGGTTCATGCTGTAGTCATTCAGTGTTGCCTGACAGGACAAGCATTTTGTGGCCAATCTCTTTGTGTGCTTCTATGTTGAGCATTTGCTGTGCCAGCCCCTGGCATGGGACAGTGCTGGCCTTCAAGGAGAGCCCGCCACATTAAAAGCCTCAAAGAAGCAAGCTGCAGGGGCTCATCCTGCTTGGTCTGGGTACAAGCCCATGGCAGTACTCTTGCAGTCCCAGGAGAAGCCTCCTGATGAGCCCCCAGATTTAAAAGTTCTTTGCTATGTAAACCTTAACATATTGAAGCTTGATTTCTTTTTCCTCATAGGAGCTAAGCAGCCTGGTCTATCGCTTCGGGTCGTGCTGGTGTCGGTTCTGGCTCGGGGCTGGGGCGGTGCTGTGGTCCCACCGCGCACTGGACGTGACGCGGCTCTCCGTGGGGACCCCCTGCCTGGCGACCGCAGCGAGGAGGCCAACCATGAGCTTCATTCCTTGGGGGAAAAAAATAATAAAAAAAAGTAATCATCCTGAAAAGACCTTAGAAACCTTTTAAGATAACCAAGGTGACACTTACAGGGAGAGTTTGTGTCATTTTAATGGCTTATGTACATCAAAAATAATGTTTGACATGGGGTGTTTTATCTGTAACTGCTTTCCGGTGGGCAATGGGAGTTAGGTGTGACACACGCTCCAGGGAAAAGTGTAGAGTTACCATTGAGGGGCTTTTAAAGCAAAGCAGTGCTTAGAAATCATGTTTACTTTGTACTTAATTACATCAGCCATTTGCATAGCCCAAAATGGTTAAAGATTTTTTCTTATTATTATTTTTTAAACAACCTAAGGGCAAAACCTTGGGAATCACCAACTTGCGCAGTTCTAAAGGGGGTTACGTGTCTGTGCTGTCTACATCCCAGTGCTGTTACCACTCCTAAGTGAACAATTTCAGGTGGAAAAGCTCGTTGATTTTAATGCATCTTTCAAAATCTGCCACCTCCCTGCGTTCTTCCCAGGCAGGGCTCTTCCCAATGGGATGTTCCACACTGCTGAGGCAACAGAGGGCCCATCGGATACAGACCCAAACCCTGCTCTTCCGGGGAGCCCTGCCCTGGAGCCCTGCTTGTTGTGCAGCCCAGTTTCCACACAGCAGAACTAGAGGGGTTTTAGTTGCTTACATTGGTTGTGTGCTGATAAACAAACCCCTCCTTTAAATGTTGCTCCTCATTTGAAAGTTTGTCAGGAGTGGTTGAATCTGGGTGCCCTATGGAGGTGCTGAAGTTTTTTCCTTGGCTCTGTATTGAAGCTGAACAGGTTTTCATGCTTACTTCATCTACAAGAAAAGCTGAGGGGGAAACACTAACTTTGAAAGATTTTTTTTTAATGTGTTGTTTTTCTGAAAGCTGCTTGTAGGTGCAGAAATGGACCAGCATTTACCAGCTGTTAGTTGCCCCTCTACCAGTCAGGAGAATTTTAGAACCAAAGTGCCTCAGTCAGGCAGAAATTCCTTCTCAGCTGACTGTACATGATTCAGATAAATATATTTGAATGTCCTTCTTTTCTCAGGAACCTTCATTAAGACAATATCTCAATGAAAATACATCATCATCAATGGAAGAAATGATTCCATCTCTTTCAGATACGTCATTGTCCTCAGACATGCTTCCACCCTTTTCCTTTGTGATGAAATTTAACTTTACCAGGTAATATATTCCTATGTTTCCTATGTCTGGTCATTTAATAACTTCAAAAAGGAAGTGTAATAGTATATGCAGTGAACGGCATGGCCACATAAGGATTCCTGCTTGAATTCTGGCTGATCAGTCATGCCCTGCGGGGTGGGGAGAGACCACAGCATGGCCTTGGAGAAGAAGGGCCTTGTAGGAGAGAAATCACCAGGTGCCAAAGCCTCATCTGAAAGGTGTCAAATCTCTAGGCAAATAATGCAAAAGGAGAGACTCCGGCATCTTCCTGCTGGTACATTTGGCTTCTGCAGGCAGTGGCAGTGAAGAGTTTCCTCCGTGGAGGCGCTGGAGCCTCCAGTGCCCAGTCAGAGCTCTAGGCTGTGATGCACAAGCGTCTGCAAATTCTAGGCAAGTTCTGTGGTGCCGAGCCACAGGCACTCGCAGCCCTTGGTGTGCAAAGGAGAGCCCAGAGGCTCCTGCTCTCGCAGGGCAGGAGGGGAGGCTGCAGGGGAGAGCAAGGGGCACAGCCTTGCCTCTTGCCGCAGAAAAGTTTCTCAGCATGGGAGCTGGCTTGGCTGCTGTAGCCAGAGCACCGCAGCAGCCTGCTCCCTCCTGGGCTTGGCCACAGCAAGGGAAGCCGTCGCTGCTGAGGGGTCAGCACTGGGGCCTGCCCTCAGGAGCCCCTTCTCATACCTTCTCCAGGCAGAACCTTGTCGAGACCATAGTGCTCTACTCCATCCCTGACATTTTGACATTAGGGACTGGTAGGAGATGCGAAGGCAGGGGGTAGCCTCAGCTGCAGTGACCATGAGTTGGTGGAGTTCAGGATCCAACAAGGAGGTGACAGGGCTGTAAGTAGCCTTGCAACGATGGACTTCAGGAGGGCCAACTCTAGCCTCTTCAGCGACTTCTTCAGGAAAATCCCACGGGCTAGAGCTCAAAAAGGAAGGGGGCCCAAGAGAACTGGTTAGTTAAGTGCACTTCCTCCACGCTCAGCATCCCTGTGTGTAAGAAGTCTGGCAGAGGGGGCCAGAGACCTGCGTGGATAAGCAAGGAGCTTGTGGCAACGATCAAGCAGAAGGCGGCGGTATACAGAATGTGGAAAAAAGGACAGGTCCCCTGGGAGAAATACAGGAACGTAGTCAGGGAATGCAGAGATGCCACAAGGAAAGCTAAGGCACGTCTGGAAGGCAATCTGGCAAGGGACGTTAAAAATAACAAAAAAAAATTTCTTCAAATACATTAACAGCAAAAGGAAGATCAGGGAAAACGTGGGTCCGCTGGCGGACGGGATGGGCACCCTGGTTACAAATAACACAGAAAAAGCAGAGTTGCTCAATGCCTTCTTTGCTTCGGTGTTTACCAAGGGCAGCCCTTTAGAGCCCCAGGCTCTAGAGACAAGAGAAGAAGCTGGTGGAGAGGAAGACTTGCCCTGGGTAGAGGAAGATTGGGTCAGAGAGCACCTAAGGAACCTCAATACCCACAGATCCATGGGCCCTGATGGGATGCACCCCAGAGTGCTGCGGGAGCTGGCAGATGCCATAGCTAAGCTGCTCTCCATCATCTTTGAAAGATCCTGGAGAACGGGGGAGGTGCCGGAAGACTGGAAGAAGGCCAATGTCACGCCAGTCTTCAAAAAAGGCAAGAAGGAGGACCCAGGCAACTACAGGCCAGTCAGCCTCACCTCCGTCCCCGGAAAAGTGATGGAACGGCTCATACTGGCCATTGTCTCCAAGCACATGGAGGACAAGAAGGTGCTCAAGAGTAGTCAGCATGGATTCACCAAGGGGAAATCTTGCCTGACTAACCTGATAGCCTTCTATGATGGAATGACCGGTTGGATAGACGAGGGGAGAGCGGTGGATGTCGTCTATCTCGACTTCACCAAGGCTTTTGACACTGTCCCTCACAACATCCTCCTGGGCAAGCTCCGGAAGTGTGGGATAGATGAGTGCACAGTGAGGTGGATTAGGAACTGGCTGGATGGCAGGGCCCAGAGAGTGGTGATCAGCGGTGCAGAGTCTAGTTGGAGGCCTGTGGCTAGTGGGGTCCCCCAGGGGTCAGTCCTTGGTCCAGTCCTGTTCAATTTATTCATCAATGACCTGGATGAAGGCACAGAGTGCTCCCTCAGCAAGTTTGCTGATGACACAAAACTGGGAGGAGTAGCCGATACCCCAGAGGGCTGCGCTGCCATCCAGAGGGACCTGGACAGACTGGACAACTGGGCGGTGAAAAAACCTCATGCAATTCAACAAGGCCAAGTGCAAGGTCCTGCACCTGGGGAGGAATAACCCCAGACACCAGTACAGGCTGGGGACTGACCTTCTGGAGAGCAGCCCTGCGGAGAAAGACCTGGGTGTCATGGTGGATGATAAGTTAACCATGAGGCAGCAGTGTGCCCTCGTGGACAAGAAGGCCAATGGAATCCTGGGCTGCATTAAGAAGAGCGTCTCCAGCAGGTCGAGGGAGGTGATCCTGCCCCTCTACTCAGCCCTGGTGAGGCCGCATCTGGAGTATTGTGTCCAGTTCTGGGCCCCACAGTACAAGAGGGATGTGGAGCTTCTGGAGAGAGTCCAGCGCAGGGCTACGAGGATGATCAGGGGCCTGGAACATCTGCCCTATGAGGAGAGGCTGAGGGAGCTGGGCCTGTTCAGCCTGGAGAAGAGAAGGCTGAGAGGGGATCTAATCAGTGTCTATAAGTATCTCAAAGGAGGGAGTGCAGAGGACGGTGATGGTCTCTTTTCAGTGGTGGCCACTGATAGGACTAGAGGAAATGGCCGGAAACTGAAACACCAAAAATTCCATAGGAACTTAAGGAAAAATTTCTTAACAGTGAGGGTGACAGAGCACTGGAACAGGCTGCCCAGAGAGGTTGTAGAGTCTCCTTCTCTGGAGATCTTCAAAACCCGCTTGGATGCAGTCCCGTGCCACGTGCTTTAGATGACCCTGCGTATGCAGGGGGGTTGGACTAGATGACCTCTAGAGGTCCCTTCCAACCCTAAGCATTCTATGATTCTATGATTCTATGACACCCACAAAACCGTGGGCTCTGAGGGGACTCTCTTGCACTGTTCAGTGCCCACGTCTGACAGAGCTCCATGAACTGGAGAAATCGAGTCCCTCCAGTTACACTGCTTGTACCTCTGGCCCTTGGCAAGGAACGTTCACACATCAGAGACTCTCTGAGCACCACCTGATAGATGCAAAAAGGGCCTCACAGTGGAATGCTGCATTTATGGCACTGCATCTCACACTGCTTTCATGCCTCCTGATGGTTAGCTTGCTTCCCTTTACCCCTTCTCTGTTTGTCACACTGCACCATTGCATGTGTCACGTTCACATCTCAAAGTGCACAAGTGGCAGTTTCTCCTCTGGTGTTATTCCTGTGTTTCACACCTCAGACAACTTCACCTGCCACCTCCATGGTCAAAGTGACAACTGGGAATAGAAGAAGCTGAGCGCAAGGAAGGACCTTGCTCTACCTTGCTTGGTCTTGTTACAGGCATTGCCTGGTTCAGGCTGGGCTGCTTTTTCTTGGAGAGCAGCAAGAGAAGAGGCATCTTTCCCTTCTTTTAAAAGTCATCAGGCAATAATTTGCATCCTGCTTGTAACACACACTTGCTACTCAGGGCCATAAGGGCAGGGGGCTTGGGGCATGCAAAGGAGCACGATGAGAAAGAAGAGCACTCGCACAGCTCTGGGGCACACAGGGCAACGGAAAGAACCAGACATCACTGGAAAGAATGGTCTTATTTCACTATTAATATTAAGGCAGTACAGAATGGTACATTAAACAAAATAAGCTTATTACACACTGGTTTTAGCAACAGACAAAATAAGCAAGGTAATGCACCTAACCATTAGTATACGAGAAAGAGAACAGTGATTAAAAGATACATCACCAAGTGCCTCAATATACCATCATATGTCATCATCATCCAGATCCGCACTCGCTGGGGAGTCCCTGTTGTGGCAAGGATTTGGAGAACCTTCCCGGCAACTGGGAGGTCTTACGTGGTGCATCCACCCGTGAGGTCTCCAAAATCACAGCAAGTGTGTCCATCTTTTATAGAGCCAAATCAGCAAATCATTATAACTTGCATTTTGTTTGTGAGCAGTAACATCTGATGTGCCATACTTTCCCTATCATGTGCGATGGGATCTGCTCAGAGCCCAGGCCTCGGATGGGAGGGTTCTCTTCAAGGTCAAAAACAGCCGCATGAGAGCTTAAAAAAGCTACAGTTTAATAAGCCTCCGTGCAAGCTGGCATGAGCAATTCTACAGGCGAGTGTTGTGTACTGCAAAGGCAGTGCCGTATTCATCTCTAAGCCAACCCCGACTCGGGCCTGTCGTTCAGGCCTTGGCGCTTAGTTCCTCACGTTCCACTCTGTCGTGATACACAAGCTTCTATTCGTCCCCACATTGTGGGGCTGCCAAGAGATTTCTTTGGTAGTGGGAAGCAGCGTGAAAAGAGGAAGCAGGACCAAAATAAAGCTTGGGAAGCTCCGATCGGGCAATAGGATGAAGAAATATCACTTGAAGGGTAGAGCAGTGGTGCTACAGGGCACCCAGAGCGAGTCTTTCACCACCTATGGCTTTGTGTTTCAAGAAACAGTCACTGAGGATGAAAAAGCTCTCAGTGAAGGGAAGAAGAAGCTGTTGTGAGAACTTGCTGGGGAAGCAGATTGGGTGTCTATAGTCTGCAGGGACACAGGAGCAGGTCTAGGATGACCTGTGGTAGAGATGGCCAAGGGCACTGCCAAGGCCCCAACAGAATGGAGGTCTTTATCCTCTTGACTAGGGCTGTTGTGTCTGTCCCCGAGGCCTACCAGGAATCATCAGGATTTCTTTGACCCCTTTATCCTTCTGGGGACCGTGGGAGGTGTCGTGTGTTTGTCCTGCACTCAGCATCGCACACTCTAACCCAAACACTGATGCCAGGAGGAGACTTGGGCAACACATGGAGGAAAGGATCTCCTTTTCCACGGCTTCTCTGCCTGTGCTTGGCCAACGTGCGTTGACAAAACACATCAAGGGTGTATTCAGCACCAGAGCCACCTGAGTAATTTTTCTACCTAACTATTACCAGTGATTATATTTTTTAGCTTTAATCAGCCCCTGGTGAGTTGTTGTAGTTAATGGCCTCAGTGGGATCCATTAATGCTCTACAAAACTTTAGGGTTTCCTTCTGACTTTGACTTCTTCACTGATTTCTCCAATCTCCTTTCAATAGCTGCAATTCATGGACTCACCTCCAAGTACTGCATGGAGATCATTAAAAAGCAAAAAGCCCTGATACACCAGGACTCTCCCTGCAATTTCCTTCAAGTGTCCATGGCTAGTTGGAGAGGTTTGGGAAGTGTAGCTGAAAGCTGAAGACAACAATTATATACAAGTATTTCATCTTTTTAAAGTTTTCTATTATTATTCTAAAAAATAGGTGACAGCACACCGTCCAATTCATAGCCATCCAGAGTGACTCCTAATGAAGTCAGCACATGTAGGAAAAGCAGTGTCCCAGAGATCAGGCACTGTATGCACAATCTTCCTCCCCATCTCCCCAGCCCTACCTTTTCTCTCATCAGCCTCTTGGGAATTTAAATCACTCCTGTTGAAAGCTAGCCTTAGGCCACCTAAGTCTGTACTCAATGTTATAGCTCACCTGCCCCAGTTCTCCCCTGCTCTACTTAGACAACTGGCTGCCAACAGGCACATAGGGATCTTCTTTTAGTTACAAGGAAACAGAAAAAAAGATAAAGCATAGTTTCATGAAAAATAATGACACTCTTTGAATGTATGCTAAGTCCATACAATCTGTACACATAGTAAGGACCTGGCTATTGGGGCAGACTGCAGAAAGACAGAGCAAGCTTTAACCTCCCTAAAGGGCAAACCAGCCGCTGGGTCTCTGAGTGAACAGAGTATCGGGAGGAGTCACAATGTATCCAGACAGTCCCCCTAAAGGGGATGTTAGAAATTGTCACTTTAAACAGGACATGTGGGAATGGGAGATTTAGCTAGATGCACAGGAGACAGGGGAGAGAATGGGCCAAGAACCCTGGCATGAAGAGCTGGGCTCACAGCATCACTGATGAGCTGCCACAGACTGAAAGAGCAACCCAAAGAAGTCCTTCCTTTGGCAGTGACTTGGAAAGCCACATGTCTGACAGGGTTCCAGGGAGATGGGGTTTCCCTTCTGTAACATGGTCCCCAGTACTCTGTAGAGATAAGGAACACCATGAAGGGAGGTTGCAGGGGTATTCACCAGCTTCATCAGCTGCAGGGCAGGGAGCTGGTCATCTCACAAACTGCTGATGGAGTCAAATGAGATGGGGGACTGACTAGTGAGAAGGGGACTGCTGGATCAACACACACAGCCTGCACCCCAGTTCTTGTTCCCAGTGATCCTGCTGCTCTCCAACAAGGCTCCCAGCTTTGGGAGCTCCTCCCCGAGGTGTCACACAGAAACTGTCACTGCAAAGACCCCTGTGGATCCAGGGCTGTGGCAGTGGCTGCTCAGGGCTGGGGGTTGCCGCAGGAGTCCTGCCTGAGGGTCCCACCTTGCTCAGGGGACAATGTGGCAGCCAGGACCCCTGGGGCTGGGGCTTCCCCGAGCCCCAAGGCTCCCGTGGGGCAGCTCCAACCCTTGTGTGGGTGCTGGGGGCAGAAGGACAGAATCCAGGGCAGGTTTCCCTGGCACTGGCTGCCCCTCTTCTCCCCCACGCCAGGGTGGGCAGTGCTGGCTGAGCCCAACACAGCAGCTCACACAGCTCCCCAGGCCCCCACACCAGCACCCCCAGCACCAGCAGCCCCGAGCTGGGCTCCCCTCCCTGCCCCGGCCCCGCACAGCCCCCAGCACAGCCAGGAGCCCTGCAGGGCCTCACAGCCAATGGCTGCGCTGGGCACGAGGAGGTCACTGCTGCCGCAGCCCCTGATAGGCCAGCCACAGGGAGAGGGCGTGGCTGCTGCTTGGGAGGTCCCCGCTGCGGGCAGAGCTGATTGGGCAGCAGCAGGGCTGGCTCTGCCTGGTGACTGTGAGGTCACCGCTCCCGCAGCGCCTCATTGGGCAGCAGCCGGGCCCTGCGGGGCTCTGCGCTGCTGAGATCATCTCCGCGGAGCAGCTGCTGAGCCCGGGCTGGGCTCCTGGCGGGGAAGGGCTGGGGAGGCCATTGCTGCCCTGGAGGGCAGGGCCAGAGAGCTGGGCGGGACGGCGCTGTGACGTCATGTCTTTGTGAGTGCCTGATTGGCCGGCAGCAGGCAGGCAGGCGTGGGCGGTGGGTGGGGGGTCTCTGTGGTGAGAGGAGCTGAGAGGGCAGCAGTGGTTCCTGTGTGGGGAAGGGGTTTGAGGAAGCTACTGTCTCTGAAGGCCACAGGCAGTAGCAGGGATGTGGTGGGTTTGCATCTGTGAGGTACCTCCATGTGAGCAGCTGGGTTTGGGGTTTAGGGTTGTGATCAGTGGCTCAGAGCCTAGCTGGAGGTCTGTAGCTAGCAGTGTGCCCAGGGGTCCAGTCCTGCTCTGTTTATTCATTAATGTCCTGCAGGAAGGGACAGAGTGCAGCGAGTTTGCTGAGTTTATAACACTAGGAGCAGTGGCTGATCCATTGGAGGGTTTGTGCAGGCATTCAGAGAGACCTAGAGAGGCTGGAGACTTGGGGGTAGAGGAACCTCATGAAGTTCAACACAGTCAAGAACTGCACGTGGGGAGGAATAACTGCATGTCCCAGGGGAGGTGGGGGTTGGCCAACTGGAGAGGAGCTGTGCAGAGAAGGACCTGGGCATCCCGGTGGGCAAGAAGTTGACCCTGAGCCAGCAATGTGCCCGTGTGGCCGAGAAGGCCAATGGCATCCTGGACAGAGAGGGGATCTTATCAGTTTTTATAAATACCTTAAGGGAGGGTGTCCAAAGGAGGAGGGTACTTTGTGTCGTAGGGGACTGTGTAGGTCACTGCCTTGGAGATGGCACAGCCAGGCAGAGAACAGTCCTGGAAAGCAGTGCCCTCTACTCGCCCCTGTTGTTGTCCAAAACTTTCTGATAAATCCTTAAGGAATGTCTCCAAATGATACCAAAGGATGTGAAGTATTTCCAGTGGGGCACTGGAGAAGTCCTTGCTACTCCCCTGCTCCAACAGGCCTCTGCACTGGGCACATCTGTGCAGGAAGGCAGCACTTTGGGGCTGTTTGGGGGTTTGGTGTTTTGTGAGGGACCCAGGGTTTCAGGGTGCTTTCAGGCTGGGTATTTTTCAACACTAGAATTGAAGTCGTGTGGGATGAAACAGCACAAAACATGGCCATGGCACGAGATGCTTTGATGGACCTCAGTACGAGTTTCTCCTGGGAGTTGCTCTTTTTGTGCAAGTCAGATGTAGGACAATATAGGACAGGTCAGAGATTTCCTTCTTTAGGCACCAGAGCAGCTCTTAAGCAGCAGGAATCATGTTTCTTAGTTGCTACATATGATTAGTAGGAAGTTGGCTAAGAGCACAAGAGGGATCCTGAGCATTTTTCTGTCTAACTTTTAAGTGGGAGTAAATTTTTACACAGACATTAATTTACATGATGAATCAGATCTATCCACCATTCTTGATCCTACCTATCCCTTTGCTGTGTTACAGTGTGAATTAGTTCTGTGTGGACATGAAATGGGCCATTGGGGCTGATTTTGCACTTCTAGTATAAACTTTGCACAACCTTTGTGCCTCTGGCTGGATTAGACTGCTTTCTTTGTAGCACTTCTATTTTATAAGAAGAGCGGGTCTGTGGAAGGTCAGCTGAGATGTCCTGCTCACGGGGTACATGGCCTTGCATGTTGTTTCCTGTAAAACTAGAGTATAATGTAAATTTCCTTCACAAGTGACTAATAAATTTCTGCAATGGAAGGAGGTTCTGGGAAGAAGATAGAGTGTGATGGACCACAGTTCTTGCAAGGAAAGCTAAAGGGTGGGACTGTAGGGTGGCCCTTGTTTTAGATAAGCTGCAAGACCACTTCAGTCGAGCAGTTGACCATATTCCAGCTGAGTGGATCAAGTGATTGCACAAATGTATTTGACCATATTAATCAAAAGAGAGTGAATGTCTCCCTGAGTGAGCCAGACCAGCATGTGTTGGGTAGGGGGAGTGTGGACGTGGCTCAGCTCAACACAGGTTATAAAAAACAAAATTTAAGAAAGAAATAAAAAAGGGATCTGGAGCTGTTTTCATCGTATTCCTTTCTGGCAGTCAGTGTGGTGGCAATGAGCGTGTTGTAAAGACAGGTTCATGGGAATCCCATTTGTACTGTCCCACACGTGAGTTCCATCCAGCTGTGGGGTGGTCCCTGGCCAGCTCCATCCTCCTGCAGGTCCCCATATCCCAAGGAGAGGAACAGGCCAGGCTTGCACGACCCCTCTTGTGCAGCAGAGCCCAGCAGGTCCTGCAGCCCAGCTGCCTGCGGAGCCCTGTGTGGGGCACAGCCTGGGGTGGGCAGGGACTGGCTCCTGGGTTGCCTCAGAGCTGACCCTGCTGAGCAGCAGCCCCCATTTCCCTCCCTCCTTCCTTGTGCTCTGGATGTGCTGGCAGGAGGCCTCTGCGTTGCCCTCCCCTCCGCTCGCTCTTTCCTGCTCCAGCCGAGCTCTGCATTTCCTCTCTCCATCCCTGCTTGCACAGAGCAGGTCTCGATGCTCCCCCGGGGCAGCCCGTCCCCTCCTGCCCTCTGTGCACTCCCACCCCAGCACCCTGAGCACTGGTGCTGCTGCCAGGGCAGAGGTGGAGGATCCCCTGGAGCGGCTCCGCAGGGAGCTCCCAGGGAAAAGCTGTGCCCAGCCCCAACCCCAGCGTGGCAGAGGGGGCTGCCCTCTCCCACCCATCTGGTGGTGCCAGACCCACCTCAGCCCAATCCTGAATGGCTCCAGAACAGTCCTGGAGGAGCTGGAGCTGCCTTGAGCCTTGAGATCATCTGCCAGCAGGAGGGTTTGACGTGGGCACAGCAGCAGCGGTGATGAGAGGAACAGACCCTGCAATCGCCTGTGTTGGCCAGGACATTGGACGGGTGATGCCTCTGTGGCCAGATGGACCCTATGTGTTGGGTGGATACCTGCTCAAGGTAGGAGCAGCAGGACCTTCTCGGGCTTCCAATGCAGAGTGAGCTTCCAGTGCTTCTGGATCTGTGGCTAAGGAGTAAGAAGCCATGGAGTTGCAGAGAATTTTCTGTGGGAAGGGACCCCTGGAGTTTTCCAGTCCAACCTCCTACACAGAGCAGGGCTGGTTGGAGCCCTCCACTGTTATCTGGCCACTGCTGGACTCCACCTGACCCCCGTTACCATTCACAAACCTGCTCTGCTCCTCTTGTTTGAGCACTGGAGGATGGCATCTTCTGTCCGTAGATCCCAGTACTACTGGCCCTGCCTGCATCCTGGGCATTGTAAGCTCAGACCAATGTGGCTGCTCTTGCTTCATGCACATGAGACTCTGCATGCAGCCTTCCTGAGTAGGTGGCCTGAATCTGAAGCTCTCCTCATGCCTTTAAATTGTTTGTCAGGAAATTTTCTGCCCTGTAGATACAGACAGCTTTGGTATCTAGAGCCCTCTCTGGGACCTGCTCAGTTCCAGCTTCCCTTGCCAAGACTTTCCAAACTATTAGGAGGGCCGAGTCGAGCTGGAGATGGGAAGTCATCTCCGCAGAATGGTGACAAGACCAGGTCAGGACCCAGCTCAGCCATGTCCACAGCACGAGTCAGGGCAAGCGCAAGGACAAGGGGCAGGAGGCGTCATAATGAGGTCGATGACTCCCTGTCTCCCTAGCTCTTGTGCCCAGCAGATCCCCTCCCTGTCTGCCTGCAGTCCCTCCATACCCACCCTGCTGCCCAGCACATCCGCAGAGCCCTGGGCCTGCAGCCCCTGCAGCAACTTGTCTTGGTGGGACGTGCTTGTCATGCTTGTCTGCTTGTCATGGTGGGAAACTGACACAGTAGGAATTGCACATGCCTAAGATTCGTGTGAGAGATTCTTGAGGACAAATAGCATGAAACAGAATATTTATTTTCCTTTACAGGAATGTAACACAACAAAAGTAAGAAATAAACTAAAAAACAACACATATCCTTGATGCCAAAACCTCCAGTACAGATATATCTGACATTATAACAACTGGATGAGTTTCCTCAGGGCATTCTTGAGATCCTTGTTCCTCATGCTGTAGATGAGAGGGTTCAGTGCTGGAGGCACCACTGAGTACAGAACAGCCAACACCAGATCCAGAGATGGGGAGGAGATGGAGGGGGGCTTCAGGCAGGTAAACAGGCCAGTGCTGACAAAGAGGGAGACCACGGCCAGGTGCGGGAGGCACATGGAAAAGGCTTTGTGCTGGCCCTGCTCTGAGGGGATCCTCAGCACAGCTCTGATGATCTGCACATAAGACTCCACAATGAAAACGAAACACCCAAAGACTAAACAAGTACTAACAACAAGAAACCCGACTTCCCTGAGGTAGGAGTCTGAGCAGGAGAGCCTGAGGATCTGGGAGATCTCACAGAAGAACTGCTCCACTACATTGCCTTGGCAGAGGGGTAGGGAAAATGTGTTCGCAGTGTTCAAGAGAGCATTGAGGAAACCACAGCCCCAGGCAGCTGCTGCCATTTTGACACAAGCCCTGATGCCCATGAGGGTCTCATAGTGCAGGGGTCTGCAGATGGCAACGTAGCGATCATAGGCCATGACTGTGAGAAGGGAACACTCTGCTGATATGAAAAAGGAAAAAAATAAGGTCTGTGCAGCACATCCCAATTGGGAAATGGTCCTGGTGCCCCATAGGGAACTGGCCATGGATCTGGGGACAGTGGTAGAGATGGATCCAAGGTCGAGGAGGGAGAGGTTGAGGAGGAAGAAGTACATGGGGGTGTGGAGGCGGTGGTCGCAGGCTACGGCTGTGATGATGAGGCCGTTGACCAGGAGGGCAGCCAGGTAGATGGCCAGGAAGAGCGAGAAGTGCAAGAGCTGCAGCTCCCGTGTGTCTGAGAACAGCAGGAGGAGGAACTCGATGAGTGAGCTGCTGTTGGACATTAGCTCCCTCCAGTCACATGGGACTGTCTAAAGAATAGAAGATATGGAGAAGTTAAGAGAAACTTTTGAAGAAAAACGCTGTGAAGTCATTCAGTTGTCTGACACCATCCTCCATTACCTCCCTTTAGTAAGAGTATCTTAGTGCAGTTGCTTTGCTTGAGCTCCATTTAGCACTGTTTGTTGTGAGGAGCAGGGACATCAACACGGGAACTCCAGGGAGCCTGTCATGCTGTACAATAGCAGGAACTGAGGCACGCTTGGACATTCACCTTCTATGTCAGGTGAAATCCACTCACGATGTAGACAGGCTTTTCAGCATCCTTACTCCCAAGACTACACAAAGGGGTTTGAGGAACATAGTTTTATGGAATTGTTCGATATTTTGTAGTTTCTTTGACATGTCCTTGTCACTTGTGAGGAATGTTCGGAAAAGGACAAATCCTTGGAATTTCAGCCCTGAATCCTTAGAGAAGTGCTTCCACAGTCACTATGTGCAGAGTGGGGACATCTTGTTTATCTATTAGTCTTGTTCCCATCTCTCCTGTACTCATGTCTCCTTGAGCTAGAGGATCATCGTGTTCATTATGCTGCCCTCAAAGGAGACCAGGCTCTGCTGAGAGCAGAGCTGTGCAGTTTCAAAGAGCCCATCTCCAAATTTCTTGCCTTTTCTCCACACACCTAAAGGAGGGTTCCACACTCCTGGCCAAAGACACACAGGGCTCATTTCAGCTGCTCATGAACAGCCTCCCACCACCCACCATACCCTCAGCATCTCGGCAGCTTCCTCACACATCACTCAGTTATCACAGATAGGCCATGAGACAGCAGAGCCTTTCTGGAGGGCAGGTGGCAGCCTGGCAGGACACCACAGGGAAACAGCAAAGGGAGCGTTAGCACTGAGGACAGGCTCTCCTTAAGGGAGAGTCAGTGCAATGCCTAGGCTCACAGGCTGCATTTCCAGGAGCTCCACGGGACAAAAGATGGCTTGGGAAACCTTGCTCCCATTCAGATCCCTCTGTTCCACAACTTGTAGCATCAGTGTCTGAACTGCAGCTGAAAACATCCAGCTGCAGAAAGCTGAGAGCAAAAACAGGAAAAGCATGGAGGGTAAACAAGGAGGAGCACCATAAATGTGCTGCCAAGGAGAGGGACAGAGAGGCCTTCTGGAAACCTTTCACTTGACTGGCTGGGTATGTCACCTCTCCAAGGGGGACGTCGCAGGGCAGTCCCTCTTAGCCCTTTGGTGGGGCGGCAGGCAATGGGCCTATGGCAGGAGAGCTGCCCCTCTCCTCTGCTGCAGGTCTGGCTGCAGAGGAGGCGGCTCCTGCCCTGCACCCCCTGCCCCTTCCCTGCCCATCTCTGCTGCCTGCAGCTGTCCCTGCCACCAGCTCTTCCTCTATCCCAGTGCCCCGTCCCTGCCATTGCTCACAGATCCCATATGGTATCATCCTCTGTGTGCTCAGTTCTGCCCTGCAGAAACCTCTGGGCCATGTCCAGGGGCAGCTCTGCAGTTGCAGATCCTAACTAGCTTGTCACATGGGGTCCTATGAGTCCACAAAGACGATATGGATGCTACCTGTAGGCTATGGTGGGCATGAAGCGGCTTGCTGAGGCTTCTCACAGACCTAGTAATCTCTAGGCATGAAGATCTAGGACTCCCAGTTCCCTGCCAAAACAGAAAACTTGTTCCTTCATTCCCCCTGCAATATTCAGGAGGCTGAAAGAGCAGAGAGAGGAAGGAAAGCTCCTTCCCTTTCAAGTGGCCCTTCTGATCTTGCTCCTGTAAAGGACCCCTCGCACGTGCCCTGTGTATGAGCTGGAGCTGTGAGCAGACTTCACTCTGCAGCAGCCTCTTAGCAGCAGAATGAACCTGCCCTGACGGGTGTCTGTCTCCCCACGCAGCGCTTCCCCGCAGCGCTGTGGGGAGCACCCTGGGCAGTGCTGCCCCTCGCAGGCTGCAGAGTCACTGTCCCGGGCACACAGCACCCTGGGCCTGGGGGATGCTGCTCTCAATCACAGCCCATGCAGAGCTGGGTGCAGACCATGGCTTCATACCCCCCCCCATCTTCCCTAAGAAAAGGGAACAGGATGCCCTGTCCCTGTGAGCGTGTGGCAGGGAATCCCTGCTCTGAAGCATCTCCTCCTCCTGCTAAACCCTGCATATTCCAGGAGAGAGACCATTAAAATCCCAATCCATGATTACATGCACTGAGTTCAGAAGAGCCCTCCAGAAACCTTAGAAGCATTGCCCTGCAGACAGAGACTCACTGTTTCAAGGGCTGTGAAGATTCCCCCACAATGAGCTCTGCTCTGTCCTCCCGCTCCACACTGCCGTTCCCCTCTCGCTGCCTTCTCTCCTCCCCTGTCCGCAGCAGCAGGCAGTGCCCGCAGCCCTGCTGCTCTTGGCACAGGAGCTGCTCCTGCACTCGGCTGTCTCTGGGCAGTGCTGCCAGGCTGCCACGAGCTGCCTCCGTCCCAGGAGCCTGGCCCCGCTCAGGAGCAGAGGCCCAGCTGAACTCACCAATTTCTCTATCCCTTGTGCTCCCTCCTCCTGGGAAATGTGCATGAAGTAAGTAACTTGTTGTCCTTTCCTTAATGAATGGAGAAAAAAAGGATTCCAAAATTGCCGTCTGTTTCATCAGAGGATGACTATCTATGAAAGTTGGACTTGTCCCACTCTGGAAGGCCCTAGTTAGGAAGCCCCTAATAGGCAGGACACCCAGAAAGGGGCAAGAAGGGGGCGCTACGCGAGCACCATAATACAGTGCAGTATAATGTAGAGACCCTGGCGGATCATTACAGTGCAAAAAGTTCATATAATTCAGTGCAGACATTTAATTCAGTGACATAGAAATATGCTGCAGGGCCAAGATAGATGTCTGGCTTGTCCAGCATAACCAGATGTCTCCTCTAGGAGGCACAGCCTGGGATCTATGCTAAACCACGTCCAATCCCTGCTACAGCTGAGCATGCTTCATCAGTGGGAGAGGCACCTCACACCAAGGGGTCTGCTCTGGTCTCTGCTCTCCTAAAAGCTTCTCGCTTTGTTCCCACACAACCTCTTTGCACCCTGGAAAACACGATGGGGCTAATGCTGACCCCGGGATTGGTAGATCACAGTTGGTTCAAGCCCAAGGACATCTTCAGGGACACCTTCTCCTGCCTGGACATGGGCTCACCTCTGTCCCAGGCCCCAGGGTGCTACAAATCAGCTCCGGCAATAAAACCCTCTCCTGTCGTTCCCTCACAGGCCAGCTCTGTTTCTCCCTGGTCTTGGGCACTGCTGCCTTGGCTCTCTTAGCGGGAACCTCCTCTCACCATTGCATTGACCCCTGCTCTCCATGCCAGCATGGCTCTGCTCTCATTGCACACAGTGTCTTTGGCTCTTTGTAACAGGTTTCACCAGGACCAATCTGTCTTCTGTGCCACATCCTGATGTTTTGCAGCCCAAATATATGCAAATGCCTGTAGCCTGGCATGGAGACAGAAGCACAAGCTGTCACAGGACCTCAACATCATTGCAATAACTGAGATGCATTATCACCACTCACACAACTGGAGGCCTGCACTGCTGGGGTAAAAGCTCTTCAGGGGAGGTTGTGAGGGAAGAGGAGGAGGGGGCAGGTCCTTTGTGTGGAGGGGCAGTTCGGATGCACAAAGTGCTTCCATGGCATGGACAAGGTTTGGGTATGTGCTTGTGGGTGAGCATCAGACGAAGGGTGACATCATGTTGGAGCTACAGACCATGCAGTCAGTCTGATGGCGTGGATGACATCTTTAAGCAACATGACAAAGTCTGTGGATCATAGGCCCTGGTTCTTACTGGCAGAACAGGTTGGAAGGCTCTTGAATCCCCCTAACATTCCCTGGAAAGGCAAAGACCAGGATGTAAACAGGCTGTGAGGTTTAAGGAGTGTGGACACCAGATGCAACAGAGAAGTCTCAGTTAGGGTGGAAGATATGCAACAGTTTGGGTAGCAACAGGATATAAAATACTACTACTGTTAATAAAAAATGAAGTGAAAAAATATTAAAAATATAAATATTAGAAAAAATAGTGAAGAAACAATGTTCAGCATTGGTATGGGATGCTGAGGGAGTCATTTTTAGAGAGCAATGACAGTTTCCCTAGGCTGAAAAATATCTGTGAAATTGTTTTCCTCAGCCTCCTCGAGTGCCTTGTTCCTCGTGCTGTAGATGAGGGGGGTTCAGTGCTGCAGGCACCACCGAGTACAGAACGGCCACTGCCAGATCCAGAGCAGGAGAGGAGACATAGGGGACCTCAGGTAGGCAAACATGACAGTGCTAAGAGGAAAACAGACAATGGGCAGGTGCGGGAGGCACATGGAAAAGGCTTTGTGCTGGCCCTGCTCTCAGCACAACAGCAAAGATCTGCTCATAGGATAACACTGTGAAAATGAAACGATCAAACATTAAACTGGCAGTAATAATAAGATGCCTAACATGGCTGAGGTAGGAGTGTGAGCAGGAGAGCTTGGGGGTCTGAAGGATTTCACACAAGAACTGTCCACAGAGTTCTCTCTACAGAAAGAAAACAGGAAAGCGTTAGCAGTGGGGACAGGAACAGATAGAGTAGGGCACCTGTAGGAAACCATGTCCCACTGCAGCGCTTGCTGGGCAAGTGCCCCAGGTTGTGCTGGTTTTCCTACTTCTACGCTAATAAATGAATTCCAACACTGACTGTACAGAAAATCCATCCCGCCGGCATGTAGTGTGCTGCAAAAATAGGAGACACATCACACTGAGCTCTGTGCTCTGGTCTCTGAACTCTCACACCCTTCTAGCTCTCCTCCCCTGAATTTCTGCTCACTCCACCAGGTGATATGAACAGGGACTGGGCTAATGAGGGCCTCAGGGTGGATGGACCACTGGCTACCCAGGCCTAAGGACTTCTGCAGTAGCACCTTTGCTTTCCCAGAGATTGCTTCAGGAAATCTGCCATCCTGCCCTGTCCCGCAGGCTAGGCAGCTGTGATAGTCACAAGTGGTCCATGTGCCCACCTACAACCCCTGCACACGCACACCCATGGTCCCTACGGCACCAGCATGGCCCTTGGGTGCCTAGGATCCCTTGGTTATCTCCTTAACCCTGCTTTGTGGACTCAGAGGGCCAGCAAAGGGGCTGCTGGTGCTGTCCATGGGCCGGAGTGGGCAAAGGCGCTTCTGGAGCTTCCTCACAACCTGCTGGTCTCTTCGTGGGCTTTGGAGACGTCAGTCAGTTCCCTTGGGGTGGCCTTTTCTCTGGCACAGTGATGCACAGAACATGCCTCCAGCAGCAGCATCCCTGCACATCTGGGCATGCACTCATGCAACAAGGAGAAACATGTCCTAAGGATTCATGGTTTAAGTCTGCATTTCAGATACCCTAATTCATATTGCTTTGATGTACCCTCATACCGGTTTATTACAAGATGAAATTGGAGAGGATAAATAGCAAGGGTCTTTCCCCCTCTCTCTCCCCCTTTTTTTTTCTCTTCTTTTTCATTTTATTTTTTCAGTAGGAGTTGGAGAAGGACCTGGAGCTGAGCCCACAGCAGGGCACCAAGACTGCAGGTTGTCACATATCCTTTGGATGGAGGCTCTTCCCATCTGCTGGCCTGATGGTCATCAACCAGGTGGCCAAGACGGTGATGAGAGCCTTACACTGGGAGTGACTCAGGGGAGAAGACTCCAGCAAGAGTGAGGAATTGATGGCCTGGGATGGCAGGGAAAGGTGCAAGTGATGTGGACAAAGGAACACGTGGAGAGAGCAGTGGGATGCAGGGAGCTCTGCTTAGGGACGGACAGAGAGCCTGTCAGGATTGTAGGGATGAGGATTAGTGGGCAGAGGAACAGAGCTGGCCTTGTGTAGATCTTTACTATGGATCTCTAGAAAGGCATCATGATGGGATCCCCATGGTTTTCACCAAGACATTGTGATGGCATCTTTCTCCATGGTCTCCACCAAGGAATCATGATGGGACCTCCATAGTCCCCACAAAGGCATCATGATGGGGTCTGCCATGGTGTCCAGCAGGGCATGATGATAGGGTCCCCATGGAAACCACCAGGGCTTTGTGATGGCAGTGGTAGCCTGCCCATAAGGCCATTGTGAGTGGGTGGTCCCCATGGTGACCATGTCCTTGTTGGGGGCCAAGGCCCCAGGTTCCCCACTCTGAGGAGAGCAGCTCCAAGCAGCTCTGAAGGGTGGAGGACCTCAGGAAAGGCAGCCGTTTAGTAAGCATCTGTCAAGAAGAAGAATGCTCCATACAAACAGTTGGTAATATTAGGAAACATCTCTGGAGCCCAGCTTGACTAAACAGGGAACTGGCATGTGGCCTTCAAGTCAGTAACGCAGCATGTGGAAAGGGGAAGAAGGGAGAGGCTGCAAAGGAGGAAGCCAGAAATATTGTCCGGTAAAGTAAGGATGGTTTGGGGAAAGCCAAATCTCCCTGCTCCTGCTTCAGTGAGAGTAAAAGAATGAAGAAGGAAAATGTGGGCTCATGGCTGAATGGGACTGGGATTCTAGCAAGTGCAGCCCTGCTTTGGCTTCAGTCAACCTTCACCAACAAGGTGAAGCCTGAGAAATGTCTGAAAGGGGCAACTGGAGAGGTCACTTCTCTCTCCCTGCCCTGGCAAGTGTGTGCCCAGGGCAGACCTGTGGGATTGCCTGGGGTTGGGGCTTGGTTTGAGGGTTTGGCGTTTGGTAAGACAGGATCAAAGGCCTGTGGGATGAAAGAGCACAAAGTCTGAGCACAGGCTGAGATGAGGGTGAGCCTCAGCTCCATGATGACTGCTGTGGGCTGCTCTTTGGGTAGAAGTGGGATGGAGAACAGTCTGTGGCAGAAGACAGTCTTCCTCCTGGAGGCACCAAAGCAGGCTCGCTGTTCTTCACTTCCTCAGCAGGGTTTCATGCACTGTGCTGCTTAAGAGAGAGATGATAGTCCAGCAAAGAGCAGAGGTGCCCTTAACAGAGATGACCCTGAGAACTTTGTCTAGGAATCTACTTCCTGCCTTACTTCATTGCCATGGGCAGTGTTGTGCACCAACATGGTGCTGCCAAAAAAGAAGAATGAAAATGTATTTCATAATGTTAAAAATGGCCAGAAGTTTTGGAAGGGTTAATTTTTGTTATTCTATGAGAACGTTCTGACTTATGACTAAAATCTGCTGAAGGGGTTGGATTCAATTTGACCACATAGAGAGGCTGCTGCTGTTGGAGATTCCCTGGAGCGGTTGTGTTCCCCTGTGGTGCCGAAATCAAGTGTCTGTTAAGACCACTTATTCCCCTCCATCGATTAGAAAGGGAATTCCAGACAACCGCATTTGACAGAGGCAACTACATGGATGGGGTCTGACACTTATCACTTTGAAAGTGCACATCTGCACTTTTCATGGTTTGAGTATTCCTTCTCCTCTTGCTCTTTATCGTTCAGACACCTCTCAACTCTTCCGTTGCTGCTTTGAGCTTCAGGGAGTCTTTCAGGAGGTTATTCCTTGTAGGCTGTAACATTCAGCTACTGGAGTGGAAAAACAGTTTGATTTTAGCCAGAGTGATCCAAGTCCCCAGTGGCTGATGAGGGAACTGGCAGAGCTGGGGAGCTGAGCAAGAAGGTTCTTCATACAGGTCTCCCCTCAAAAACACTGCTTTTCACACATGTCCAGACTTCATTGGAGACATTCTAGGAAGTGGAGAAAGTGTGTGTGGCTGATTCAGAAAATGGAAGAATAAGGAAAGCTCAAAAAAAAAATAGCCATGTTTCTTTCCCAGGTGCTCATTGTAATCAGTCTAATGATAATACACTCCTTTCCAATTAGCTAGAGAAGATTTGAAAACTGAAGAAAATTATGGCAAGAATCATGGCTCCTGAGGGGTTTTGCATTTGACTGACCTCTTGGGAGTAGTTGATGCTGAGCCCATGAAACACCAATGCTGAGAGGAGACTGAAGAAACTTCTCCAGAAGTTCAAGTCAGAAGCACATCCCCAAGTTTCTTGGAGGGTTAATGGGTCCCACTGTGGTTCATTACCAAGCAAAGCCTCCCCAGGGGCTGATTAGAGCAGAGAGTTGGAAGTCATGATTAAACGTAGGAAAATGCAAAGTGCAGGTGCCTCTGATGCCAAGTCAACCCTACATGTGCGTTATCAAGCAGATTGACCAGAGGAGTCCAGTCCCTGAGTAAGGACATCCTTTCCATCAGGCTTTGCCCAAGGCTTTTGGTTGGAGCAGTGCGTACGTGGGAGCGTTCAAGGCCTAGGGCAGGACACTGATCCAGGACACATTGTGTGCCTGGGGGAAAGCAGGCAAGGAGGCCCTGTTGCCAGAAGGAAGAAGTTTCTTCTCCTAGACCTCAATGGCAGAGACACCAGCCATGGCCAAGAGGACATAGACCTAGTTTTTCAGAGGTTTTGGCACCACCCTCAGCTGTCTCTCCCTTGGGCTCTCCTACACTTTCCCATTCCTGTGCCTGTTTCCCTGCAGCCTGTAGGCATCATGCTGCTTCTCCACCTTGTTCTCACCCCAGCATCTCTCCATCTTTTCCCATGTCTCTCTGTCCTCAGTGACTCTTCTTTGAAACAATAAGGCATGGCTTGATCTCAGGTCCCCTCCAGGTGACATGATGCACCACAGCACTGCTCTTAAGTGACATTTCTCTTTTCTTCAAGTCAAGTCTGTACCTCAAGCTTCCATTTGTGACTCTTTCCCCTTCTCTGTTCCTTTCCCACTATCTAAATAAGTTCCATCATCCCTGAAACCACCGTGCAGGCAGTCACAGGCTCCTGCTCTCTTCCCATTAGCTGTAGCACTTCAGCAGGCTAAAGAAGCTCTTGGCCCTCAGCTTCTCCATGCAGATCTTGTGCTGCCCAGGCCTGAAAAAGCAACCTCACCCCAGCAGAAGGGCCTGACTGGGGAAGCCAGGTCAGGTACTGACCCATAGGCAAAAGAAAAAAAAAAAGGAAAAAAAAAAAAACAGTAGATGCCTTAACTTCTTTGCACTGAACAAACACAAACCCTCGAGCCCCCAACTGCCTTGGGGGCCTGACACTGAACTCACTTCATGTGATGAGCAGAGTTCTTCTACAGAGAGCCCCAGCTGGATGCAGTAGCCAGAGGTACTCTAAAGAGTACAGAGTAGGGGGACTCCTGTTCATGCAGTCCAGGACATGGTGGCCTCCAGAGCATGTTACTGGCTCACATGCAGCTTGCTGCCCACAAAGGTCCTTCTCCAAAGAGCTGCTGCCCAGACGGGCATTCCCCAGTCCATATCACTGCAAGGGTTGGTCCGTCCTAAGGGCAGGACCTGATTTTTGTCCTTATTGGAACACCATCACTACAAAGTAGACAATACTATCCTGCATAGCCAAGCTGATCTCCCAAGACGTGTTCTACTTTTAATGAGCATCGGGATAGACCATCCTTGTGCTGGGTGGCTGTGCTCCTTAAAGACCTGCTGGCTTTCCGAAGTTCCACCACCCTTCAGATTGCAGGATTTCCCCAGCGGGTGGCAGCCTACGCAAGCTCTCACCCAAACCTTAATCCATCCCATGCAAGAGCTCCTCCCATCTGAGTTGTCCCTTCACATCAAGGACATCCACCCCAACACCTTTCTTCCTGCAGAGCTTGTCCTCTGCCATCACAGCCCTCTAGTCATGTGAGTGGTCTCAAAGCATCTCCATTATTCCAACCGTGTTTCCGTGCAGTGACAGCTTGTGCCTCTCCATCTGCCCTCCTCTGTGCCCCAGGCTGCACGCACTTGTGTGCGATATAGGGGTTGGAAAGCCTCAACTGAGGCACAAGGAAGAGATCTGCAATGGAGAAACCTGTTACCAAGAGCCAAGGACACCGTGTGTGCAATGGCCCCACTTGACAGCGGGGACATGCTCGTGTAGAGAGCAGTTGTCAGGGTTATGCTGAAAGGAGGTTCCCACAAAGAGAGAAAAGTCTGGAATGCCCAAGGCCAGGGAGAAACAGGAGAGGGATTTGCCTCCTAGGGGTAATTAATGGCAACTTGGGCCTGTGACAGAAGTGAACCCCACTCCAGGAAGGACAAGGTGCCACTGAAGAAGTACCTGGACCTGGGCAGGCTGTGATTTACCACACGGAGGTCATCGTTAGCCCATTTCCTTCATGTAAGGGTGTGAAGAGTTTCCGGAGAGGAAGAGCTACAAGATTTTAAGGGTGAGGCTACTAGAGCAGAGACCTCTTTCCACCATTGGATGACAGGAGCAAGGGCAGTGTTAGTGATGTTCACTGGGTGACTGGATGGCAGTCCAAGCCAGGACCTTCTTCACTGGTGCATTGTCCTTCAGGGAGATCAATTCAGCTCTGTCCCAGGCGCCAAGGTGCTGCAGAGGGTGCTCAGGCAGCAAAACCCTCTCATTCCAGGGCTTAGCAACCCAGCTCTGTTTCCCCCCTGGCCCTGGGCTCTGCAGGCTTTGCTCTCTTAGTGGGACCCCTCTCTCACCATCACGTTGCCACCTGCTCTATACGACAGCATGCCCATGCTCTGAAGTGCAGCCACCAGAAACACTGTGTCCTGGCCCTTGGTAGAACAAGTTTCACCATCACCAACCTGTTCTCGGCGCCACAGCTGAGGCTCTGCAATGGAAACATGCACAAGTGCATAAAGCTTGGGGCAGAGAGAGGAGCAAATGGAGGCACCCATCTGACTGAGAAATATTGCTGAGGTGTGCTGGAATCTCACACAGGATTCTACATCTCATACAGTAGCAGGGTAGGAGATCTTCAGGAGTGAGCGGAGGAAGATGAGCAAAGGGGCTGCCCTTAGTGTGAAGGAGCAGATGAGCTATGTGGAGCTCTTTGAACATGAGGGCTAGGGCCTGAGTTCAAGCTTGTAGGTGACAAGGGTGAGATCACAGTGGGAGTGACCAAGCACCCAGGCAGGGTGAGGAGGTGGGTACAGTCTCCTTTAAGCAATGTGAGCAAGAGTGTGGCTCAAAGGGCACCCCATGTGCACACAGCCTGCCAGCACTGGCTGCAAAGTTGTGGGAATAGTTGTTCTTGGGGACTGGCTGCCTCCTGCAATGAGCTCCCAGGTGCTGGGAGAGGGCCGAGGAGGTAGCAGTGCCCTGGTCCCCGGCACATGTCAGCACCTTCACCTCGCAAACCACAGGAGGACTCATGTCCTTCCTCCCTGCACTCCTCCCAGCGGACAACTCCTCCCCAACAGGCTGAGGGAGGCTGAGACTTCCTTGTCCACCCAGAGAACGTGTCCGGGATGGACTCCCATCAACACTGCCAGCTGCTTGTTCCCAAGTGCCTGTCCCAGGGATCGTTCTCTGGAGGGGACTGCTCACTTGTCACAGTCACAGGTAGTGCAGGGCCAAGAGGATGGTGACAGCCTGTTCTTCCAGCATTGCCTTGGACAAGCGGCTTGTGAGGAGCAGGAATGGCCAGACCCCATGGGTGTCCCTGCAGCCAACTGTAGGGAGCAGCCTGGGGACGTGGTTGAGTTCAGCACCAAGAAAGTGTGGGTGCAGCAGCAGGGCTGGTCATCACTGGTGCTGGTGGGGCAGGGCTGGGAGAGCTCCTGGCAGGTTCCCTTCTCCCAAGGGGAACATGGGGGCTTCCATGTGTGCCCATCCCTGCACCCTGGCTCCACTGTGCAGACAGCACCCAGGGCAGGGTGCTCAGCCCTGCGTAAATGTCCCTCTGACATGGTCCCCATGACAGCCCGCACTGCCCTGTCCCCCCACAAACCCTGCTGGGCCCAGCCTTGTACCACGCTGGGGTTGGTGCAGAGCCGTCCTTGGCCTCTGAGCTGGGAGGGAGGCTGGGCAGGGCCGGCTGGTCCTCTGGCTACAGGCACCGAGGCCGGCAGGAAGGAGCTGCCCAGGCAGCCAAACACTGACACTGAAGGGGACCTCAGTGACTCTCCAGGCTCCCTTCCCTGGGCCTCCTGGATCCCCACTGCCTCTTGTGGGACTGCAGAGCTCTCCCTAGCCTGCACATTCATTGGTTTTGCCCTTTCCATTTGGGTGGCTCCCCTTGAGTTCCTGAAGCTCCATTCACTGCTAGGAACATGGTGCCCTTGGAGATGCCCTGTACTCTCCTGGAAGCTCCATATCCATCTTCAGTCCTGTCACATGAAAGATACGGCTTGACCATTCACCACCTGCAGGAGCTCTGAAAACCCGCAGGTGAGAACTGAATCCAACCCTCCTTCCCTAACACATCATCTATGAGACCATTGCCTGGAGGCCCTGGAGAGTCCTAAGAAAGAAACAGACACTTTGATGGTGAAAATCCCTGAGCACATTTTAGAATCTGACTTTGGAAGGAGAGGCAAACCTTCAAGTACTGCAGTGAGGAAATCCACTTTTATTTGAGCGAAGCCAGGACTGACACAGAAACACAAGGACAGACATATTTACAGCAGGTATGACAATTACACAGAGCTGGATCATGCTTCTGGCAAAGCAGGATGCATTCAAAAACTTATGCAAAAAAATCATTATAAACACAGAGAGAATGCTCAAAGCACAGAACTATCTGAGATGCATTAGGAACCACTTGTTAGGAAGGACAGGGAGCTTATTTCTAGCACTGACTGACCCACTTTCATTAGGGCATTCTTCAGATCCTTGTTCCTCATGCTGTAGATGAGTGGGTTGACCGTTGGAGGCACCACTGCATACAGAACAGCCACCGCCAGATCCAGAGCTGGGGAGGAGATGGTCGGGGGCTTCAGGTAGGCAAACATGCTACTGCTGAGAAACAGGGAGACTATGACCAGGTGTGGGAGGCACATGGAAAAGGCTTTGTGCCGGCCCTGCTCAGAGGGGATCCCCAGCACAGCTGTGAAAATCTGCACATAAGACACCACAATGAAAATGAAACACCCAAAGCCCAAAGAGATCGTAAGACCAAGGAGCCCCATTTCCCTGAGGTAAGAGACTGAGCAGGAGAGCTTGAGCATCTGGGGAATCTCACAGAAGAACTGCTCCACCTCATTGCCTTGGCACAATTGTAGTGAGAATGTGTTCCCAGTGTGCAGGAGAGCATTGAGAAAGCCACTGACCCAGGCAGCTGCTGCCACTTTCAAACAATCTCTGAGGTCCAGGAGGGTCCCATAGTGCAGGGGTCTGCAGATGGCAACGTAGCGGTCATAGGCCATGACTGTGAGGAGATAAAACTCTGCCGAAAACAAGAATGCTACCAGGAAGACCTGGGCGGCACACCCTGAGTAGGAAATGGTCCTGTTGTTCCAAAGGGAAATGCTCATGGATTTGGGGACAGTGGTGGAGATGCAGCCAAGGTCGAGGAGGGAGAGGTTGAGGAGGAAGAAGTATATGGGGGTGTGGAGGCGGTGGTCGCAGGCTACGGCTGTGATGATGAGGCCGTTGGCCAGGAGGGCAGCCAGGTAGATGGCCAGGAAGAGCGAGAAGTGCAAGAGCTGCAGCTCCCGTGTGTCTGAGAATGGCAGGAGGAGGAACTCATTGAATGAGCTGCTGTTGGACATTAGTCCTGTCCAAGGAAGGAAAGAAAGCAAAAAATATAGAGCGGACTCGTCTGAGCCAAACCATTTCAGTTTCTCAAAAATCCTCCATATTTCCTCTCTCCCTTAATTCAGTCCCATTTCCGGTGATCCACATTGAAATGGCTGTATTCTCTGCAGCAGGGACCCACTTTCCATGGCTACAAAGGAGTTGTTTCTGGTGTGTTGTAGGTGTAATTGGATGTGTCAAGCTACTCTTTTATTAGTATTTCTGGAAATGCCTGGGAATGGTGTCTTGCATTGCTTAGAAGGGACTTGTCCCGGAAAACGCACTGGGAATATTCTCCATTCACCAGCATGAGAGCTGAATACAGCATTCACACCAGTTGTGTCTGAAGAAGGGCTTTGTGAAGGATTTGCCCCCATCAATCTTGCCCTCCTCAACAGAGATATTTGTATCTGAATCTGTCACACAGATCTGACTCCAGCCAGGGGGGAGAACAGTCAAATGGAAGTAAGGAAAGACCTTACCTCTTTTTACATGTCGAGATGTCTAGAGACAGGCCTTGTCCTCATGCCACTTCACCTTCTGCACCTGTATTCCAGAAACTTCAGAGAGGAGTAGCTTTGCTGCGCAAAATTTGCAGGAGTCGATGGCCTACCCTTCTATGGCAGGACTCTTCAATATGCAGAAATCAAGTGTTCTCTGCAAAAGGGTCACTGCAGGAGTCTGTTGATATAGAAATGTGCGTATATATAATACATATGATGGTGCACACATAAACACACAAAGGTGCCCCCTCAATGTGGGAACATTCTTAGATAGAACAGAAATCTTTGGCATTTCAATCACTCTCAGGAGAAAAAGTTATTTGTCATGGGACCTGCTTCATCACTGAGCCTTGCCCCTCACTTTAGTGTACTTGCACCTCACTCACATGAAGTACAACGACACTCACAAGTGAGCTCAGTTCTCCCTGCAGAAACCTCCCAGGAGAAGGGGACTATCCAGGGCTACCCCCATGTTTGCAGGTGCTAAGGACCAGGTTAGATAGACTCTGATACAGCAGCCCAGGAGAAGCTGGTGCTGTCTATGAACTAAGGGATGGGTGAAGGAAGTCAGAATCCCTGGCAGCCTCTTTGGCTGCTCCTTGAATCTCTTAATGAGTCTCAGTGTCTTGTCCAAATCTGACAGTTTTGTTTCCATTTTCCTCTTACCAAGTGGAAGGAAATTCTAAGCACCATCTCAATGCCTGCCTTGCCTTTCCTTTTGCAAAGTGCCCTCTGAAATGTGCTCACAGCTAGACCTGTGAGCAGACCTGACCCCCGCAGCACCTCCCAGCAGGAGAAGGAGCCTGACCTGGTAGAGGATAATCCTCCCACCCAGAACTTCTCCCCTCAGTCCTGTGGGGAGCTCCCTGGGCAGGCTGAGTGCTGACCTTCACAGGCGACAGTCACTGCTGCGGGCACACAGCACCTTTGGGTGCAGGGACCCTGCTCTGAAGTGCAGACCTCTCACCCTGTCTGCACAACCCGGCTTCACATCACTGCTGTTTCTGTTGGGGAAGGCAGCAGGATGCCCTGCCCTTAGGTGATATGTTAGAGAATCCCTGCTCTGAAGCAGCTCCTCTTCCTCCGCACTGCAAAAGCCAGGATAAAGAAGAGAAAAATGCTGCCAGCCATGGGGTGTGATGGGTTCTTATGTCCCCTTCAAGAAGCTCAGTAGCATTGTCCTGTAAGCACAAACTCACTGTGTCAAGAGCTGTGGAGGTCTCCTCTGTCCTCCCGCTCCACACTGCCGTTCCCCTCTCTCTGCCTTCTCTCCTCCCCTGTCCGCAGCAGCAGGCAGTGCCCGCAGCCCTGCTGCTCTTGGCACAGGAGCTGCTCCTGCACTCGGCTGTCTCTGGGCAGTGCTGCCAGGCTGCCACGAGCTGCCTCCGTCCCAGGAGCCTGGCCCCGCTCAGGAGCAGAGGAACAGCTGAACTCACCAATCTCTCTGTCCCTTGTGCCCCCTCGTCCTGGGGAATGTTACCTCAAGCAAACTAAAATAATCATCTGTTTTCCTTTTCTTGTGGGTGGAGAGAGGTTCCAACATTGCAATTTATTTCATCTTAGGATGAGGAGCTATGAAAGTTGTGAATGTCCCATTCTGGAAGAATGATTTTCATCTCTCAACCAGACAGGGACACCTAGATGGGACAAAAGCCAACTCACTGAGACATAGTTCAGGTTTTGATTAGGATTAATCAACTTGGGCATTACAGAATTCAGACCCCCAGGCCTGGGTCTGAAGTGATATTCTGATTTTTCCTGTAAATTCCACAGACACCATCGGTGGGATTCCCGTTGCCAAAAACAAAGTGAGTACAATACTGAGGTGTGCATATGTGCTCTGTCTAAGCTCCCACTGTAATCATTGGAGATGGAAGAGTCAGTCTCTTACACACAGATATCTGGTGACAGTTGAAGAGACAGATGTGGTCCAAAGCAGATGCCCCACAGACACATGTGGTGTCCGTGTCTGCTTGCTCTGATGCAGGAACTGGGGGACCTGCATCAACCTAGAGGATGAGGTGAGGATCAGGTGGGGAATTGTCTTGGCTATCTGAAATGACCTCCTGGTGCCAAATACAACTAGAGCCCCACTCACTCCAGCTGAGGCATAGGAAGATTCCAGTATTAACCAGCAGCTCTTGTAATTCAGAGCAGACACTTCATTTGATGGCATTGAAAAGTGCTGGAAGAGCCTTGTCAGATGCCTGGCTTGTCCAGCTCAACCATATGTCTCTAGCAGATTGGATCTACAGAGAAACTATCCCCTTTGGAGCGCTTGCTGGGCAAGTGCTTCAGGTAATCCTAGGGTTCCATTCCAATCCCAAACAAATGAAATCCAGCACTGTCTGTACGGAAAGTCCATCCTGTCTACATCCATGTGTGCTGCATAAATGAGAGGCACATCACACCAAGGTATCTTGAGGGTCTTTGCACTCTCAAGCCCTTCTTGCTCTCCTCCCCTCAACTTCTGCTCACTCCATCATATTATATGAACAGGGACTGGGCTAATGAGGACCTCAGCATGGCTGGATCACAGGCTGTCCAGGTCCATGGACATCGGCAGGGGCACCTTGTCCTTCCTGGAGATTTGTGCAAGAAGTCTGTCATAGGTCCAGTATGGCCACAGAGTCACCTCAGGCAGAACCCCCTTTTCTGCTGTTTCTCAATGCCCAGCTCTGTGTCCTCCTGGCCTCAGACACTGCTGGATTCACTTTCTTAGTAGGAAGCTGCTTCCACCACTGCATTGTTCCTGCTGTATATGATGGCATGGCTCTGCTCTGAACTGGGCCATTGCACACCCAGTGTCTTTGCCTCTTGGTAACAGGTTTCTCTGTGACCATTCTGTTCTCTGTGCCACAGCTGAAGCTCTATAGCCCAAATATATGCAAGTGTAGGCAGCCTGAAGTAGAGGCAGGAGCACGTGAAGATGTGCAAGCTGTCACAGGCCCGAAATATCATTGGAATGATGATCAATGGAAGATGAGGGAGGATGCCTTTTGTGTGAAGGAGCAGATTGGATGTGTGGAGCTCTTCCTTGGAAGAGGCAAGGTTTGAAGTGAGAGCTTGTGGGTGAGTGTCTCAGGAGGGAGCTCTCCTATTTCTCAGCAGTATAAAAAAAGGCTGTGGATCACTGGTCCTGGTTCTTGTTGGGCGGACTTTAATCCCCCTATCATGACCTGGAAAGGCAAACTGCAGGGTGCAAGCAGTCTGGGAGGCTTCTGGAGGGCATTAAGGGGAACTTTTTTGCACAGCTGCCAGATGGGCTGATAAGGACGATGCTTTCTGGTATCTGGACATTTCAAACAAGGACAAATTGATCGGGAATGGGATAGTCAATGTCTGCCTTGCCTGCTGTGACCACGAGAATCCAGAGTGCCTAATGCTGAGGGACGTGCAGAAGGACAGTAGCAGAATAGAGACTGGGCCTCAGAAGAGCCGACTTCCCGGCCTGTTCAGGGGACTGGTGGGGGATCCGAGGGGAGGCAGCTCTCAAGGACATCAGATCTCAGGAAAGCCAGCAGGTCTTTAAGGACAGACCTGGCAAGCATAAAGATGGGCCATTTCGATACTCACTAAATCTATCAGATACCTCAGGGCACTCAAACCAGCAGATACCCCTTGGGTAGACTGGGATCTTGTTACTTAGCTCCAGACTAATAGGGCAATGTAGAGGAGAAAAAAGGCAGAGGCAAAGGCAGAGGCATTTAAAAATATTACCCAGCATCACATTACAAGGACAAGTGCAGGGTCCTGCACCTGTGGAGGAATAACCCCAGTCACCAGTATAGATTAGAGGTTGACCTGCTGGAAAGGAGCTCTGCAGAGAGGGATTTCGGAATCCTGGTTGACAAGTAGTTAAACATGATTCAGCAATGTGCCCTCGTGGCCAGGAAGGCCAATGGCATCCTGGCCTGCATCAGGAGGAGTGTTGCCAGCAGATGTTGCTCCCTCTCCTCAGCTCTGGTGAGGCCTCACCTGGGGTATTGTGTGCAGTTCTGGGCTCTGCAGTGCAAGAGGGACGTGGAGGTTCTAGAGAGGGTGCAGCATAAAGCAACCAAGATGATTAAGGGACTGGAGCATCTATCGTATGAGGAAAGACTAAGCGAGCTGGGCCTGTTTAGTCTGGAGAAGAGAAGACCGAGAGGAGACCTGATCATGTAGAAATAAGTACCTTAGGGGTGAATGTAGGGAGGATGGGGCCAAACTCTTCTTGGTGGTGGCCAGTGACAGGACAAGGGGTAATGGGTGCAAGCTGAAACACAGGAAGTTCCATCTCCATGTGGGGAAGAACTTTACTGTGAGGGTGCCAGAGCCCTGGAACAGGCTGCCCAGAGAGGTTGTGGAGTCTCCTTCTCTGGAGATCTTCAAAACCCACCTGGATGCCACCCTGTGCCACATGCTCTAGGTGTCCCTGCTTGAGCAGGCGGTTGGACTAGATGATCTCTAGAGGTCCCTTCCAATGTTAACCACTCTGTGATTCTGTGAACTTGCTGCTGGGGACAGTGCCCCTCGTTTCCCTTACCACATCTCCAGAGTGCAATTCAGCTGAGTCTACATTAACTCTTCACTCACCCTTCAGACAGGGAGGGGAATTACTGCTGCACAAGCAGCCTGGCAATCATAAATTACTAATGCCACTGCTCTTGTTACACCATGCTTACTTGGGCACTGGGTTCATTTAGCAGCCTAAAAGGTCTTGCTGGATTCCCTGGTCCAATGGTAGCTGGCCGCAAGTCTCTGCTCCTTGTCCACGTTCGCCAGAGAAGATCATGCTCACAGCGGCACAAATTCATGGTGCTAAGTGCTCCATTTCCCACCTCCTGATTAAGGAGCTGCTTTTCTCCAGGGCTGCAGAGCTCCACAGGTCAGCCCCTCCATGGGGCACCCTCAGCAAACCCTCTCATCCCCGCCGCTGCTGCTGGGACAGGAGCGGCCTCAGGGCCCGTCCCCAGCCATGGGCCAGCGCTGGCCTCGCAGCTGCTCTGCCAGCAGGGACCTCCCAAGGAACTGCCCAGCCAGGCGCCTCTTGCTGGCCTGCCCGGGACTCAGCAAAGAGCAGAGCTCACGGTCACCCTCACAGACATGGATGGACCTGCTAATGCCTGGTGCTGTCCAGTCAGGAGCACAGAGAATGTGACCCCCCTCCCAAGCAGGAGCAGTGCCATGTGCCTGCTGCTGGCCTCCCAGGTGCTTGTAAACATTGACTTGACCAGGATCTGACTAGATGATCTCCAAACGTCCCTTGCAACCAGAGAAAGGTGCCTTCTCTCACTCAAGCCCCCTTGAAGCTTGCTTATGAGCCAGCAATGTCCCCTTGCTGCCAAGAAGGCCAATGGTCTTCTGGTGTGCAGTAGGAAGACTGTTGCCAGGAGGTCAAGGGAGGTCATCCTGCCTCTCTACTAGGTCCTGGGGAGGCCACCCCTTGAGTCCTGTGTCCAGTGCTGGGGCTTCACAGTACAAGAGGGACATGAAGCTACTGGAGAGAGCCCAGCATAGGTCAACAAAGTTGATCAGGGAGCTGGAGCATCCCTCCTATGAGGAGAAGGTGAGAGAACTGGGCCTGTTTTAGCCTGAAGAAGAGAAGGCTGAGAGGGGATCTTATCAGGGTGTGCAAATACCTGAAGGGAGGATGCCAAGAGCAGAAGAGGATGGCCCAGACTTTTTTCAGTGGTGACTAGTGATGGCACAAGAGGCAACAGACACAAATAAAAGCACAGGAAGTTCTGCCTGAATTTGAGGAAAAGCATCTTGACTGTGAAGGTGACAGAGCACTGGCATGGGTTGCCCAGAAAGGTTATGGCATCTCCTTCTGTGGAGATATTCCAGACCTGCCTGGACAGGATCCTGTGCATCGTGCTGTATGTGACACTGCTTGATCAAGGGGATTGAACTAGATCATCTGCAAAGCTCCTTCCAACCTCAACCATTCTGTGATTCTATAAACGGTCTCCACTGGAATAGATCAGCTTTTTGAGCTGTAGGGATCTGCCTGTCCCTCAGCTTTATTGTGAGTGCTGCTCTAGCAGGATAGAAGGCATCCAGGATCATTAGAGATGACCAAGGAAATGCCTGACCTGGCCTCCCACTGAAGCTCTATCTCCAGTGATTCCATAAGGACCTTTAGGTCAGGAGCTTGCAAGCAGACCATGTGCATGCTTAGCCTGGTAAGGGGGAATCCCACCTGCCATGTATTTGTGGAGTTCATGAGTTAGCTGAATCCTTCTCCAAACCTGGCGCTTCTGAACAGACATGTGGGGCCCCAATAAGTCATCTGAATAAGTCATCTGAATCATATATGCACCATGTATCAACAAGCTCCCTTCTTATCCCTGTCTGGGTGTCCTTCCTGGTTAAGAGATGTGAATCAGGACTTCCAGTGGGACATTTCGAACTTTGGTAGATAATCATTATCTGAGGAAATAAATTGCAATGTTGGAATCTGTATCCCTGTACTCTGTAGAGAAGGAAAACAGGTTACTCTACTTGATGGAACATATCTCAGAGGGAGGAATCCCAAGGGACAGAGTAATTCCTGATTCAGCTGGGTTGCAGCTCGTGGCAGCCTGTCAGCACTGCCCAGAGACAGCCGAGTGCAGGAGCAGCTCCTGTGCCAAGAGCAGCAGGGCTGCGGGCACTGCCTGCTGCTGCGGACAGCAGAGGAGAGAGGACAGAGAGGTGAACGGCAGCGTGGAGTGGGAGGACAGAGGAGAGCTCATGGTGGGAGCAATCTGTGACACGGTAAGTCGCCGGCTGCAGGGTAATGCTGCTGAGGTTTCTGGAGGGGTCTGCAGCATCCCTCCAGCTGATGACTTCTCTTTTTGAGGATTGTTCTCCCTGCTTCTACTTTGCATACGAGGAGATGTTTCAGAACAGAAATTCCCTGTCCCAGCATCACAAGGTCAGGGCATCATGGCTGCTGCTTCTGGAGCTGGTGCAAGACAGTGAAGGCAATGTGGGCACACAGGTTCTTTAGAGCACTGTTCTTCAGAGCAGTGTCCATGCGCCCCAGGGTGCTGTGTGCCCGGGGCAGTGATTCTGTGAGGATCAGCACTCAGCCTGCCAGGGCGCTGCAGGGAGAAGCTCTGGGTGGGAGGAGAGATCCCCCCTGGGCAGGTTCATTCTCCTGCTGAGAGGCTGCTGTGTGGGGTCAGGGCTGCTCACAGCTCAGCCTCACCCACACCACATATCTGGAAAGGGCTTTGCAAGAGGACACTCTTGGGAAGCTTCTATGAAAGGGAAGGGAATATCCAGAGGCTAGGATTTTGTTTGGTATCCTTGACAAGGCAGCAAATGAATGGGACATTTTAGCTTTAGATGCCTGAAGGAGAGTTCTGCAGTGCTGCTCTGATGGATCAATAGGTCTGCAAGGACCCTAGAATATTCCTTCAACTGCCTTTTCACCTGTGGGCAGCAGCAATACCCCCTTTGCAGCTCTCCTCATTCTCATTGTGCTTAGTCTCACTCTGCTCTCAAGGGGAAGGGCTCCAGGGCATTTCTGACCTCCTCTGCAGTCAGATTTCCAGAACAGCAGAGCTGCCTCTCTCCTGCCATGTGCCCATTTCCCATTGCAAGGCACGGGGTCTGAGAACCACTGCCCTGGATGTCCACACTGTCTAGGAGGTGCAACCTGGGGACGGTGCTGCTCTCTCTCTCTGTCCTCCCTTGGCAGCAGTCACAGTGTTTCTCCTCGTTTCCCTGCCTCTCCTTTCTGCTCTTGTCCTGGAGTCAGCTGGGGCTTCAGCTACAAATTCAGATACTCACCCTGAGGTCCTGCCATGGATGTGTCTGAAGAGGGGCAGTGTGCCCAGGGTGCTGGACAGCGTCATTGGAGGGGCTGCAAAGGGCTTGACTCTCCCTTTAGGAGACCCTGTGACTATCAGGAAACGTGACTGTCTCTGTTGTCCTGCTGGGGTTGTGAGGTGCCCTCCAGGGCAGGATTCAGTGTATAGAGTCTTTGCCATGTCAGTAGCAGTGTCTTGTTCTCTCCATCACGTATCCACCTTGAACTTAGAGGGAGAGCAGAGTGAAACGAGTGCTTTGAAACCAGCCTTCTATGATCTCAACAGAGTCCAGGTTTGTCTGGAGGAACAAGGCAGATGGACTCAACAGCACTCCACACTGTTCCCTGAGCAGCAGAGAGCCCATTTCCATCTCCAGTCTGCTTAATGTTGCAGGAATAGAGACATCTGTCTTTATCTGCATGCCAATAAAGCCATGCAAAGAACCTGACAAGGTATGGTGGCAGAATATAAAAATTTCGAAAATAAGTAATTGTAAAACAAAATGCTAAAACCCCCTGTTGCACCCCAAACTCCTTGGTAGTGTGTATGGGAATATGAAAAGACCCTTTATATTAAAGGTGGATGTCCTGTGACATCAACTCCGAAAAGGAGAGATATCAAGAACCAGTCCTTTAGACACATTGGCGTAGAGTAACTCAGGCTCCGGCTCCTGCCAGAACACTCGGCTGGAGCAGAGACTGAGGAGCTGACTGAAAGTGATAGTGCAAAGAAGAAATTACTGAGAATTGACACGGGGTTGAGAAGCATTTCTATGAAAAATGGAAAGTTTATTTCAGAGAAAATTCTTGTAAGCTATTACTGCCTTTTTTTCCCTACACAGTTTTCCTGAGCCCAATAGAACAGATGTCCAACAGCAGCTCCATCAACGAGTTCCTCCTCCTGCCATTCTCAGACACACGGGAGCTGCAGCTCTTGCACTTCTCGCTCTTCCTGGTCATCTACCTGGCTGCCCTCCTGGCCAACGGCCTCATCATCACAGCCGTAGCCTGCGACCACCGCCTCCACACCCCCATGTACCTCTTCCTCCTCAACCTCTCCCTCCTCGACCTTGGATCCATTTCTACCACCGTCCCCAAATCCATGCACAATTCCCTCTGGGACAGCAGGGTCATTTCATACTTGGAATGTGCTACCCAGATATTTTTCTTTGTCTTCTTTATCTCAGCAGAGTATTGTCTCCTCACTGTGATGGCCTATGACCGCTACGTTGCCATTTGCAAACCCTTCCACTACAGGACCCTCCTAGGTAGCAGAGCTTGTGTCAAAATGGCAGCAGCTGCCTGGGGCAGTGGTTTTCTCAATGCTCTCCTGCACACTGGGAACACATTTTCCCTACCCCTCTGCCAAGGCAATGTGGTGGAGCAGTTCTTCTGTGAGATCCCCCGGATCCTCGAGCTCTCCTGCTCACATTCCTACCTCAGGGAAGCTGGGATTATTGTGGTTAGTGCCTGTTTAGTCTTTGAGTGTTTCACTTTGATTGTGTTGTCCTACGTGCAGATCTTCAGAGCTGTACTGAGGATCCCCTCTGAGCAGGGCCGGCACAAAGCCTTTTCCATGTGCCTCCCGCACCTGGCTGTGGTCTCCTTGTTTGTCAGTACTATATTGTTTGCCTATCTGAAGCCCACCTCCATCTCCTCCCCACTTCTAGATATGGTTGTGTCCATTCTGTACTCGGTGGTGCCTCCAGCCCTGAATCCCCTCATCTACAGCATGAGGAACAAGGAGCTCAAGGAGGCACTGAAGAAACTCGTCCAGTGGGTACAAGGTCAATGATAACAACTGTTTCATTCACTCACCAGGATATCTGGCATCAAGGCTGTATTTTATGCATTTCTTTTTTAAATTCTCTCATTTTAAACCAATAAATACTAAAATAAAGATACCTAGTTTTTGTCACGTCTGCACAGGAATCTCTCATTTAGCACTTAAACTTAGACCATGGTAAAGCAGGAAGCCAGGCTTCCCCCTTCACTAGCAGAGAGGGGGGATTCTCTGAGCCGCTTCTTTGAGCTCCCTTGGATGTGCCCAGTGCAGGGAGGAGAGTTTCCCTCTGCAGCGTCTTTTCCAGCACTGACACCAAGGGACCTCTGGGGTACAGAGTCACGGCGGGACAAGGGCAGGTGGGCTGAGACCAGGGATCCAGTGTTGTTTAGGAGATCTCAGCTCTCGTGGGTATGGTTAGAGTGTGATCTCAAATCTCTCTAACATGACAGAAATGGCAAGCAAGTCTCAGCACGTGTTTCCATGGTTCCATGCAAAGCTCCCACACACAAAACTAAACATGAGTGAATTGAAGGAAAGTCTAGAGGCAGCCTTCCCATGGCAGTTTGGGTGGGAGACAATGGCCTGGTGACACCAGGTGTCATCTGAAGAGACAGGGTTGTCCCAGGCACGGGCTAGTGTCTATTGCTCTGATAGAGCAAATGTGATACTCACATCTTTCTAAAATGCCTGGTCAGGGCCCGGTGGGCATCTTCCTTGGCCATCTGAAATAGCACTAGATGCTCACTAGTGTTAGAGCCACACTCACTAGGAAGCTGAGACACATGGAGATGTTGACAATGTAAACTGTGACTGTAATTCATTTTGGACACTAGATTCAGTGACACTGAAGTAGGCCTGCAAGGCCATGATACATGCCTGGGATTTCTAGCACATCTGCATGGCCAGGAGCTATGAGGAAACTGCCTTTCTTTAGCAGTTGCTAGGAAAAGACCCCAGGTTCTCTCAGGTTTTCCTACTTCTGCCCAGACATTTGCACAGAGTCTACTGGGGGCCTGGAGCCAGCTGTGTGCCCCAGGGAGTAGTACTGGGTCCAATCCTATTCAACTTCTCCATCAGTAACCTGGAAGAAGGAACAGAGTGCACTCCCAGCAAATTTTGTGATGATACAAATGTGGGAGGCTTGGCTGATACACCAGAGAGGCTGTGCAGCCATGTTCCTGAGTCAGGGAAAGAGGACTGGATTCAGCTGCCACTTGTTGGTGCCCAGTGCCCTGGAGAGGGTGAGTGCTCAGGAGGGATCTGCTGAGGACAGTCCCACTCATTACAGAGCTGGGACAGATGCCCATCCTCCTGGAAGGGGCTATGGAGCCACCATGGAGCACAGGAGACCTCCAGGGGCAGAACATGCCTGGAGTGGGGGTGAGTGCTGTGCTGGGAGAGGGGCTGACCAGAGGGGCTGCAGAAATGATTTATGTATTCAAGACATAGAAAATATAGGGGCGATCACAGAGATTTCCTCTACAGTCCAATGGAGAGAGCAGTGGACACTAAAAGGGCAGAAAAAATAGTTCTTCACAGCAGATCCAGAAACTTCCTGAAGATTTCCACTCTTTCATCCCTGGAAAACTTTGGAAACAGCCCTTCATCTTTGCAGGCAGAGCTCAAGTGTCCGAGCACCAGCACCCAGCGGGACTTGGAGATGTCCCAATGTCTCTGAGTGACCTGCGTGGGCCTGAGAGCTCTGGCAGGGACCTGCGGGAGAGCAGAGCCCCTCAGAGCTGCAGAGGGAGGCTGGGGACAGGGGACCAGGGCACCTGGAATGGCACCAGCTATGCAGGACGCTGGGACTGCAGCCCACCCACTTCTGAAAATCACTTCCCTTTTCAAGAACAAATGATCATGCCCAAGTCTAGTGTACTAAAACACAACAACGAATAAAGGCGGAAAGTATAACAAATGATTTTTTTGCTTTAATTCTTTCTCTTAATTTATTTCTAGATTTGTTTTTAAACAAATCTTCTAAACCTTTCTGTTACCATCAGGCCTATACCTGTAAGGTTTCCTTGTCCCACTCAGAGCCCTGTGCTCAGAAAAGCCCCCTGCCCTCAGCTGTCCCTGCCACCCCTCACTCTCTGCACAGAGCACGTCGCACTCGGAGGTGTCGTCCTCTCTCGACTGGTGCAGGAAGTTGGGGACCAGCTTCAAGGGAATGCTCTGTTTTGGCAGGGCCAACATTGCACAAACTAAATCTACCCAGTTACATCAACGCCCAGGGCCAGGAATAAATGAACCTTCCCTAGAAGAGCTCTCAACTCTTCCCTCATCCCGGCTCCCCTTCGACACCATCCTTGTGCTCTCCATGTTGGTGCCATCCCTGCTGCCTGCCTCTCCCTTCAGCCCCACTGCTCACCTCGCTCCCACTCTCCTGCAAGCCGGAGAGCCCGTCTGTGGGCTGGGAGCAGGCGTTCGCCTGCCGCTCCTTGTCCATGTTCAGGATCCTCTCGTGGGGACCTGACAGTGACACCAAGGGGAGCCGCTCCCTCCTGATGGAGCTGCTGTCCCCAGAGTGGGGATCTGGGATATTTGCCCCTAAGAAGGACATGGTCACCATGGGGACCACCCCCTCACAATGGCCTTATGGGCATGAAGCCACTGCCATCACAAAGCCCTGGTGGTTTCTATCACACCCTAGTGCAGACCATGGAGATCTATCATGATGTCTTCATGGAGACGATGGAGACCCCATCACGATGTCTTTGTGAAGACTATTGGGATCCCACCACAATGTTCTGCTGGAGGCCATGGAGACCCCATTGCAAAGCCCCGGGGGAGACCATGCAGACCCCATAAAGATGTCTTGGTGGAGATGACGAGGACCACGTCATGATGCCCTGGTGGATACCTCTCCCACAAGCACATACTCAAATCTTGTCCATACCATGGAAGCACTTTGTCCATCCGAGCTGCCGCTCCATACAAAGGACCTGCCCCCTCCTCCTCTTCCCTCACAGCCTCCCCTGAAGAGCTTTTACCCCAGCAGCGCAGGCCTCCAGTTGTGTGAGTGCTGATAATGTGTCTCAGTTATTGCAATGATCTTGAGGTCCGGTGACAGCTTGTGCTTCTGTCTCCATGCCACGCTACAGGCATTTGCATATATTTGGGCTGCAAAATATCAGGATGTGGCACAGAAGACAGATTGGTCCTGGTGAAACCTGTTACCAGGAGCCAAAGACACTGTGTGCAATGGCCCCACTTGAGAGCAGAGCCATGCTGGCATGGAGAGCAGGGGTCAATGCAATGGTGAGAGGAGGTTCCCACTAAGAGAGTCAAGGCTGCAGTGCCCAAGACCAGGGAGAAACAGAGCTGGGCTGTGAGGGAATGACATGAGAGGGTTTTGTTGCCGGAGCTGATTTGTAGCACCTTGGGGCCTGGGACAGAGGTGAGCCCATGTCCAGGCAGGAGAAGGTGCCCCTGAAGATGTCCTTGGGCTAGAGCCAACTGTGATCCACCAATCCTGGGGTCATCATTAGCCCTATCATGTTTTCCAGGGTGCAAAGAGGTTGTGTGGGAATAAAGCGAGAAGCTTTTAGGAGAGCAGAGACCAGAGCAGACCCCTTGCTGTGAGGTGCCTCTCCCACTTATGAAGCACGCTCAGCTGCAGGAGGGATTGGACATGGTTTGCCATAGATCCCAGGCTGTGCCTCCTAGAGGAGATATCTGGTTATGCTGGACAAGCCAGACATCTATCTTGGCCCTGCAGCCTATTTCTATGTCACTGAATTAAATGTCTGCACTGAATTATATGAACTTTTTGCACTGTAATGATCTGCTCTACATTATACTGCACTGTATTATGGTGCTCACTTAGTTGCCCCTTCTTGCCCCTTTCTGGGTGTCCTGTCTATTAGGGTCTTCATAACTAGGGCCTTCCAGAGTGGGACACTTCTAACTTTTATAGATAGCCATCCTATGATGAAACAGATGGCAACTTTGGAATCCTTTCTTCTCCATTCATTAGGAAAGGACAACAAGTGTGATTCTTTTAGGTTACTTCATGCACATTTCCCAGGGGGAGAGGGCACAAGGGACAGAGAAATTGGTGAGTTCAGCTGTTCCTCTGCTCCTGAGTGGGGCCAGACTCCTGGGACGGAGGCAGCTCGTGGCAGCCTGGCAGCACTGCCCAGAGACAGCCGAGTGCAGGAGCAGCTCCTGTGCCAAGAGCAGCAGGGCTGCGGGCACTGCCTGCTGCTGCGGACAGGGGAGGAGAGAAGGCAGCGAGAGGGGAACGGCAGTGTGAAGGAGAGAGGAGAGCTTGTTGTGGGAGAAACCTTTCCAGCCCTTGACACGGTGAGCAGGGCAAAGCTGCTGAGGTTCCTGGAGGGCTCTTGTGAACTCAATTCATAGAAGTAAGGATTGGGATTTTAAAGGTCTCTCTCCTGGAGTATCCAGGGTTTAGTAGCAGGAGGAGATGCTTCAGAGCAGGGATTCCCTGCCACACACTCACAGGGACAGGGCATCCTGCTCCCTTCTCCCATGGAAGACGCAGGGGTGTGAAGCTGCGCTCTGCACCCAGCTCTGCACGGGCTGTGATTGAGAGCAGCATCCCCCAGGCCCAGGGTGCTGTGTGCCCGGGACAGTGACTCTGCAGCCTGCGAGGGGCAGCACTGCCCAGGGTGCTCCCCACAGCGCTGCGGGGAAGCGCTGCGTGGGGAGACAGACACCCGTGAGGGCGAGTTCATTCTGCTGCTAAGAGGCTGCTGCAGAGTGAAGTCTGTTCACAGCTCCAGCTCATACACAGGGCACGTGCGAGGGGTCCTTTACAGGAGCAAGATCAGAAGGGCCACTTGAAAGGGAAGGAGCTTTCCTTCTTCTCTCTGCTCTTTCAGCCTCCTTAATATTGCAGGGGGAATGAAGGAACAAGCTTTCTGTTTTGGCAGGGAACTGGGAATCCTAGATCTTCATGCCTAGAGATTAATAGGTGTGTGAGAAGCCTCAGCAAGGTGCTTCATGCCCACCTTAGCCTACAGGTAGCATCCATATCCTCTTTGTGGACTCATAGGACCTCATGTGACCGACTCCTTAGGATCTGCAACTGCAGAGCTGCCCCTGGACGTGGCCCAGAGGTTTCTGCAGGGCAGAACTGAGCACACAGAGGGTAATACGATATGGGATCTGTGAGCAATGGCAGGGACAGGACACTGGGATAGAGGAAGAGCTGGTGGCAGGGACAGCTGCAGGCAGCAGAGATGGGCAGGGAAGGGGCAGGAGGTGCAGGGCAGGAGCCTCCTCCTCTGCAGCCAGACTTGCAGCAGAGGAGAGGGGCAGCTCTCCTGCCACAGGCCCATTGCCTGCCGCCCCACCAAAGGGCTAAGAGGGACTGCCCTGCGACGTCCCCCTCGGAGAGGTGACATACCCAGCCGATAAAGTGAAAGGTTTCCAAAAGGGTCTCTCTGTCCCTCTCCTTGCCTCCCCTGGCAGCACATTGATGGTGTTGCTCCTTGTTTCCCCTCCCGTCCATGCTTTTCCTGTTCTTGCTCTCAGCTTTTTGCAGCTGGATGTTTTCAGCTGCAGTTCAAACACTGATGCTACAAGTTGTGGAACAGAGGGGTCTGCATGGGAGTGAGGTTTCCCAAGCCCCCTTTTGTCCTGTGGAGCTCCTGGAAATGCAGCCTGTGAGCCTAGGCATTGCACTGACTCTCCCTTACGGAGTTGCCCGTCTTCAGTGCTAATGCTCCCTTTGCTGTTTCCCTCTGGTGTCCTGCCAGGCTGCCACCTGCCCTCCAGAAAGGCTCTGCTGTCTCATGGCCTATCTGTGATATCTGAGCAATGTGTGAGGAAGCTGCCGAGATGCTGAGGGTATGGAGGTGGTGGTGGGAGGCTGCCCATGAGCAGCTGAAATGAGCCCTGTGTGTCTTTGGCTAGAAGGAGATTGTGGAGACCTCCCTTAGGTGTGTGGAGAAAGGGTGAGAAATTTGGAGATGGGCACATAGACACTGCACTGCTCTGCTCTCAGCAGAGCCTGGTCTCCTTTGAGGGCACAATAATGAACACAATGATCTTCTAGCTCAAGCAGACATGAGTACAGGACAGATGGGAACAAGACTAATAGACAAACAAGATAAACTGCACTAAGATACTCTTACTAAAGAGAGGTAATGGAGGACGGTGTCGGACAACTGAATGACTTCAGGGCTTTCATCTTAAAAAGTTTATCTTAACTTCTCCATATCTTCTATTCTTTAGACAGTCCCACATGCCTGGAGGGAGCTAATGTCCAACAGCAGCTCCCTCAATGAGTTCCTCCTCCTGCCATTTGCAGACACACGGGAGCTGCAGCTCTTGCACTTCTCGCTCTTCCTGGCCATCTACCTGGCTGCCCTCCTGGCCAACGGCCTCATCATCACAGCCGTAGCCTGCGACCACCGCCTCCACACCCCCATGTACTTCTTCCTCCTCAACCTCTCCCTGCTCGACCTGGGCTCCATCTCCACCACTGTCCCCAAATCCATGCACAATTCCCTGTGGAACACCAGGGCCATTTCCTATTCGGAATGCGCTGCCCAGATATTTTTCTTCGTCTTCTTGTTTGGAGAAGAGTTTTCTCTCCTCACAGTCATGGCCTATGACCGCTACGTTGCCATCTGCAGACCCCTGCAATATGGGACCCTCCTGAACAGCAGAGCTTGTGTCAAAATGATTGCAGCTGCCTGGGCATCTAATTTTCTCTATGCTCTCCTGCACACTGGGAACACATTTTCCATGCCAATCTGCCATGGCAATGTGGTGGATCAGTTCTTCTGTGAGATCCCCCAGATCCTCAAGCTCTCCTGCTCACACTCCTATCTCAGAGAAGTTGGGTTTCTGGCGGTAAGCGCCTGTTTATTCTTTGGGTGTTTCATTTTCATTGTGGTGTCCTACGTGCAGATCTTCAGAGCTGTGCTGGGGATCCCCTCTGAGCAGGGCCGGCACAAAGCCTTTTCCATGTGCCTCCCGCACCTGGCCGTGGTCTCCCTCTTTGTTAGTACAGGTGCATTCGCCTACCTGAAGCCCCCCTCCATCTCCTCCCCATCTCTGGATCTGGTGCTGGCTGTTCTGTACTCGGTGGTGCCTCCAGCACTGAACCCCCTCATCTACAGCATGAGGAACAAGGAGATCAAGGATGCCATTAGGAAAGTGATTTCATGGACCTTTTTAAGCAGTGGTAATTTTTCCACATCTCTCCACAAATGACTCTTTCTTCATCCCGGAACTGGATTGAGCATTGTTTCTTCATGTTATTTTTATTATGGCTTTTATTAGTGATAATATTTGTTATTGTGTTCCTACACAACTACTTGTATTCATTCCCCTTTTTACGGTATCTGCTCTGTCTCACCTGATACCCTAAATTGTGTCGAATGCTGGGCAAGGACTGGATCCCTAACAGGATCTCTGTAATAAAGTAATTTCTATCAGTACAGTGCGTGAAAGCTGGGCTTTTCCTCCAAAGCTGGTGTCAAGAATAGGCCCAAGGACTTGCACCCCTCAAGGGCCTGCTGCACAGGATTCTCCATGGGTTCAGCAACACAGAGCTCAGAATCATGTAATGACCTTTCAGAGACCAAGGGCTGGTTTCAGAATTCACCTATTAGAGTTCAAGAATAGTGGAGACACTGAATGGTCACGGATTTACACATGCACAGCTCTCCTACGTATTAAGGCACAGTGTCAGATGGCTGTTCTCATGGAGGGGAAGCTGGAGGAGTCAGGAGAGCACAGAGATCCTCCTGGGACAGCATATGCCTGGGATGGCCTGTGAGTAGAGCCTCATAAAGGGAGAGGTCCTCAAAAATGGAGTTTCTTAGAGGTAAAGCACTGGGTATTCGCAGGCAAAAGAGGACTCTGCAGTCTCAGGAGAGGCAGTGAGGACTCAACTGTCAGGAAGAAGGGAGAACGGAGAGCCCTCTGGGTCACCATCTATCAAATACCAGGGGCAGGATGTATAGGCACAACTGGACACAACGAGCACCCTTGGAAATGCTCTGCAGTCCAGGTGCCCTGGACTGTGCAGTCATCTGCAGTCCCCTGGTGGGATTAGAGGTCGTGATACCCATTTGGTTGGGTCTGACTCCTACCCCCGGTCACAGGGCCAGTGAAATGTCACCTTTAGCCACTTTATTCCCCCCTCTCCCTTTCCATACCCTTCCCAGCTCTGGATCTCTCTTTACTGGCCATTCGGTACTCAGTGGTGCCTCCAGCACTGAACCCCCTTGTCTACAGCACGAGGAACAAGATGCTCAAGGAGGCGCTGAGGAAACTTCCTCAATGGGTACAATGCCAGTGCCAAAACCTGTCCTGTGTGCAGTCACTTGTCATTCCCATGTACCTGGCATGAAACATGTGCTCTTCATTTATTTCCTTCTGAATTTTTACTCTTGCCTTCCTGATAAAATAATAATAAATAATTATTTAATATACAACAATACTGCAGGAACAAAAGGCTGACTAGGGAAAATACGGGCCTCCTGCTAAATTGGCCAAGAGCTCTGGTGAGAGAGGACAGAGAAAAGACCACCTTTGCACTGGAGAGTTTTCCTGCTTTGTTCTTTACACCACAGGATGTAGGGAGGAGGAATCTGTGACCTGATTAACAAACATCGCATGAAAACCAGGACACCCATTTACCAAATGAAGAGTACACTAACACTTGCCTGCTCACTACCCTGGAACAGGCAACTGCTCCCTGAGAGAACTCCAGGTGCAACTTGTGTCCTTGGTACCTCTTCAGAGCTGGCTGGAAACACTTGTGGCCCCCTCCAACTGGTCTTGATTTGAGGGTGACCAACTGCAGGAAGCAGCACCAGACCAGAAGTACAGCTGCCTTCAGAAATACTGTGGCCTGCAAGGCTGAAAATTAGAGGCCAACCTTGCATCCTGACAGCTGCAATGGGCATCTGCAAAGAACATGGTGTTTTGCCAATTGACTGGGGCAGACGGGGCGATGGAAAGAACCAGACCCCACTGAAAGAATGGTCTTATTTCACTATTAATATTAAGGCAGTACAGAATGATACGTTTAACAAAATAAACTTATTACACACTGGTTTTAGCAACAGACAAAATCAGCAAGGTAATGCACCTAACCATTACTATAATAGAATAGTGATTAAAAGATACATCACCAATTGCCTAAATATGCCATCATCTGTCATCATCATCTAGATCCGCAGTCGCTGGGGAGTCCCTGTTGTGGTGACAATTTGGAGAACCTTCCCAGCAACTGGGAGGTCTTATGTGGTGCATCCACCTGTGAGGTCTCCAAAATCACAGCAAGAGTGTCCATCTTTTATAGAGCCAAATCAGCAAATCATGATAACTTGCATTTTGTTTGTGAGCGGCAACATCTGATGTGGCATACTTTCCCTATCATGTGGGATGGGGATCTGGTCAGAGCCCAGGCCTCGGTTGGCAGATTTCCCTTCAAGGTCAAAAACGAGAGCTTAAAAAAGCTACAGTTTAAGAAGCCGCCGTGCAAACTGGCATGAGCAATTCTACAGGCGAGTGTTGTGCACTGCAAAGGCAGTGCCGTATTCATCTCTAAGTCAACCCCGACTCGGGCCTGTTGTTCAGGCCCTGGCACTTCAGTTCCTCATGTTCCACTCTGTCGTGACACACCAGGTTATATTCATCTCCACATTGTGGGGCTGCCAAGAGATTTCCTTGGTAGTGGGAAGCAGCATGAAAAGAGGAAACAGGACCAAAATACAGCTTGGGAAGCTCAGATTGGGCAATAGGATGAAGAAATATCACTTGAAGGGTAGAGCAGTGTTGCTAAAGGGCACCCAGAGCGAGTCTGTCACCACCCATGGCTTTGTGTTTCAAGAAACAGACACTGAGGATGGAAAAGCTCTCAAGGAAGGGAAGGAGAACCTCTTGTGAGAACTTGCTGGGGAAGCAGATTGGGTGTCCATAGTCTGCAGGGACACAGGAGCAGGTCTAGGATGACCTGTGGTGGAGATGGCCAAGGGCGCTGCCAAGGCCCCAACACAATGGAGGTCTTTATCTTCTTGACTATGGCTGTTGTGTCTGTCACCGAGGCCTACTCCAAATCATCAGGACTTCTTTGCCCCCTTTATCCCTCTGGGGACCTGGGAGGTGTCGTGTGTTTGTCCTGCACTCAGCATTGCACACCCTCAACCAAACACTGATGCCAGGGAGGACATGGGCAACACATGGAGGAAAGGATCTCCCTTCCCAGGGTTTCTCTGCCTGTGCTCTGCCATTTTCCTTGATAAAACACATCAAAGGTATTTGGCATGATAGCCACATGAGTTTTTCCTCTACCTAACTATTACCAATGATTATATTTTTTACCTTTAATCAGCCCCTGGTGAGTTGTTGTAGTTAATGGCCTCACTGGGATCCATTAATGCTCTACAAAACTTTAGGGTTTCCTTCTGATTTTGACTTCTTCAGTGATTTCTTCAATCTCCTTTCAAAGCTGCAGTTCATGGAGTCAGCTCCAAGTACTGCATGGAGCTCATTAAAAAGCAAAAAGCTGTGATAAACTAGGACTCTCTTTGCAATTTCCTTCAAGTGACCATGGCTAATTGAAGAGGTTTGGGGAGTGTAGCTTAAAGATGAAGACAACAATCATATACAAGTATTTCATCTTTTTAAGGTTTTGCATTATTATTCCAAAGAAGAGGTGATAGCACACTGCCAATTCACAGCCATCCAGAGCGACTCCTAATAAAGTCAGGAAAGGCAGGAAAAGCCGTGTCCCAGAGATGAGGCACTGTATGCACAATCTTCCTCCCCATCTCCCCAGCTCTACCATTTCTCTCATCAGCCTCTTGGGAATTTAAGTCACTCTTGCTGAAAGCCAGCCTTAGTCCACCAAAGTCTGCATTGAATGTTATAGCTCACCTGCCCCAATTCTCACCTGCTTTACTTAGACAACTGTCTGCAAACAGGCATAGGAGGATCTTGTTTTAGTTACAAGCAAACAAAAAAGAGCAAAGTATAGTTTCGTGGAAAATAATGACACTCTTTGAACGTATGCTAAGTCCATACAAGCCATACCTACAGTTGGGACTTGGCTAATGGGGCAGACTACAGAGAGACAGAGCAAGCTTTAACCTCCCTAAAGGGCAAACCACCGCTGGGTCTCTGAGTGAATAGAGTTTCAGGAGGAGTCACAATGTGTCCACAAGGTGTTCTAAGAGGATGTTTGAAATTGTCACTTTAAACAGGACATGTGGGAATGGGAGACTTAGGTAGACGCACAGGAGACAGGGGAGAGAATGGGCCAAGACTCCCAGCATGAAGAGCTGGGCTCACAGCATCACTGATGAGCTGCCACAGACTGAATAAGCAAACCAAAGAAGTCCTTCCTTTGGCAGTGACTTGGAAAGTCACATCTCTGGCAGGACTCCAGGGAGATGGGGGTTTTCTTCTTTAAGATGGTCCCCAGGACTAAGCGGAGATGAGGAAGAGCATGAAGGGAGGTTGCAGGGATATTCACCAGCTTCATCAGCTGCAGAGCAGGGAGCTTCTCATCTCACAAACTGCTGATTGAGTCAAATGAAATGGGGACTGATGAGTGAGATGGAGACTGCTGGATCAACACCCACCGCGTTGACCTCAATTCTTGTTCCCAGTGATCCTGCTGCTCTCCAACAAGGCTCCCAGCTTCGGGAGCTCCTTCCTGAGGTGTCACACAGAAACTGTCACTGCAAAGACCCCTGTGGATCCCGGGCTGTGGCAGTAGCTGCTCAGGGCTGGAGGCTGCTGCAAGAGTCCTGCCTGAGGGTCCCACCTTGCTCAGGGGACAATGTGGCAGCCAGGACTCCTGGGGCTGGGGCTTCCCCGAGCCCCAGGGCTCCCGTGGGGCAGCTCCAACCCTTGTGTGGGTGCTGGGGGCAGAAGGAGAGAATCCAGGGCAGGTTTCCCTGGCACTGGCTGCCCCTCTTCTCCCCCACGCCGGGGTGGGCAGTGCTGGCTGAGCCCAACACAGCAGCTCACACAGCCCCCCAGGCCCCCACACCAGCACCCCCAGCACCCCCAGCCCCGAGCTGGGCTCCCCTCCCTGCCCCGGCCCCGCACAGCCCCCAGCACAGCCAGGAGCCCTGCAGGGCCTCACAGCCAATGGCTGCGCTGGGCACGAGGAGGTCACTGCTGCCGCAGCCCCTGATAGGCCAGCCACAGGGAGAGGGCGTGGCTGCTGCTTGGGAGGTCCCCGCTGCGGGCAGAGCTGATTGGGCAGCAGCAGGGCTGGCTCTGCCTGGTGACTGTGAGGTCACCGCTCCCGCAGCGCCTCATTGGGCAGCAGCCGGGCCCTGCGGGGCTCTGCGCTGCTGAGATCATCTCCGCGGAGCAGCTGCTGAGCCCGGGCTGGGCTCCTGGCGGGGAAGGGCTGGAGAGGCCATTGCTGCCCTGGAGGGCAGGGCCAGAGAGCTGGGCGGGACGGCGCTGTGACGTCATGTCTTTGTGAGTGCCTGATTGGCCGGCAGCAGGCAGGCAGGCGTGGGCGGTGGGTGGGGGGTCTCTGTGGTGGGAGGAGCTGAGAGGGCAGCAGTGGTTCCTGTGTGGGGAAGGGGGTTGAGGAAGCTGCTGTCTCTGAAGGCCACAGGCAGCAGCAGGGATGTGGTGGGTTTGCACCTGTGAGGTCACCTCCATGTGAGCAGCTGGGTTTGGGGTTTAGGCTTTAGGGTTGTGATCAGTGGCACAGATTAACCCCATGCACCAGGACAGGCTGGGGATTGACCTGTTGGAGAGCAGCTCCACAAAAAGGGACCTGGGAATCGTGATTGGCAGCAAATTGACCATGAGCCATCAGTGTGCCCTTGTGGCCACTGATACTGGTGGTTGAGGTCTGACGGTACTCAGAGTGCCCCCACAATATTGCAATGGCAGGAGATGTCTTTGGGTGGCCACTAGCTCCAGGCTGTGGTGTTTCACTGCGGGTGCAGGAATCGCCCTCCACTGCCCCTTCCCTGGCCCTCCTGGGTCCCCAGTGCCTCTCTGGGGATTGCAGAGCCCTCCTTTCCCCATGTGCACCTGGGTTTAGTGCTCTACCTTCTGGTCCCTGCACTGTGAGTCATCCCTGTTTCGTTAAAGCTGCACTCAGTGCCCACTCCAGGCAAACCCTGTGCCTGGAGATCCCCTGGGGGTTCTCTCATCAGCACAGTTATGTGTGGGGCAGCCTGACACAGGCAATGCAGAGACCATTGCCTGTCTGCAGTGGTCACTGAGAGATGAACCCTAGATTGAGGCTAACAGATCACACTGGAATGTGGAGGTCATCCCCTGGATCTCATGGAGTTCACAAGCAGAAGAACAGGCCCATTTGTGGTTGCACACCGTTGGGCATATTTTTTGATTCCAGTTTCTAAAGAGAGGCCAGATTCAGGACCATCATAGGTCAGATCCCCTTTTATTATGGAAATGTTATTCTGGAATCCAGCTGTGGCTTAAGGAAGCCCAAGGACTGGTCCTGCCTGTTTTTCCAGGTTAAAAGGAAAAACAAGCCTCTCTCTACCAGGTTATGAGCGTTCCTGGGCCGTATGTGCAGAATAAAGCATGGAAGGAGAGCACGGACATGATGAGGAGGCTGACTCTAAATAGAGAAAGTCCTGATGCCCTCCTAGAATGTGTCTTCAGGAAAGGTGAACTGCCATGGGAAGGCTGCCTCTAGACTTTCCTTCAATTCACTCATGTTTAGTTTTGTGTGTTGGAGCTTTGCATGGAACACTTGGTTGCCATTTCTGTCATATTAGAGAGATTTGAGATCACACTCTAACCATAGGCACGAGAGCTAAGATCTCCTAAACAACTCTGGACCCCTGGTCTCAGCCCACCTGCCCTCTGTCCTGCCGTGACTCTGTACCCCAGAGGTCCCTTGGTGTCAGTGCTGGAAAAGACGCTGCAGAGGGAAACTCTCCTCCCTGCACTGGGCACATCCAAGGGAGCTCAAAGAAGCGGCTCAGAGAATCCCCCCTCTCTGCTAGTGAAGGGGAAAGCCTGGCTTCCTGCTTTATCATGGTCTGTGTTTAAGTGCTAAAGGAGAGATTCCTGTGCAGTCGTGACAAAAACTAGATATATTTATTTTATTATTTATTATTTTAAGAAGGATGTAAAAGAGAGAAATGTAAAAAAGAAAAAAATGGATAAAATACAGCCTCAATGCCAGGTATCCTGGTGAGTGAATGAAACAGTTGTTACCACTGACCTTGTACCCACTGGATGAGTTTCCTCAGTGCCCTCCTTGAGCTCCTTGTTCCTCATGCTGTAGATGAGGGGATTCAGGGCTGGAGGCACCACCGAGTACAGACTGGACACAACCATATCTAGAAGTCGGGTAGGAGATGGAGGGGGGCTTCAGGTAGGCAAAAAATACAGTAATGACAAACATGGAGACCACAGCCAGGTGCGGGAGGCACATGGAAAAGGCTTTGTGCCGGCCCTGCTCAGAGGGGATCCTCAGCACAGCAACAAAGATCTGCACGTAGGACACCGCAATGAAAGTAAAACACCCAAAGACTAAACAGGCACTAATCACAATAATCCCAGCTTCCCTGAGGTAGGAATGTGAGCAGGAGAGCTTGAGGATCTGTGGGATCTCACAGAAGAACTGCTCCACCACATTGCCTTGGCAGAGGGGTAGGGAAAATGTGTTCCCAGTGTACAGGAGTGCATTGAGGAAACCACTGGCCCAGGCAGCTGCTCTGCCATTTTGACACAAGCCCTGCTGTCCATGAGGGTCCCATAATGCAGGGGTCTGCAGATGGCAATGTAGCGGTCATAGGCCATGACCGTGAGGAGATAATACTCTGCTGATACAAAAAGAAGGAAGAAAAAGGCCTGCTCAGCACATTCCAAGTATGAAATGACCCTGATGTTCCACAGAGAATTGTGCATGGATTTGGGGACAGTGGTGGAGATGGAGCCAAGGTCAAGGAGGGAGAGGTTGAGGAGGAAGAAGTACATGGGGGGTGTGGAGGCGGTGGTCGCAGGCTACGGCTGTGATGATGAGGCCGTTGGCCAGGAGGGCAGCCAGGTAGATGGCCAGGAAGAGCGAGAAGTGCAAGAGCTGCAGCTCCCGCCTGTCTGAGAATGGCAGGAGGAGGAACTCGTTGAGGGAGCTGCTGTTGGACATCTGTTCTATTGGGCTCAGGAAAATTGTGTAGGGAAGAAAAGGCAATAATAGCTTAGAAGAATTTTCTCTGAAATAAACTTTCCATTTTTCATAGAAATCCTTCTCGACTCCATCCCAACTCTCAGTAATTTCTTCTTCGCACTCATTTAACTCTGCTCTCCCTCCAAGTTCAAGTTGGATATGTGATGGAGAGAACAGGATACTGCTCCTGACATGGCAAAGACTCTGTGCACTGAATCCTGCCCTGGAGGGCACCTCACAACCCCAGCAGGACAACAGAGACAGTCACGTGTCCTGACAGTCACAGGGTCTCCTAAAGGGAGAGTCAAGCCCTTTGCAGCCCCTCCAATGACGCTGCCCAGCACCCTGGGCACATTGCCCCTCTTCAGACACCTCCATGGCAGGACCTCAGGGTGAGTACCTGAATTTGTAGCTGAAGCCCCAGCTGACTGCCAGGACAAGAGCAGAAAGGAGAGGCAGGGAAATGAGGAGAAACACCGTGACTGCTGCCAAGGGAGGAGAGAGAGACAGAGCAGCACCGTGCCCAGGTTGCACCTCCCAGACAGGGTGGACTCCCAGGGCAGTGGTTCTCAGCCCCTGTGCCTTGCAATGGGAAATGGGCACATGGCAGGAGAGAGGCAGCTCTGCTGTTCTGGAAATCTGACTGCAGAGGAGGTCAGAAATGCTCTGGAGCCCTTCCCCTTGAGAGCAGAGTGAGACTAAGCACAATGAGAATGAGGAGAGCTGCAAAGGGGGTATTGCTGCTGCCCACAGGTGAAAAGGCAGTTGAAGGAATATTCTGGGGTCCTCACAGACCTATTGATCACACAAAGCAGCACTGCAGAACTCTCCTTCAGGCATCTAAACCTAAAATGTCCCATTCATTTGCTGCCTTGTCAAGGATACAAAACAAAATCCTAGCCTCTGGATATTCCCTTCCCTTTCATAGAAGCTTCCCAGGAGTGTCCTCTTGAAAAGCCCTTTCCAGATATGTTGTGTGGGTGAGGCTGAGCTGTGAGGAGCCCTGACCCCACACAGCAGCCTCTCAGCAGGCGAATGAACCTGCCCAGGGGGGATCTCTCCTCCCACCCAGAGCTTCTCCCTGCAGCGCCCTGGCAGGCTGAGTGCTGATCCTCACAGAATCACTGCCCCGGGCACACAGCACCCTGGGGCGCATGGACACTGCTCTGAAGAACAGTGCTCTGAAGAACCTGTGTGCCCACATTGCCTTCACTGTCCTGCACCAGCTCCAGAAGCAGCAGCCATGATGCCCTGACCTTGTGATGCTGGGACAGGGAATTTCTGTTCTGAAACATCTCCTCGTATGCAAAGTAGAAGCAGGGAGAACAGTCCTCAAAAAAGAAAGTCATCAGCTGGAGGGGTGCTGCAGACCCCTCCAGAAACATCAGCAGCATTACCCTGCAGCCGGCGACTTACCGTGTCACAGATTGCTCCCACCATGAGCTCTCCTCTGTCCTCCCACTCCACGCTGCCTTTCACCTCTCTGTCCTCTCCTCCTGTCCACAGCAGCAGGCAGTGCCCGCAGCCCTGCTGCTCTTGGCACAGGAGCTGCTCCTGCACTCGGCTGTCTCTGGGCAGTGCTGACAGGCTGCCACGAGCTGCAGCCCAGCTGAATTCAGGAATTACTCTGTCTCTTGGGATTCCTCCCTCTGGGATATGTTCCCTCAAGTAGAGTAACCTGTTTTCCTTCAGAGTACAGGGATACAGATTCCAATGTTGCAATTTATTTCATCAGACAATGATTATCTACCAAAGTTAGAAATGTCCCACGGGAAGTCCTGATTCACATCTCAACTAGGCAGGACAAGGGATAAGAAGGGAGCTTGTTGATACATGGTGCATATATGATTCAGATGGCTTATTCAGATGGCTTATTGGGGCTCCACATGTCTGATCAGAAGCGCCAGGTTTGGAGAAGGATTCAGCTAACTCATGAACTCCACAAATACATGGCAGGTGGGATTCCCCCTTAGCAGGCTAAGCATGCACATGGTCTGCTTGCAAGCTCCTGGCCTAAGGTCCTAATGGAATCACTGGAGATAGAGCTTCAGTGGGAGGCCAGGTCAGGAATTTCCTTGGTAATCTTTAATGACCCTGGATGCCTTCTATCCTACTAGAGGAGCACTCACAGTAAAGCTGAGGGACAGGCAGATCCCTACAGCTCAAAAAGCTGATCTATTCCAGTGGAGACCATTTATAGAATCACAGTATGGTTGAGGTTGGAAGAAGCTTTGCAGATGATCTAGTCCAAACCCCTTGATCAAGCAGTTTCACCTACAGCAATGTTTGCAAGCACCTGGGAGGCCAGCAGCAGGCACATGGCACTGCTCCTGCTTGGGAAGGGGGGTCTCATTGTCTGTGCTCCTGACTGGACAGCACCAGGCATTAGCAGGTCCATCCATGTCTGTGAGGGTGACCGTGAGCTCTGCTCTTTGCTGAGTGCCGGGCAGGCCAGCAAGAGGCACCTGGCTGGGCAGTTCCTTGGGAGGTCCCTGCTGGCAGAGCAGCTGCGAGGCCAGCGCTGGCCCATGGCTGGGGACGGGCTCTGAGGCCGCTCCTGTCCCAGCAGCAGCGCGGCCGGCAGCGGGGTCTGGTGCAGACACGCGGGGAGGTCCCTTGTGTGCGCGGAGCTGCCGGGGCAGCAGCAGGCGCTGCCTGTGAGGCCAGGGGTGTCTCAGCAGCGGGCAGGGACACGGAGGCCATTGCGGGGACGCTGCCGGGAGGCCCCTGCTCTCTGCAGGGCTGGCTCTGTGCTGACGCGTGGGCGTCGGCTGGTGACATCACTGCTGCCGCAGCCCCTGATAGGCCAGGCCGCGCGGCTGGTTGTGACGTCAGCAGCCCCTTCCTGGCCGGGGCGGCTCTGCCGAGGAACCTGGTGTCCCTGCAGCCCGCGGTGGCAGCAGCCCACGCTGGGCTGTGCGCGAGCGAGGTCCCCCTGCCCGAGGAGCTGCTGGGCCAGCAGGAGGCTCACGGCGGGTGCTGGCGCTGAGGTCGCTGCTGCCAGAGCAGTGAGGGGCCAGCAGCAGCAGCGGGGACGAGAGGGTTTGCTGAGGGTGCCCCGTGGAGGGGCTGACACCTGCAGAGCTCTGCAGCCCTGGAGAAAGGCAGCTCCTTAATCAAGAGGAGGGAGATGGAGCACTTAGCACCATGAATTTGTGCCGCTGTGAGCATGATCTTCTCCATCAAACGCGGAAAAGGAGCAGAGACTTGCAGCGAGCTACCACTGGACCAGGGAGTCCAGCAAGATCTTTTAGGCTGCTAAATGAAGCCAGGGCCTAAGTGAGCATGGTGTAACAAGAGCAGTGGCATTAGTAATTGATGATTGCCAGGCTGTTTGTGCTGCAGTAATTCCCTTCCCTGTCTGATGGGTGAGTTAATGTAGACTCAGCTGAATTGCACTCTGAAGATGTGGTAAGGGAAACGATGGGCACTGTCCCCAGCAGCAAGTTCAGAGAATCACAGAGTGGTTAACATTGGAAGGGACCTCTACAGCTCATCTAGTCCAACTCCCCTGCTCAAGCAGGGACACCTAGAGCATGTGGCACAGGGTGGCACCCAGGTGAGTTTTGAAGATCTCCAGAGAAGGAGACTACTCCACAACCTCTCTGGGCAGCCTGTTCCAGGCCTCTGTCACCCTCACAGTAAAGTTCTTCCTCACATGGAGATGGAACTTCCTGTGTTTCAAGTTGTACCCATTAATCCTTGTCCTGTCACTGGCCACCACCAAGAAGAGTTTGGCCCCATCCTCCCTACAGTCACCCCTAAGGTACTTGCTTCTACATGTTGATCAGATCTCTCAGTCTTCTCCAGACTAAACAGGCCCAGCTTGCTTAGTCTTTCCTCATAGGATAGATGCCAGTATCCCATTAGCCTTCTTGGCCATGAGGGCACATTGCTGACTCATGGTTAGCTACTTGTCAACCAGGATTCCCAAATCCCTCTCTGCGGAGCTGCTTTCCAGCAGGTCATCCTCTAATCTATATCGGTGCCTGGGGTTATTCCTCCCCAGGAGCAGGACCCTGCACTCGTCCTTGTATTGTGATGCTGGGCAATATTTCTAAATGCCTCTGCCTTTGCTTTTGCTTTTTTTTCACCCCTACATTGCCCTATTAGTCTGGAGCTAAGTTATGAGATCCCAGTTTACCCAATGGGTATCTGCTGGTTTGAGTGCCCTGAGGTATCTGACAGATTTAGTGAGTATCGGAATGACCTATCCTTGTGCTTGGCAGGTCTGTCCTTAAAGACCTGCTGGCTTTCCTGAGTTCTGATGTCCTTGAGAGCTGCCTCCCCTCGGATCCCCCACCAGTCCCCTGAGCAGGCCGGGAAGTCGGCTCTCCTGAAGCCCAGTCTCTATTCTGCTACTGTCCTTCTGCACTCCCCTCAGCATTAGGCACTCCAGATTCTCACGGTTACAGTAGGCAAGGCAGACACTGACTATCCCATCCCTGATCAGTTTGTCCTTGTTTGAAATGTCCAGATACCAGAAAGCATCGTCCTTCTCAGCCCATCCGGCAGCTGTGCAAAAAAGTTCTCCTTAATGCCCTCCAGAAGCCTCCCAGACTGCTTGCACCCTGCAGTTTGCCTTTCCAGGTCATGATAGGGGGATTAAAGTCTGCCCTACAAGAACCAGGGCCACGGATCCACAGACTTTTTTTATACTGCTGAGAAATAGGAGAGCTCCCTCCTGAGAAGCTCACCCACAAGCTCTCACTTCAAACCTTGCCTCTTCCAAGGAAGAGCTTCACACAGCCAATCTGCTCCTTCACACAAAAGGCATCCTCCCTCATCGTCCACTGATCACCATTCCAATGATATTTCTGGTCTATGACAGCTTGCACGTCTTCACGTGCTCCTGCCTCTACTTCAGGCAGCCTGCACTTGCATATATTTGGGCTATAGAGCTTCAACTAGCCAAGACAATTCCCCACCTGATCCTCACCTCATCCTCTAGGATGATGCAGGTCCCCCAGTTCCTGCATCAGAGCAAGCAGACACTGACACCAAATCTGTGTGTGGCACATCTGCCTTGGACCACATCTGTCTCTTCAGCTGTCACCAGATATCTGTGTGTAAGAGACTGACTCTTCCATCTCCAATGATTATCAGTTATTATCAATGATTATCAATGATTATCCATCTCCAGTGATTACCCCAATGATTATAGTGGTATCTTAGACAGAGCACACATGCACACCTCTGTGTTGTGCTCACTTTGTTTTTGGCAAGGGGAATCCCACTGTTGGCGTCTGTGGAATTTGCAGGAAAAAACGGAATATCACTTCAGAGCCAGGCGTGGGGTTCTGAATTCTGTAATGCCCAGATTGATTAGTCCTAATCAAAACCTGAACCATGTCTCAGTGAGTTGGCTTTTGTCCCATCTAGGCATGCCTGTCTGGTTGAGTGATGAAAATCATTCTTCCAGAGTGGGACATTCACAACTTTCATAGTTCCTCATCCTCTGATGAAATAAATTGCAATGTTGGAACCTTTCTCCACTCACGAGAAAAGGAAAACAGATGATTATTTTAGTTTGCTTGAGGGAACATTCCCCAGGAGGAGGGGGCATGAGGGACAGAGAAATTGGTGAGTTCAGCTGTTCCTCTGCTCCTGAGCGGGGCCAGGCTCCTGGGACGGAGGCAGCTCGTGGCAGCCTGGCAGCACTGCCCAGAGACAGCCGAGTGCAGGAGCAGCTCCTGTGCCAAGAGCAGCAGGGCTGCGGGCACTGCCTGCTGCTGTGGACAGCAGAGGAGAGAAGGCAGCGAGAGGGGAACGGCAGTGTGGAGCGGGAGCAGAGCTCATTGTGGGGGAAATCTTCACAGCCCTTGAAACAGTGAGTCTCTGTCTGCAGGGCAATGCTGCTGACGTTCCTGGAGGGGGTGTCTGCATCCCAGCCAAACCATGGCTCATAGGATTTTTAATGGTCTCTCTCCTGGAGTAAGCAGGACATAGCAGGAGGAGGAGATGCTTCAGGGCAGGGATTCCCTGACACATGGTCAGAGGATCAGGGTCTGCTTCTCTTGGGTATGCCACTTGAACACAGGGCTGTAGGGCTGTGAAGGCAGGGAGTGCACCAAGGTCTGCCTGGGGCTGTGATTCAGAGCAGTGTCCCTGTGCCTCACGGTGCTGTTTGCCCAGGGCAGTGACTCTGCCACCTGTGAGGGTCAGCACACAGCCTCTCCAGGGAGCTCCCTGTGGTGCTGTGGGGAGATGCTTTGGGTGGGAAGAGAGATCCCTGGCAGGGCATGTTCTTTCTGCCTTTGAGAGGTGCTGCAGGGGTCAGGTTCTGCTCACAGCTCCAGCACATGTGCAGGGCATGTCTGAGGGGTCCTTTCAAGAGGAAAAGCAAGAGAAGAGCTGCTTGAAGGAGAAGGAGCTTTCCTTCAGGTCTCTGCACTTTCACTTTCCTAATTTTGATAGGGAGAATGAAGGAACAAGTTTTCTGTTTTGGCAATGAGCTGGGAGTCGTAAACCGTCACTCTGAGAGATTAATAGGTCTGTGATAAACATCAGTGAGCTGCTTCATCCCCACTTTAGTCTAAAGGCAGCATGGGCATCTTCTTTGCAGCATCCTAGGACTTTCTGTGACCTGCTCCATTCCAACCTGCAACCGCAGAGCTGGCCCTGGACATTGCCAGAGGTTTCTGTAGGGCAGAACTGAGCACCCAGAGGGTGACATGGGATCTTTGAGCAGTGACAGGGACAAGACACTGGGACAGAGAAAGAGCTGCCAGCAGGGACAGCTCCAGGCAGCAGGGATGGGCAGGGAAGGAGAAGGAACCGCAGGGCATGGGACTCTGGTTGAACTCTGCAGCCAGAGCTGTGGCAGAGGAGAGGGGCATCTCTTTGGTGCCTCCCCACCAAGGGGCTGAGAGGGGCAGTGCTGCAGTGTCCCCCTCTGCAAGGTGCCATACCCTGCTGGTAAAGCGAAGGTTTTCCAGAATGCCTCTCTGTCCCTCTCCTTGCCTCCCTTGGCAACAGGGTCATGGTGTTGCTCCGTAATCCTTCTCCTGTCCATGCTGCTCCTGTTCTTGCTCTCTGCTTTCTGTGGTTGGGAGTATTCAGCTGCAGTTCAGGCACCAAAGCTACAAGTAGTGGAAAAGAAGGATTTCCAAAGGAGTGAGGTCTCCACAGCCCCATTCTGTCCTGTGGAGCTCCAGGAAATGCAGTACAGGGAAATGAGTTGACTGTTCCTTAAGGAAAGTCCATCTTAAATCCTGACAATCGTTTGGCTGTTACCCTGTGGTGTCCTGCAGGCTGCCACCTGCCCTCCAGAAAGCCTCTGCTGTCTCATGGCATATCTGTGGTATCCCAGCCACCCATGGGGAACCTATGGAAATACTGATAGTATGGAAGTGATGATGGGAGGCTGTAAATGGGCAGCAGAAAAGGGTCTTGTGTGTTGTTTGCCAGAAGGGGAGTGTGGAGACCTCCCTCAGGTGCATGAAGAAAGGGTGAGAAGTTCAGAGATGGGCACTCTGAAACCAGACTTTGCTCTCAGCAGGGGCTGCTCTCTTTTTAGAGTAATATCATCCTCTAGCTAGAAGAGGCATGAGCTTCAGAGATCTGGGAATGAGACAAATAGACAGATAGATAAGAAAACATCATTAATTTGTTTATTTTCCTCTTAAGAGTGTCTCCTAACTTGTCTCTGTCTCTTTTTCCCTTGGTGAGTCCCCCATATGTATGGGGAGGAAATGTCCAACAGCAGCTCCTTCAACGAGTTCCTCCTCCTGCCATTCTCAGACAGGCGGGAGCTGCAGCTCTTGCACTTCTCGTTCTTCCTGGCCATCTACCTGGCTGCCCTCCTGGCCAACGGCCTCATCATCGCAGCCGTAGCCTGCGACCACCGCCTCCACACCCCCATGTACTTCTTCCTCCTCAACCTCTCCCTGCTCGACCTTGGCTCCATCTCCACCACTGTCTCCAAATCCATGCACAATTCTCTGTGGAACATCAGGGACATTTCCTATCTGGAATGTGCAACCCAGATGTTTGTCTTCTTTTTTTTAATTTCAGCAGAGTATTGTCTCCTCACCATCATGGCCTATGACCGCTACGTTGCCATTTGCAGACCCCTGCACTATGGGACCCTCCTGGGTAGCAGAGCTTGTGTCAAAATGGCAGCAGCTGCCTGAGCCACTGGTTTTCTCAATGCTCTCCTGCACACTGGGAACACATTTTCCATACCCCTTTGCCAAGGCAATGTGGTGGAGCAGTTCTTCTGTGAGATCCCCCAGATCCTCAAGCTCTCCTGCTCAGATTACTACCTGAGGGAAGTTGGGATTATTGTGGTTAGCGTCTGTTTAGGCTTTGGATGTTTTGTTTTCATTGTGGTGTCCTATGTGCAGATCTTCAGAGCTGTGCTGAGGATCCCCTCTGAGCAGGGCCAGCACAAAGCCTTTTCCATGTGCCTCCCGCACCTGGCCGTGGTCTCCCTGTTTCTCAGCACTGCTCTGTTTGCCTACCTGAAGCCCCCCTCCATCTCCTCCCCATCTCTGGATCTGGTGCTGGCTGTTCTATACTCGCTTGTGCCTCCAATTCTGAACCCCCTCATCTACAGCCTAAGGAACGAGGAGCTCAAGAATTCCCTAAGGAAACTCATCCAGCGGGTCTAGTGCCAGCAACAAGATCTGTCCTAGGGGCTTTGGCATTAAGGATAAGTGTTGTTCATTTTTTTCTTTCTTGCTTTTTTTTCTCTTATATTCCAATAAAGGAAAAATATATAGTCTGGTTCATGCCATTTCTCCACAGGAATGTCTCGTTGGAATCTGCCACAGGGACCATGTTGGAGCAGGACACCAGGCTTCCCCCTTCACCAGCAAAGAGGGGATAAACTCTGAGCCCCACTAAGCAACCTCCGATGTCTCCCATGCAATGAGGAGAGTTTCCCTTTGCAGTGTCTCTTCCAGCACTGGAGCTCAGGGCCACAGAGTCAGGCTCACACGAGTACAGACATGGTGAGACCATGGCTCCTGTGTCCATTAGGAGAACTCGGCTCCCCTAGCCACAACCAGGGGGTAATTTTACCTGCTCTCCCTATGGAGGTCATAGTCATGTGTCGCCCTACATTGGTCCCTTCCCTCTACACTGCTCCAAAAGACCAAGTGGGGCATGAGTGGAGGGGAGGAGAGGCTGGATGCAGCATGTGGGGACAGAGCTCTGCTGCTTAGGGCCATCCCCACACTGCAAGGCATTTCCTTGTTGCACCCTTCAAAGGGCCCGCAGTTTTTCTGGCTACATGTCCACGAACAGCAGCAGGACTTTTTTTTTTCCTCTTTTCAAGGCTCTTCTCCTCATTTTCACACTGTCCTGCTGTGCTCTCATGTGCCTACTTGCCCTAAGTGCTCTTGTAACATGGTGTTTCCTGGTACATTTCTGTGATGTCAGGCAGGACTAGGGCCTGGGCACCCATATGCCAAACCTGGCCTACACAAGAACATTTACTATAGTAAAAGAGCATCTCCCCTGTGATTTGCCTCAAGTGTGGCCTTTCTTCACAGATGGATCTCAAAGGGGTCTCGTGTTCTGCTTGTGAACTCCATAGGCTCTAGGGGACGAGCTCCAAGGATGTTTGATCTGTGTGATCTCCTAGGGACCAAGGGCAGCACTCAGAGTTCATCTCTCAGTGGCAAGTGCCAATGGAGATGGGAAATTGTTTCTGAATCACCTGCAGCAGGTGGTCTTACAGGTGACAGTGCTGATGTGATTTGTCCTCTATCCTTCTGGAGGAGAATCTCCAGGAGATCCCCAGGAGAGCTTAGAGGATCTCCACAGCCCAGGTGAGGGCTGTGAGTGGAGCCTCACAAAATGAGGGATGGTCCACCATGGAGTAACCAGAAGGCAGATCTTTAAATCCAGGTGCATGTGAGGAAAGGAGGGCTCTCAGCCCTTGGAGAGGCAGTGAGGACCCAAGAGGGCAAGGGAAGCGGCACTGGAGGGTGAATCCTGCTGTGAAACACCAGAGATGGGAGCTAGTGCCCACCCAAACACATCTCCTCCCACTGCAAACACTCTGGGGTCGTGTGTCACCAGTATCGGTGGTGGCAGTCCCAGCCCAACTGGGTCTACTTCTCTCTCTGACCACCATGGACCATAGTCCCACAGCTGCTCACTCTGCAAAGCAGCACCACCAGAACAGGGCAGGTGCAGAAGCAGCCCAGCCAGCAATGGGGACACTGATCTGGGAAAAGGCTCCATGGGGAGCAGAGATGTCCCAGGAAAGAGGCAGGGTAACATCCTGAGATAGAAAATGCAAAGGAGAGCCAGGTTTCTGTGTACCTTCGAGGAAATTCTCTGTTTTGGTGTGGCCAACTTTGAATAAATTGACTACACTCCTGTTAAAACAATGTTTTAAGGAAGTCTCTAGAGTATCTTCAATGCAATCATTGAAAAAAAGAAAGTCCTACTTTCCAAAATTTCTCACAGCTTTTGCCATTGCCATTTACTCTTTTCTGCTGTCTCATGTCTATCTTAAGCATCACAGTGTAAGAAACCCTGCTGGGGAGTTTTAAAAATAGAGATCCTCCCTTGGTACCTCTGGGAGGAAGGCTGTCCTGTCACCGCAGAAATAAGATTTGAGGCTCCCCAAAACATACCGACCTGTGGCCACACTTTGTGCTGTTTCAGCCCCCATGAATTTGATCCTGTCTTGGACCACCCTGAAGCCCTAAATTCCCTCACTGGACTGCCTGGAGAAGAGATGTGACAGTGCAGGACTGCAGAAGTGTCCTCTCCAGCGCTCTCTTTGAGACATTTTTCAGTCTTTGGCATCATCTGGAGATATTCCTGAAGGGTTATCAGCAGGTTTTGGGAAATATCTGGGGGGAAATGAGGTGACTGCTTTCCAGGACATGAAGAGACATCTCCCTGCTCCTCCTGGCTCTGGGAAGTGGCTCCAAAGCCACTGGGGAGCACATGAGCAGTGCCCAGCAGAGCCTGGGCCACACAGGGCAGGGAGGGCACCACCCTGGCACCAGGGAGACCTCCTTGTGATGACGCACATCTCACTGTGACCTCAGAACATGTCACTGGGAGCTCAGCAGGTCACTGCCATGGAGATAGAAGAGCTAGGCAGGGAGGAGAGACGTGTCCTTGCACATGCTGCAAAGCGGTGACCTCCCTTCATATCTGTGCTATCACACAACTCTCCTCTGGCCTAACCCTAATCCTAATCCACAACCCTAACCCCTAACCTGTTTCTAACCTAAGCACAAACCTAAAACCCCAACTAACCATAACACCCTAACCCCAAAACCCTAAGACTAAACTCTCCAAACCCTAAACCCCCAAACACTAACCCCAAACCCTCTTACCCTGTCACCCTCTAACACTAAACACTCTAATCCTAACCCCACCTCTAACCCGTAACCCTCTAACAGTCAACCTGAAAGTCTCTAACCCTAACCCAAACCCCTAATCCTCTAACCATCACCCTAAACCCTCTAACCCTTAATCCTCTAGCCCTAAATCTTCAAACGCTAAAGTCTCAAACCCTCTAACCCATAACCCTCTAACCCTAACAAGCTAACCCCCCAACCCCCCAACCCTGACCCATAACCTTCTAACCCTAAACCCTCTAACCCTAATCCTAAACTCTCTAACACTAACCCCCAACCCTCTAACGCTAAAACATCTAGCCCTAAGACGTCTACCCTAAACCTAAACCTTCTAACTCTAAACCCTCTAACTCTCTAACAGTAAACTCTAAACCCTCTAAAACTAACCCCTAACTCTCTAACTCTCTTACTCTATAACCTGTATCCCCTTTAACCCTTACCCTAAACCCTCTAACCCTGAACTCTCTAACCCTAAACTCTTTAACCTTCTAACAGTAAACCCTAAACCCTCTAACTCTAACCCCTAACTCTCTAAGCCTAAACCCTCTAACCCTGACCCTAAACCCGCAAACTCTAATCTGCTAACCCTAAACACCCTAGTCCTAAATCCTCTAACCCTAAACTCTCGAACCTTTCAAACTTCTAACTCTACCCCCAAACACTCTTCCCTAAACCCTCCCACTCTCTACAGCTAACCCTCCTTCCCTCTAACCCTAACCCTAAGATTTCTAACCCTCTCACCCTAAAACTTCTAATACTAAACCCTCTAACCCTCTAACCCTCTAACTCTGTAACCCTAACTCTAAACCCTCTGACCCTAAACACTAACCCTTCCAACCCATAACCCTAATCCTTAAAGCCTCTAACCCATAACCCTAACCCCTGTAACCCTAATCCTAAACTCTCTAGCCCTAATGCTAAACCCTAAGACTCTAACCCTGCCCCTAATCTCTCTAACCCTCTACCTTTAAACACCCTAAACCGCTAACCCTCAGCCCTCCAATCCCCTTAACCCTAAACCCTCTTAACCCTCTACTACAACTCTTCTACCACTAACCCTATAACCCACTAACCCTAACACTCTAAGCTAACAAAACCCGCTATCACTGTAAGCCCTAAACCACTGACCCCGTAACCTCCTAACTCTAACCACCTAAGGCCCTAAACCTAACCCTTAAACCTAAACCCTAACTCCTATACCCTCTAAACCTAAACCTTCAGCCCCCTTAACTCTCAAACCCTCTTAACCTTCCAACAGTAAACCCTAAACCCTCTAACCCTAACCCTGAGCCCTAACTCTCTAACCCTAAACCTAAGCCTAATCATTCTACCCCAAACCTAAACTCCAAACCTTCCATACCCAATCTCTCCAATCCTCTAACCCAAACCTTAAACCCTAAGCAGTCTAGCCCTCTAACCCTAAACTCTCTAACCCTCTAACTCTAAACGGTCTAACCCAACCCCCACCCCCTAAACCTTCTAACACTCTAACCCTAAGCCCTAACCCTAAATACCCTAACCCACTAACCCCAACCCTTTTACCACAACCTTATAACCCTACAGCTTCTAATCATAAATGATAAACAAACTAAACTTAACCCTACACCCTAACCATCTAACCCTACCCTCTAACCATAGCCGTAAACCCTAAACATCTAACCCCAAACCCTAACTCCTCTAACCCACTAACCCTAATCCCTCTAACCCATAACCCTAAATATTTAGCCCTCTAACCCAAAAGCCTAAACCTTAACCCCTCTAACCTCTCTAACACTAATGCTAAACCCCCTAACACTAACACTAAACCCTAACATTCCAACCCTAACATTAAACCCCCTAACCCACTACCCTTAAACACCCTCAGCCCTCTCACCTCCTCATCCCTCAAACCATCCCAGGCCTCTTAACCCCCAGTCCTAACCCGCACCCCTAACCCCTTCACCTTCTACCCTCCTTCACCCTCTACCCCCCTTCACCCTCCAACCATAACCTCAAACCCTCTAACACAAAAAACTCTAACCCTTAACCCCTAAAACTTCTAAACCTCTACCTCTAAACCCTAAACATCTCACCCTAGAGCCCTAAACCCTCTAGCCCTAAACACCAAGCCCCTGTACCCCAGCCTCTCTTCCCCAATGCCTCTACCCGTCTAATCCTAAACCAAAATCCTCTGCCCCTAAAGCCTAAAAACTAAAGTCTCTAAACTTAGCCCTAAACCCCCTAACCCTCTATCACCCTAACCTCCTAAATCTAACCCTTACTCCTAAATCCTAAGAGCTCTAACACTTAACCCTAAACATCCTTCACCCTAAATCCCCTTCAACCACTTAACTCTAAACCCCTAAACATCTAACCTAAAACCCTAACCTGAAACTCGCAACCTTAAACCCCCTAATCCCAATCCCACTAACTCTCTAACCCCTTTACCCTCTAAAACTCCTAACCCTTTTACCAAAACCTTTTAACCCTACAACCTCTAACCCTAAACTCTAAATACACTAACTTTAACCCCACACTCTAACCATCTAACCCTACCCTCTAAGCATAACCCTAAACTCTAAACATCCAACCCTAAATCCTAAACCCTCTAACCCTAATCCCTCTAACCCATTATCCTAAACATTAATCCCTCTAACCCGTAACCCTAAACCCTAATCCTAACACCCCTGACCCTAACACTAAACTCTAACCCCCTAACCCTAACACTAAACCTGCTAACCCTCTATGCTTAAACCCCTTAACCTGCTAACCCTCACACCTCTAACCCTCTCGGCTCTCTAACCGCCTCAGCCCTCTAACCCCCTCATCCTAATCCTTCACCCTCTACCCTCCTTCACCCTCTACCCTCCTTCACCCTCTGACTCTCTATGCCTGAACATCTAACCCTAAACCCTCTCACTCTCTAACCCTAAACCCCTAACCTTTAACCCTAAATCCCTAACACTCTAACCCTAACCCCCTACACCTCTAAACCTAACCTGTACTCAGAACCCCTAAACCCTCTGACCTTAAACCCTCTAAGCCTAACTCCTAAATCCTAGCCCATAACCCCTAAACCCCCTAACTCGCAACCCCTTAATCCTCTATTGCTAACCCTAACCCCTCTAAGCCCCTCTAACCTTAATCCTTCAAATCCATAACTCTAAACCCTAAACCCTCTAGCCTCTCTAAACCCTAAACACTCATCTAACCCTCCAACTTTAAAGCCCTCAAGACCTCTAACTTTAAAACCTAACTTCTCTAACCCTAATCATAAACCCTCTAACCCTAATGCTAAACCCTAACACTCTAACCCTAAGACTAAATCCTCTATCTACCCTTAAAAATCCAACCCACTAACCCTGTCATCTAACCCCCTCAGCCCCCTAACCTCCTTAGCCCTCTGACTTTAACTCCCTAATCCCCTAATCCTAACCCTGACCACTAACCCCTAAACTCTCTAAGCATCCTAACCCTAACCCCTTTAACATTCTAACCCACTTAACCCTCTCCACCTAAACCCTAACCCTCAAACCCAAAAGCCTAAACCCTCTAACTCCCTTAACCCTCTAACCCCCTTAACCCTGTAAACCTAAACCCCTAACAGCAAACATCTAATCCAAAACCCTAACCAACACTAACTATAAATTCTAAACTCACTAACCCTAACTCCTAACCATAATCTTAAACCCTCTAACACTAAAACCTCCCACCCTAATCCCCTAAAACTTCTAAATCCCTACCCCTAAACCCTAAACATCTAACCTAAACCATAAACCCTCTAGACTTCTACCCGCCTTCACCCTCCAAGCCTCTACCTCTAAACATCTAACCCTATACCCTCTAGCTTTAAACCCTCTAGCCCTAAACCCCTAGCCCCTCTACCCCTAACACATCTACCCCTCTAATTCTAACCCTAAACCCTCTACCTCTAAAACCTAGACACTCTAAACGTAACCGTAAACCCTCTAACCCCCAACCTCCTAAAACTAACCTTTATTCCTAAGCCCTAAACCCTCTAACCTTTATCCCTAAACCCCCTTCACCCTAAAGCCCCTCACCCCCTTAAGCCTCTACCCCTGAACATCTGACTCGAAACCCTAACCCAAAACCCTCTAACCCCAAATCCTCTAACCATAGCCCTCTTAACCCCTTGAACTGCCTAACCCCCTAACCCTAACCCCACCCTTAACCCCAAACCCTCTAACCCTAACCCCAAACCTTCTAACCCTTTGCCCTCTAATCCTTAACGCTAAACCTCCCAACCTCTATTTCTAACCCTAAACCCTCTAGCCCTGTAACACCCCTAACCCTAAACCCTTACCCCTCTAACCTCTCTAACCTCTATAACTCCCCTAAAGCCTCTAACCTAAAACCTTACCTATAAACTGTCTAACCCCCTAAACCATCTAACCCTTCTGATGCTCTAACCCTAAACAATATAACACTAAATCCTAACCATCTAACTGTAACCCCAAACCCTCTAGTCTAACCCCTCAACCCTCTAACACTAACCCTAACGCCTCTAACGCCCTAAACCTAACTCCTAGGCCCCCCAGCTCTACACCCTTACCCCTAAACCATCTAGCCCCCTTAACCCCAACCCCCTTAGTCCTAACCTCCTTAAGCCTCTAGCCCTAACCGCCTTAATCTTCTAACATTAACCCTAACATTTAGGGTTAATTAGAAGGTTCCTTTACCCTAACCACAACTAACCCCAAACATTTAACTCCTCGAACTCTCCAACACTCTAATCCTAAGCAATCTAATGCTAAATCCTAAACATCTAACTGTAACCCTAACCCCTCTAACCCTAACTCCTCTAACCATCTAATACCAACCCTAACACCACTAATCCCACTAACCCATAGCCCTAAACCCTAAACCCTCTAAACAATAACCCTAAACCCTTAGCCCTCTAGCCCTCTAATGTCAAACCCTAACTCCAATGCTAAACCTGCTTACCCTAACACTAAACCCTAACGCTAAACCCTCTAAACCTCTAACCCCCCCCAGCTCCCTAACCCCCTAATCCTAACCCTTACCCGAACCCCTAAAGCCCTCTATCTCTAAAACCCTAAATCCTGGCCTGCCCCCCACACTGAATATACCACACATGAATATATCAAGTGGATTACACATACCCTGACCAACCACCACTCCAGGCCATCTCTGCCACACTCACTCTACTACAACCAACTCCCACGTGCAAGGCAGCTGCAGCCCCAAACTGAAAGGCACACACACAAACAATGGCATGCTAACTGAGGAAAATCCTCTGCAATCCTCTAACCTTATCCCTAAAACCCTAAACCCTAACCCTCTACCCCTAAAACCTCTGAACCTCTACCCCCTAAAACCTAAACACTCTTACCCTAAACCCTCTAAACCTAACCCCAAACCCGCTAACCCTCTACCCCTAAACGCTAAACATCTAACCCTAAACACTCAAACCCTCTAAACCTCTAACTCTAACCCCACTTCTAAACCTCCAACTCTAACTCCAAACCCTCTAACCTCTAAAAAGTTACATTAATACATTTTTCTACACTGCAAACGACTCTTACTGCATGCACACACACAATACTGTCTGCCAGAAAGCCCTAAACCACCACAGCAGTGCTGCTTGGATGCTCTGGGCAAGCCCAAACACCTCTGACCGTGGGCAGCCACCCAAGCTCAAAAGATTGATGCAAAAGATACCAGCAATAAAGAGCCTAGGCCTTGACAAGATGGAAAACAAATGATGAGGTCAATAAATTTCAAGGCAAAGCAGGGGGATGGCACAACCCTTGGGACCAATATGCACAAAGCAGAATGTCATTGAGAAAACTCACTGACCACAACATTCTCCTTCCAACAACTCCCTAGCTCACCCTTATTATTGGGGCGTGACCTTTGCTTCCTCTATCTCTCTTTTGGGGCCGCCAGCAATGCTGCTCTACATTTGAAAAATCAATACAAATTGCCACTGTCCCAACTGACTGATGCCTTCCCCCCACACTGAATATACCACACATGAATATATCAAGTGGATTACACATACCCTGACCAACCACCACTCCAGGCCATCTCTGCCACACTCACTCTACTACAACCAACTCCCACATGCAAGGCAGCTCCAGCCCCAAACTGAAAGACACACACACAAACAACAGCATGCAAACTGAGGAAAATCCTCTGCAAAAAGAAGTGCTACTGCACAGAAGATACTTTATGTTCCAGAAAAGAAAGAACACGAATGACCTCAAGACCTGTGCAAAACAGTGCGCAGACACAACACACACCATATAAACACAGGCTGGAGCTGCCTGCCCTAGCGCTCCCGCACATTCTCCTGCAAAACACCCAAAACACCTGCCTTGCACACCCCTCATCCACAAGAGGCATCTGCACTAGACAGTCTGGCAGCTGAGACACACACTGAAACCACCAACTCAAGCCACACACTCAAGCCACCCCAACACTTTCTACATCGCCGCTTAGCTTTTGCAGTGTGCAGGGTCAGCACAGGACTTCAGTTTGCAGACACACTTTAAAAGACTGTTTTGGATTGTGTTTGTCTTGACATTGTTGCCAAACCATTTAAGACATCTTGACCTCGGCATTCTGTCTCTGGGAAGACTGTGATATCAGCTCGAGGTGTTTTATCTCCATACAGTTTACAACTTCTTGGCCTTGGCATCCTGTCTCTGGGAAGATCAGCTCAAGACTCAAATAATGCTCAGCAGTGCCTACTGAGCGGCACTTACACTTGAGTTGGGTAAAGAGGAGCACCAGAGCACACGGCATGTACGAAAGTGGGGGAACTCTTCAGGAACTGGGACATAAAAGGACTGCATATCCCCACCACCACACACACATGCATGTGCGGCTTCTTTTCCTGAACTCTCCTTCAAGAGATCATCACCTGCACTGAGGCAGAGTCAATGAAACATAGCTGGAATGGTGGTGGTGGGAACTAATCTTGCTGCATCTCTCCCACTTGCTTGTTCGTCTTTCTTTTTCCCTCCTTCTCTCTGTCCTACTGCGGTTATGAGAATAAAGTTTACAAGGTTGTATGGCATTTGACCCCATTTGTGTCTTAATCTCACTCTTGGGATCGTATCGAAATCTCCCCCGACAGTGGATCAGGACACTGATGTGCCTGCCATGCAGGGCTGTGCACATGTCACTTTGCTGTGATTTATGCTCTAGTATAGCCTGTGGTTATACCTGCAGAGACAGGTTGCCCTCCTCAGGGTAGGATCCTCTCTCTGCTCAGCTGCATGGGCCTGTAGGCTCCATTGAAATATCTGACCAAGATGGGCTCAGGTGCTCTAAATGCACATATGTGGTTCCATTTCAGCTGGCCAAGGATACCCTCCTCGCCCCTATGGCCACCAGCTGATGCTTGGGAAGGATGTGCATCTCTCGGTCTTGTTCCAAGAGAACTTGCAGACCCTTGCATGTGCCTTGGATCATCCCTGGCACCTCAGGCATCACAACGTGTCATTATCCGAGCAGCTGACTCCTACCTTCTATCTCTACTGATTAGGGACAAGGGTTTCATAAGGGACGTCCATGCAAATATCTCTTTCACACTCGCCTATACTTAGACAAAAGTAATCCCATGTCCTGTGGGTCTCTGGTGTGCATAGGAGGGACATGAATGCCCCTCCAGCGTGAAAGCTTCTCGAATGTCATGGCTCCTGTCTGTACCCCATCATGGTCAGTCCTGCTCTGCAGGACTTGATTTGGCCTCAGAAGAGAGTGTGTGCAGACAGAAGATGAGCCATGGCAGAGTGTGTGGGCTGACACCAGGGTAGAAGCTAGGTCAGATGGAATGAGACGATAAGTTCAAGCTGCTCCTTTCCACCTTCAGGCAGGAGGTGACAAACCTAGGGGTGCTCCTGAGGGTGACACAAGAGAGGGAACACTGGGAGCTGCAGAGCTTGGCACCTACCATCTGCTTTGGGTCTGGGAGACCTGACAGGTGCCGCTGGCTGAGGCCCCTGAGAGACCCCCCAGCCCCACTAGCAGCACTGAGTCCGCTTCCACAATGACAGGAGCTTCTGGAGTGTCCTGGCTCCCATCTGCATCACATTGCTGCCCTGGCCCAGCTCTGCTGCCCTGCACGTGGCCCCTGTGCAGGCACCGTCCAGCACCCGGTGTGAGCAGAGGCAGGGAAACATCTGCTCAGCAGGGTTCCCATGAGAGCCCTCAGTGCCCCTTCCCCTAGCACTGCCTGCCCAGCGGCCTCCCACCAGCCCCCAGCCCCTGCGCACTCCTGCTCCTGTCCCCCTGGGCTGGGCAGAAGGCCGTGTTGAGAGCTCTGCCGGGCTCTGGGCCCACAGAGAGTCCAGGCAGGGCGGCCATTCCCCCCACACAGGTGCTGGGCCCGGCAGGCACACGGAGCTGGGCACATCCAAACAGGAGTCCTCACAGGACCGTGGGGAATGGGCAGTGCTGGGAATGGCTGCTGCGAGGGGCTAGGGCAGGGGCTGGGAGTTGTTTCTCATGCCAGTTTCTCCTCTCTCTTCCCTCCCCAAAAAATAGTAGTGTGGGCTCGATGTTTGTTCCAACACACCCTGCTTGAAGGTCCCCATGGCAGGAGGATGGTCTACTGGCCCAGTAGACAGCTCCAGCATCATCTCTGAATTCTCCCTGCCAGCCCTGCAGAGGAGCCAGAGGAGGGCTCGTCCTCCCAGGGCTCACAGCTGCACACACAGTCCTCCACCTCGGCATGGACCTTCTTGGAATGTGACCTCTGGAGCAATGGGCAGCAGGCAGAGAGCGGGAGATTGTCTCAGGGATGTGTGCTGGGGGTAGGTCCTCAGAGACAGCAGCAAACTGATGTGTCTCCTGGGTCATGCTTCCTTCAGTACAGGTCTCTGAAAGGGGTCTCAGCCTTATATTTGGTGCCACCCTTCAGGAGGGTTGATGCCCCTATGAGCTAAGAGGATGGACAGCATTGATCCTTCTTCATCTGCTTCCCAGGCCATGGGGTGGGCCAGCACAGCAGGGTTGTCTGGCTCTCATACCCACACCCTGAGTATTGTCTTGGAGCTTGCTGTAGTGCACCAGTATTGTCTTGGAGTCAATGTCAGCATTTTTCTCTCTAAGACCCCTTCACATTCAGTTCCACTTCCTTGTCATTTCAGACAATCCCTCCTCTGATTCTGTTGCCTGTTCCCACCATTCCCTTCCCTGTTCTCCCAGCAAGACCCTGAGCTCACGGTGCTGCTTCCCGGAGCAAAGGGGCAGTTGAGCACACAGGGATCAGGAGGTGTCTCCATGGTTGCTGTTCTGCTCCGGGAGGGAAGCAGACTCAACCAAAGGGGGTTTGTGGCCGCGATTCCCCCCAGGAGTCTGAGGATGTGTCAGGTGCTGGGAGGAACTACGGACATTTCTGAGGGTACTGGCTTGTGTCCAGGTGCACCTCTAGATCCTGAGGTCTGCCTTGCCCCCCAAAAACCTGGGTTTAGTGTGTTACCTTTAGGTGCCTCCACCTTGGATGACCTCTCCCCTTGTGAGGCTCCACTCACTGCTCTCCTGGCATCTCCAGCTTCCCTTCCAGAAACACAGGAATCTGACACTGTGCTTTAACATGTGGTGCAACTCTGGCCATGTAAATGCAGCACCATTCAACCTCTACACTATTCCTGGACACTGATAAGTGCTTCCCAAATCCACCCCTTGATCTCTGTAGAGATCATTACAAGATGATGAGTTTTTGATGCTGAACCCATGAAGCAAGCTGCTCAGCAGGCCCTTCTGGTGTGCGGTTTCTTGGGCGTGTTATTGACACCAGCTTTGAAGAAAATCCAGCCTTCAGGCAGTGCACTGGACAGAAGCTTTTCTATTATATAGGAGTCACTGAGGGAGCCTGTCCTGATACAGCATTCGACACAATTTAATGGACTAGGTGAGCAGTCTCAGACTAAATATCACGAATCCAAGAACTTGTGTAGCAACATGATAACAATTATTACTACTAATGAAAGACACAATAAAAATAACATGACGAAACAGTACTCAATCTGGTTGGGATAGAGAAAGAGTCATTTGTGGAGAGATGTGGCAATTTTACCACTGCTGAAAAATGTCCATGAAATCACTTTCCTTAAGGCATCCTTGAGCTCCTTGTTCCTCATGCTGTAGATGAGGGGGTTCAGGGCTGGAGGCACCATCGAGTACAGAACAGCCAGCACCAGGTCTAGTGTTGGAGAGGAGATGGAGGGGGCTTCAGGTAGGCAAAAAATGCAGTGCTAACAAACAAGGAGACCACGGCCAGGTGCGGGAGGCACATGGAAAAGGCTTTGTGCCGGCCCTGCTCAGAGGGGATCCTCAGCACAGCTCTGAAGATCTGCACGTAGGACACCACAATGAAAGTGAAACACCCGAAGCCTAAACAAACACTAACCACCAGAAGCCCAGCCTCTCTGAGGTAGGAGTGTGAGCAGGAGAGCTTGAGGATCTGGGGGATCTCACAGAAGAACTGCTCCACCACATTGCTTTTGCAGCAGGGTAGGGAAAATGTGTTCCCAGTTTGCAGGAGAGCATTGAGAAAGCCACTGGTCCAGGCAGCTGCTGCCATTCTGACACAAGCTCTGCTGTCCAGGAGGGTCCCGTAGTGCAGGGGTCTGCAGATGGCAACGTAGCGGTCGTAGGCCATGACTGTGAGGAGACAATACTCCGCTGACATGAAAATAGTAAAACTTAAGACCTGGCCAACACATCCCCAGTAGGAAATGGCTACGGTGTCCATCAGGGAATTGTGCATGGATTTGGGGAGAGTGGTGGAGATGGATCCAAGGTCGAGGAGGGAGAGGTTGAGGAGGAAGAAGTACATGGGGGTGTGGAGGCGGTGGTCGCAGGCTACGGCTGTGATGATGAGGCCGTTGGCCAGGAGGGCAGCCAGGTAGATGGCCAGGAAGAGCGAGAAGTGCAAGAGCTGCAGCTCCCGCCTGTCTGAGAATGGCAGGAGGAGGAACTCGTTGAGGGAGCTGCTGTTGGACATTTGTTCCTTTGCAGCATAGGGGCAATATCTGAGGAAGAAAAGACATGGACAATCAGGAGGACACTCTTAAAAGGAAAATAAACAAATTAATGAAGTTTTTTTATCTATCTATTTGTCTCATTCCCAGATCTCTGAAGCTCATGCCTCTTCTAGCTAGAGGATGATATTACTCTAAAAAGAGAGCAGCCCCTGCTGAGAGCAAAGTCTGGTTTCAGAGTGCCCATCTCTGACCTTCTCACCCTTTCTACGTGCACGTGAAGGAGGTCTCCACACTCCCCTTCTAGCAAACAACACACAAGACCCTTTTCTGCTGCCCATTTACAGCCTCCCACCATCACTTCCATACTATTAGTATTTCCATAGGTTCCCCATGGGTCGCTGGGATACCACAGATATGCCATGAGACAGCAGAGCCTTTCTGGAGGGCAGGGACAGCCTGCAGGACACCACAGGGTAACAGCCAAACGATTGTCAGGATTTAAGATGGACTTTCCTTAAGGAACAGTCAACTCATTTCCCTGTACTGCATTTCCTGGAGCTCCACAGGACAGAATGGGGCTGTGGAGACCTCACTCCTTTGGAAATCCTTCTTTTCCACTACTTGTAGCTTTGGTGCCTGAACTGCAGCTGAATACTCCCAACCACAGAAAGCAGAGAGCAAGAACAGGAGCAGCATGGACAGGAGAAGGATTAAGGAGCAACACCATGACCCTGTTGCCAAGGGAGGCTAGGAGAGGGACAGAGAAGCATTCTGGAAAACCTTCTCTTTACCTGCAGGGTATGGCACCTTGCAGAGGGGGACATTGCAGCACTGCCCCTCTCAGCCCCTTGGTGGGGAGGCACCAGAGAGATGCCCCTCTCCTCTGCCACAGCTCTGGCTGCAGAGTTCAGCCAAAGTCGCATGCCCTGCGGTTCCTTCTCCTTCCCTGCCCATCTCTGCTGCCTGGAGCTGTCCCTGCTGGCAGCTCTTTCTCTGTCCCAGTGTCTTGTCCCTGTCACTGCTCAAAGACCCCATGTCACCCTCTGGGTGCTCAGTTCTGCCCTACAGAAACCTCTGGCAATGTCCAGGGGCAGCTCTGTGGTTGCAGGTGGGATTGAGCAGGTCACATAAAGTCCTAGGATGCTGCAAAGAAGATGCTGATGCTGCCTTTAGGCTAAAGTGGCGATGAAGCAGCTCACTGACATTTCTCACAGACCTATCAATCTCTCAGAGTGAAGGTTTACAACTCCCAGCTCATTGCCAAAACAGAAAACTTGTTCCTTCTTTCTCCCTGTCAATGTTAGGAAAGTGAAAGCACACAGACCTGGAGGAAAGCTCCTTCTCCTTCCAGCAGCTCTTCTCTTGCTTTTCCTCTTGAAAGGACCCCTCAGACATGTCCTGCGCATGTGCTGGAGCTGTGAGCAGAACCTGACCCCTGCAGCACCTCTCAAAGGCAGAAAGAACCTGCCCTGTCAGGGATCTCTCTTCCCACCCAAAGCATCTCCCCACAGCAACACAGGGAGCTCCCTGGAGAGGCTGTGTGCTGACCCTCACAGGTGGCAGAGTCACTGCCCTGGGCAAACAGCACCATGAGGTACAGGGACACTGCTCTGAATCACAGCCCCAGGCAGACCTTGGTGCACTCCCTGCCTTCACAGCCCTACAGCCCTGTGTTCAAGTGGCATACCCAAGAGAAGCATGGCCTGATCCTCTGACCATGTGTCAGGGAATCCCTGCTCTGAAGCATCTCCTCCTCCTGCTATGTGCTGCTTACTCCAGGAGAGAGACCATTAAAAATCCTATGAGCCATGGTTTGGCTGGGATGCAGACACCCCCTCCAGGAACCTCAGCAGCATTGCCCTGAAGACAGAGACTCACTGTTTCAAGGGCTGTGAAGATTTCCCCACAATGAGCTCTGCTCCCGCTCCACACTGCCGTTCCCCTCTCGCTGCCTTCTCTCCTCTGCTGTCCGCAGCAGCAGGCAGTGCCCGCAGCCCTGCTGCTCTTGGCACAGGAGCTGCTCCTGCACTCGGCTGTCTCTGGGCAGTGCTGCCAGGCTGCCACGAGCTGCCTCCGTCCCAGGAGCCTGGCCCCGCTCAGGAGCAGAGGAACAGCTGAACTCATCAAGTTCTCTCTGTCCCTTGTGTTCCCTCCTCCTGGGAAATGTGCACGAAGCAACCTAAAAGAATCACACTTGTCGTCCTTTCCTAATGAATGGATAAAAAGGGATTCCAAAGTTGCCATCTGTTTCATCATAGGATGACTATCTATGAAAGTTAGAAGTGTCCCACTCTGGAAGGCCCTAGTTATGAAGCCCCGAATAGGCAGGACACCCAGAAAGGGGCAAGAAGGGGGTACTACACGAGCACCATAATACAGTGCAGTATAATGTAGAGACCCTGGTGGATCATTACAGTGCAAAAAGTTCATACAATTCAGTGCAGACATTTAATTCAGTGACATAGAAATAGGCTGCAGGGCCAAGATAGATGTCTGGCTTGTCCAGCATAACCAGATGTCTCCTCTAGGAGGCACAGCCTGGGATCTATGACAAACCATGTCCAATCCCTCCTACAGCTGAGCGTGCTTCATAAGTGGGAGAGGCACCTCACACCAAGGGGTCTGCTCTGGTCTCTGCTCTCCTAAAAGCTTCTCGCTTTGTTCCCACACAACCTCTTTGCACCCTGGAAAACATGATGGGGCTAATGATGACCCCAGGGTTGGTAGATCACAGTTGGCTCTAGCCCAAGGACATCTTCAGGGACGCCTTCTCCTGCCTGGACATGGGCTCACCTCTGTTCCAGGCCCCAGGGTGCTACAAATCAGCTCCGGCAACAAACCCCTCTCCTGTCGTTCCCTCACAGCCCAGCTCTGTTTCTCCCTGGTCTTGGGCACTGCAGCCTTGGCTCTCTTAGCGGGAACCTCCTCTCACCATTGCATTGACCCCTGCTCTCTATGCCAGCATGGCTCTACTCTCAAGTGGGGCCATTGCACACAGTGTCTTTGGTTCTTGGTAACAGGTTTCACTAGGACCAATCTGTCTTCTGTGCCACATCCTGATGTTTTGCAGCCCAAATATATGCAAATGCCTGTAGCCTGGCATGGAGACAGAAGCACAAGCTGTCACAGGCCCTCAACACCATTGCAATAACTGAGATGCATTATCACCACTCACACAACTGGAGGCCTGCGCTGCTGGGGTAAAAGCTCTTCAGGGGAGGCTGTGAGGGAAGAGGAGCAGGGGGCAGGTCCTTTGTGTGGAGGGGCCGCTCGGATGTACAAAGTGCTTCCATGGCATGGACAAGGTTTGGGTATGTGCTTGTGGGTGAGCATCAGATGAAGAGTGACATCATGCTGGGAGCTACAGACCATGCAGTCAGGCTGATGGCGTGGATGACATCTTTAAGCAACATGACAAAGTCCGTGGATCATAGGCCCTGGTTCTTACTGGCAGAACAGGTTGGAAGGCTCTTGAATCCCCCTAACATTCCCTGGAAAGGCAAAGACCAGGATGTAAACAGGCTGTGAGGTTTCTGGAGTGTGGAGACCAGATGCAACAGAGAAGTCTCAGTGAAGGTGGAAGATATGCAACAGTTTGGGTAGCAACAGGATATAAAATACTCCTTCCATTAATAAAAAATGAAGTGAAAAAATATTTAAAAAGTAATATAAATATTAGAAAAAGTAGTGAAGAAACAATGTTCAGCATTGGTATGAGATGCTGAGGGAGTCATTTTTTAGAGAGCAATGGCAATTTCCCAAGGCTGAAAAATATCTGTGAAATTGTTTTCCTCAGCCTCCTTGAGTGCCTTGTTCCTCGTGCCGTAGATGAGGGGGGTTCAGTGCAGGCAGCACCATGTACAGAACAGCCACTACCAGATCCAGAGCAGGAGAGGGGACATAGGGGACCTCAGGTAGGCAAACATGCCGGTGCTAAGAGAAAAACAGACAATGGGCAGGTGCAGGAGGCACATGGAAAAGGCTCTGTGCTGGCCCTGCTCTCAGCACAACAGCAAAGATCTGCTCGTAGGATAAGACTGTGGAAATGAAACAATCAAACATTAAACTGGCACTAATAATAAGATGCCTAACATGGATGAGGTAGGAGTGTGAGCAGGAGAGCTTGAGGGTCTGAAGGATTTCACACAAGAACTGTCCACAGAGTTCTCTCTACAGAAAGAAAACAGGAAAGCGTTAGCAGTGGGGACAGGAACAGATACAGTAGGGCACCTGTAGGAAACCATGTCCCACTGCAGTGCTTGCTGGGCAAGTGCCCCAGGTTGTGCTGGGTTTCCTACCTCTACACTAATAAATGAATTCCAACACTGACTGTAGGGAAAATCCATCCTGCCTGCACGCAGCGTGCGGCAAAAATAGGAGACACATCACACTCAGCTCTGTGCTCTGGTCTCTGAACTCTCCCACCCTTCTACCTCTCCTCCCCTGAATTTCTGCTCACTCCGCCAGATGATACGAACAGGGACTGGGCTAATGAGGGCCTCAGGGTGGATGGACCGCTGGCTGCCCAGGCCTAGGGACTTCTGCAGTAGCACGTGTGCTTTCCCAGAGATTGCTTCAAGAAATCTGCCATCCTGCCCTGTCCCGCAGGCTAGGCAGCTGTGATAGTCACAAGTGGTCCATGTGCCCACCTACAAGCCCTGCACACGCACACCCATGGTCCCTATGGCACTGGCATGGCCCTTGGGTGCCTGGGTTCCCTTCGTTATCTCCTTAACCCTGCTTTGTGGACTCAGAGGGCCAGCAAAGGGGCTGCTGGTGCTGTCCATGGGCCAGAGTGGGCAAAGGCGCTTCTGGAGCTTCCTCACAACCTGCTGATCTCTCCATGGGCTTTGGAGTCTACAGTCATTGGAGTCTTCACTCAGTGTCCTTGGGGTGCCCTTTGCTCTGGCACAGTGATGCACAGAACATGCCGCCAGCAGCAGCATCCCTGCACATCTGGGCATGCACTGATGCAAGACGGAGAAACATGTCCTAAGGATTCATGGTTTAATTCTGCATTTCAGATACCCTAATTCATATTGCTTACATGTACCCTCATACCGGTTTATTGCAAGATGAAACTGGAGAGGATAAATAGCATGGGTCTTTCCCGCTCTCTCCCCCTTTTTTTTCTCTTCTTTTTCAGTTTATATTTTCAGTAGGAGTTGGAGAAGGACCTGGAGCTGAGCCCACAGCAGGGCACCAAGACTGCAGGTTGTCACATATCCTTTGGATGGAGGCTCTTCCCATCTGCTGGCCTGATGGTCATCAACCAGGTGGCCAAGACGGTGATGAGAGCCTTACACTGGGAGTGACTCAGGGGAGAAGACTCCAGCAAGAGTGAGGAATTGATGGCCTGGGATGGCAGGGAAAGGTGCAAGTGATGTGGACAAAGGAACCCCTGGAGAGAGCAGCGGGATGCACGGAGCTCTGCTTAGGGACGGACAGAGAGCCTGTCAGGATTGTAGGGATGAGGATTAGTGGGCAGAGGAACAGAGCTGGCCTTGTGTAGATCTCTACTATGGACCTCTAGAAAGACATCATGATGGGATCCCCATGGTTTTCACCAAGACATTGTGATGGCGTCTTTCTCCATGGTCTCCACCAAGGAATCATGATGGGACCTCCATAGTCCCCACAAAGGCATCATGATGGGGTCTGCCATGGTGTCCAGCAGGGCATGATGATAGGGTCCCCATGGAAACCACCAGGGCTTTGTGATGACAGTGGTAGCCTGCCCATAAGGCCATTGTGAGCGGGTGGTCCCCACGGTGACCATGTTCTTGTTGGGGGCCAAGGCCCCAGGTTCCCCACTCTGAGGAGAGCAGCTCCAAGCAGCTCTGAAGGGTGGAGGACCTCAGGAAAGGCAGCCATTAAGTAAGCATCTGTCAAGAAGAAGAATGCTCCATACAAACAGTTGGTAAAATTAGGAAACATCGCTGGAGCCCAGCTTGACTAAACAGGGAACTGGCATGTGGTCTTCAAGTCAGTAAGGCAGCATGTGGAAAGGGGAAGAAGGGAGAGGCTGCAAAGGAGTAAGTCAGAAATATTGTCTGGTAAAGTAAGGATGGTTTGAGGAAAGCCAAATCTCCCTGCTCCTGCTTCAGTGACAGGAAAATAATGAAGAAGGAAAATGTGGGCTCATGGCTGAATGGGACTGGCATTCTAGCAAGTGCAGCCCTGCTTGGCTTCAGTCAACCTTCACCAACAAGGTGAAGCCCGAGAAATGTCTAAACGGTGCAAGTGGAGAGGTCACTTCTCTGTCCTTGCCCTGGCAAGTGTGTGCCCTTGGCAGACCTGTGGGATTGCCTGGGGTTGGGGCTTGGTTTGAGGGTTTGGCGTTTGGTAAGACTGGATCAAAGTCCTGTGGGATGAAAGAGCACAAAGTCTGAGCACAGGCTGAGATGAGGGGGAGCCTCAGCTCCACGACAACTGCTGTGGGCTGCTCTTTGGGTAGAAGTGGGATGGAGGACAGTCTGTGACAGAAGACAGTCTTCCTCCTGGAGGCACCAAAGCAGGCTCGCTGTTCTTTACTTCCTCAGCAGGGTTTCGTGCACTCTGCTGATTAAGATAGAGGTGATAGTCCAGAAAAGAGCAAAGGAGCCCTTAACAGAGATCCCCCTGAGAACTTTATCTAGGCCTATGCTTCCTGCCTTACTTCATGGCCATGGTGAAAGTAGTGCAAGAACATGGTGCTGCCAAATTAGAAGAATGAAAATGTATTTCAAGTTGTTAAAGACTGCCTGAAGTTTTGGAAAAGGTCGTCTTTGTTATTCTTTCAGAATATTCCTACTTATGACTATAATCTGCTTTAGGGGATGGATTCAATTTGATCACGTAGAGAGGCTGGTGCTGCTGGAGATGCCCTGGGCTAGTTCCCTTGTGGTGCTGAAATTTTTGGAGGTGGCTCCTGCAGGCCCTTAGCTTGTCATTAGGAAAAATGTCTCCTTCACCGTGTGTCTATCCAGGCTTTACTAACTGTTTGTGACAAGAGGTTCAAGGAAGGTTATTCCTTGTAGGCTGTGGAGCTCCTTGGAGGCAACTCGGGACTCAGCCTGCAGTTGAGGAGTGCATTTTGTTTCCTATTGACATAGGATCCAGGTTATTTTGTTTTATCATACTTAATACTTTTACATGTTTGCAGCTAGTTCAGGTGGGAATTGGTGCACATGAGCTGTAGCATTCAGCTACTGGAGTGAGAAAAACAGTTTGATTTTAGCCAGAGTGATCCAAGTCCCCAGTGGCTGATGAGAGAAGTGGCAGGGCTGGGGAGCTGAGCAAGAAGGTTCTTCATACAGGTCTCCTCTCAAAAACACTGCTTTTCACACATGTCCAGACTTCATTGGGAGACACTCTAGGAAGTGGAGAAAGTGTGCATGGCTGATTCAGAAAATGGAAAAAATTAAGAAAGCTCAAAAAAAAAAAAACACTTTCTTTTTTCAGGTGCTCATTGTAATCAGTCTAATGTTAAGACACTCCTTTCCAATTAGCTATAGAAGATTTGAAAATTGAAGAAAATTATGGCAAGAATCATGGCTCCTGAGGGGTTTTGCATTTGACTGACCCTTTGGGAGTAGTTGGTGCTGAGTCCATGAACCACCGATGCTGAGAGGAGACTGAAGAAACTTCTCCAGAAGTTCAAGTCAGAAGCACATCCCCAAGTTTCTTGGAGGGTTAATGGGTCCCACTGTGGTTCATTACGAAGCAAAGCCTCCCCAGGGACTGATTAGAGTAGAGAGTTGGAAGTCATGATTAAACATAGGAAAAATGCAACGTGCAGGTGCCTCTGATGCCAAGTCAACTCTACATGTTTATTTTCAAGCAGATTGACCAAACAGAGGCCCAGACCCTAAGTAGGGGGATCCTTTCCATCAGGCTTTGCTCAAGGCTTTTGGTTGGAGCAGTGTATAGGTGGGGGTGTTCAAGGTCTAGGGCAGGACCTAGGCCTTGGAGACCATGGAGAAATGGAGAAAGGAAGACTTTCCCTTGCTGGAAGAGGATCTGAGTAGGGCTCACTTCAGCAAACTGGACACCCACAAAACCATGGGCTCTGAGGGGACTCTCTTGCACTGTTCAGTGCCCACGTCTGACAGAGCTCCATGAACTGGAAAAATCGAGTCCCTCCAGTTACACTGCTTGTACCTCTGGCCCTTGGCAAGCGACCTTCACACATCAGAGACTCTCTGAGCACCGCCTGATAGATGCAAAAAGGGGCTCACATTGGAATGCTGCATTTATGGCACTGCATCTCGCACTGCTTTCATGCCTCCTGATGGTTAGCTTGCTTCCCTTTACTACTCCTCTGTTTGTCACACTGCACCATTGCATGTGTCACGATCACATCTCAAAGTGCACAAGTGACAGTTTCTCCTCTGGTGTTATTCCTGTGTTTCACACCTCAGACAACTTCACCTGCCACCTGCATGGTCAAAGTGACAACTGGGAATAGAAGAAGCTGAGCGCAAGGAAGGACCTTGCTCTACCTTGCTTGGTCTTGTTACAGGCATTGCCTGGTTCAGGCTGGGCTGCTTTTTCTTGGAGAGCAGCAAGAGAAGAGGCATCTTTCCCTTCTTTTAAAAGTCATCAGGCAATAATTTGCATCCTGCTTGTAACACACACTTGCTACTCAGGGCCATAAGGGCAGGGGGCTTGGGGCATGCAAAGGAGCACGGTGAGAAAGAAGAGCAATGGCAGAGCTCTGGGGCAGACGGCAGACGGGGCAAGGGAAAGAACCAGACACTACTGGAAAGAATGGTCTTATTTCACTATTAATATTAAGGCAGTACAGAATGGTACATTAAACAAAATAAGCTTATTACACACTCAGGTTTAGCAACAGACAAAAGAAGCAAGGTAATGCACCTAACCATTACTATATTAGAATAGTGATTAAAAGATATATCACCAGTTGCCTAAATATGCCATCATATGTCATCATCGTCCAGATCCGCAGTCACTGGGGAGTCCCTTTTGCAGTGAGGATTTGGAGAACCCTCCCGGCAACTGGGAGGTCTTACGTGGTGCATCCACCCATGAGGTCTCCAAAATCGCAGCAAGAGTGTCCATCTTTTATAGAGCCAAATCAGCAAATCATGATAACTTGCATTTTGTTTGTGAGCGGTGACATCTGATGTGGCATACTTTCCCTATCATGTGGGATGGGGATCTGGTCTGAGCCCAGGCCTCGGATGGGAGGGTTCCCTTCAAGGTCAAAAATAGCCACACGAGAGCTTAAAAATCTACAGTTTAATAAGCCCCCATGCAAGCTGGCATGAACAATTCTACAGGCGAGTGTTGTGTACTGCAAAGGCAGTGCTGTATTCATCTCTACGTCAATCCCGACTCAGGCCTGTCGTTTGGGCCCTGGCACTTCAGTTCCTCACGTTCCACTCTGTCGTGACACACAACATTATATTCGTCCCCACATTGCGGGGCTGCCAAGAGACTTCCTTGGTAGTGGGAAGCAGCATGAGAAGAGGAAACAGGACCAAAATACAGCTTGGGAAGCTCAGATTGGGCAATAGGATGAAGAAATATCACTTGAAGGGTGGAGCAGTGGTGCTACAGGGCACCCACAGCGAGTCCGTCACCACCCATGGCTTTGTGTTTCAAGAAACAGCCACTGAGGATGGCAAAGCTCTCAAGGAAGGGAAGGAGAAGCTCTTGTGAGAACTTACTGGGGAAGCAGATTGGGTGTCTACAGTCTGCAGGGACACAGGAGCAGGTCTAGGATGACCTGTGCTGGAGATGGCCAAGGGCACTGCCAAGGCCTCAACAGAATGGAGGTCTTTATCCTCTTGACTATGGCTGTTGTGTCTGTCAGCGAGGCCTACCAGGAATCATCAGGACTTCTTTGCCCCCTTTATCCTTCTGCGGATCCTGGGAGGTGTCGTGTGTTTGTCCTGCACTCAGCATTGCACACCCTCACCCAAACACTGATGCCAGGGAGGACGTGGGCAACACATGGAGGAAAGGATCTCCCTTTCCAGGGTTTCTCTGCCTGTGCTGTGTCATTTTCCTTGACAAAACACATCAACGGTGTATTCAGCATCAGAGTCACATGAGTATTTCCTCTACCTATCTATTACCAGTGATTATAATTTTTTAGCTTTAATAAGCCCCTGGTGAGTTGTTGTAGTTAATGGCCTCAGTGGGATTCATTAATACTCTAAAAAACTTTAGGGTTTCCTTCTGACTTTGACTTCTTCACAGATATCTTCAATCTCCTTTCAATAGCTGCAATTCATGGACTCACCTCCAAGCACTGCATGGAGCTCATTAAAAAGCAAAAAGACCTGATAAACCAGGACTCTCCCTGCTATTTCCTTCAAGTGTCCATGGCTAATTGGACAGGTTTGGGGAGCGTAGCTGAAAGCTGAAGACAACAATCATATACAAGTATTTCATCTTTTTAAAGTTTTCTATTATTATGCTAAAGAATAGGTGACAGCACGTCGTCCAATTCATAGCCATCCAGAGTGACTCCTAATGAAGTCAGCACATGAAGGAAAAGCCATGTCCCAGAGATCAGGCACTGTATGCACAATCTTCCTCCCCACCTCCCCAGCCCTACCATTTCCCTCATCAGCCTCTTGGGAATTTCAATCACTCATGTTGAAAGCCAGCCTTAGTCCACCTAAGTCTGCACTCAGTGTTATAGCTCACCTGCCCCAATTCCCACCTGCTTTACTTAGACAACTGGCTGCCAACATGCACAAGGGGATCTTCTTTTAGTTACAGAGAAAAAAAAATAAAGCAGAGTATAGTTTCATGGAAAATAATGACACTCTTTGAATGTATGCTAAGTCCATACAATCCGTACATACAATTAGGACTGAGCTAATGGGGCAGACTGCAGAAAAGACAGAGCAAGCTTTAACCCCCCTAAAGGGCAAACCAGCTGCTGGGTCTCTGAGTGAACAGAGTATCAGGAGGAGTCACAATGTTTCCAGATAGTGCCCTAAAGGGGATGTTGGAAATTGTCACTTTAAACAGCACACGTGGGAATGGGAGACTTAGGTAGATGCACAGGAGACAGGGGAGAGAACGGGCCAAGACTCTGGGCATGAAGAGCTGGGCTCACAGCATCACTGATGAGCTGCCACAGACTGAATAAGCAACCCAAAGAAGTCCTTCCTTTGGCAGTGACTTGGAAAGCCACATCTCTGACAGGGTCCCAGGGAGATGGGGGTTTCTCTTCTGTCAGATGGTCCCCAGGACTATGCAGAGAGGAGGAAGAGCATGAAGGGAGGTTGCAAGGATATTCGCCAACTTCATCAGCTGCAGAGCAGGGAGCTGGTCATCTCACAAACTGGTGATTTGAGTCAAATGAGATGGGGACTGATGTGTGAGATGGGGACTGCTGGATCAACATCCGCAGCCTGGACCTCAGTTCTTGTTCCCAGTGATCCTGCTGCTCTCCAACAAGGCTCCCAGCTTTGGGAGCTCCTTCCCGAGGTGTCACACAGAAACTGTCACTGCAAAGACCCCTGTGGATCCCGGGCTGTGGCAGTGGCTGCTCAGGGCTGGGGGTTGCCGCAGGAGTCCTGCCTGAGGGTCCCACCTTGCTCAGGGGACAATGTGGCAGCCAGGACCCCTGGGGATGGGGCATCCCCACGCCCCAAGGCTCCCGTGGGGCAGCTCCAACCCTTGTGTGGGTGCTGGGGGCAGAAGGAGAGAATCCAGGGCAGGTTTCCCTGGCACTGGCTGCCCCTCTTCTCCCCCACGCCGGGGTGGGCAGTGCTGGCTGAGCCCAACACAGCAGCTCACACAGCCCCCCAGGCCCCCACACCAGCACCCCCAGCACCCGCAGCCCCGAGCTGGGCTCCCCTCCCTGCCCCGGCCCCGCACAGCCCCCAGCACAGCCAGGAGCCCCGTGGGGCATCACAGCCAATGGCTGTGCTCGGCACAATGAGGTCACTGCTTCCGCAGCCCCTGATAGGCCAGCTGCAGGGAGAGGGCGTGGCTGCTGCTTGGGAGGTCCCCGCTGCGGGCAGAGCTGATTGGGCAGCAGCAGGGCTGGCTCTGCCTGGTGACTGTGAGGTCACCGCTCCCGCAGCGCCTCATTGGGCAGCAGCCGGGCCCTGCGGGGCTCTGCGCTGCTGAGATCATCTCCGCGGAGCAGCTGCTGAGCCCGGGCTGGGCTCCTGGCGGGGAAGGGCTGGGGAGGCCATTGCTGCCCTGGAGGGCAGGGCCAGAGAGCTGGGTGGGACAGCGCTGTGACGTCATGTCTTTGTGAGTGCCTGATTGGCCGGCAGCAGGCAGGCAGGCGTGGGCGGTGGGTGGGGGGTCTCTGTGGTGAGAGGAGCTGAGAGGGCAGCAGTGGTTCCTGTGTGGGGAAGGGGGTTGAGGAAGCTGCTGTCTCTGAAGGCCACAGGCAGCAGCAGGCGGGTGGTGGGTTTGCACCTGTGAGGTCACCTCCATGTGAGCAGCTGGGTTTGGGGTTTAGGCTTTAGGGTTGTGATCAGTGGCGCAGAGCCTAGTTGGAGACCTGCAACTATTGGTATCAGGAGTCAGTCAAAACCTGTTCAGTTTATTAATCAGTGACCTGAAGGGACAGAGTGCACCCTCAGCAAGTTTTCTGAGGATAGAAAGGTGGGAGGAATGTCTGATAGGCCAGAGGTCTGTGCAGGCTTTAAGAGGGACCTGGACAGCCTGGAAGGTTGGGGGTAGAGGAACCTCATTAAGTTCAACACGGACAAGTGCAGGGTCTTGCATCTAGGGAGGAATAACCCCATGCACCAGGGCAGGCCGGGGGTTGACCTGTTGGAGAGCAGCTCCACAAAAAGGGACCTGGGAATCGTGGTTGGCAACGTGACAGAGCTCCATGAACTGGAGAAATCGAGTCCCTCCAGTTACACTGCTTGTACCTCTGGTCCTTGGCAAGTGACATTCACACATCAGAGACTCTCTGAGCACCGCCTGATAGATGCAAAAAGGGGCTCACATTGGAATACTGCATTTATGGCACTGCATCTCGCACTGCTTTCATGCCTCCTGATGGTTAGCTTGCTTCCCTTTACCCCTTCTCTGTTTGTCACACTGCACCATTGCATGTGTCACGATCACATCTCAAAGTGCACAAGTGGCAGTTTCTCCTCTGGTGTTATTCCTGTGTTTCACACCTCAGACGACTTCACCTGCCACCTGCATGGTCAAAGTGACAACTGGGAATAGAAGAAGCTGAGCGCAAGGAAGGACCTTGCTCTACCTTGCTTGGTCTTGTTACAGGCATTGCCTGGTTCAGGCTGGGCTGCTTTTTCTTGGAGAGCAGCAAGAGAAGAGGCATCTTTCCCTTTTAAAAGTCATCGGGCAATAATTTGCATCCTGCTTGTAACACACACTTGCTACTCAGGGCCATAAGGGCAGGGGGCTTTGGGCATGCCAAGGAGGATTATGAGAAAGAATAGCCGGCACAGCTCAGCACTGGAACTAAGCTCTTTTCCCTTTGGAGGGTGGTCGGGAGGGGGGATTATCGGGTGGTGTCACAGTCACCCACGGGATGGAAAGCCATGCTGTCACACACAGCGTGTGGACCTTCCTCTACAGTCCTGCACTGCTGCCTTCCACAGGATGGGGAGGTGTGTGCTGAGAGGGATTTATGGCTGAAAATGAGCCCCGGCAGGATGAAGAGTGTCACAGGGGAAGAGGACTGCTGCTTCCAGGGCTTGTCTGAACCTACAGCAGCTCATGGATGTTACCAAAGCACAGTTGAGCCACAAGACACTGAACAAACTTGGCCTACCATCAGAACAAAACCACAAGGACTGCTCCTGCTCTTTGTCCTTCTTAATACTGGCAAAAGAGAAGACAGTTTTACTTGCCACCAATGCCCACTGAATTTTAAGTGAATAGGCTCTAAGGCAGGACCTGAGGTGACAAGATCCACACCTCCAGGCCATCTGCTGACTGCTATGCTGAGCCCAGAAATCAGGTTTGGACAGAAGAAAGGACAGAAAGCATGGAGCTCTGGAAATTTTCCTTCTTTCTTTCCATCACAGCATCCAGGAAGGAGGAATTTGTGACCCAACTAAGAAACATTGCATGAAAACCAGGACACCCATTTACTCACTACCCTGGAGCAGGCAACTGCTGCCTGAGAGAACTCCAGGTGCAACTTGTGTCCTTGGTACCTCTTCAGAGCTGGCTGGAAACACTTGTGGCCCCCTCCAACTGGTCTTGATTTGAAGGTGACCAAGGGCAGGAAGCAGCACCAGACCAGAAGTACAGCTGCCTTCAGAAATACTGTGGCCTGCAAGACTGAAAATCAGAGGCCAACCTTGCATCCTGGGAGCTGCAATGGGCATATGCAAAGAACAGGGTGTTTTGCCAATTGAGCGGGACAGACAGAAAGAACCAGCCACCCCTGGAAAGAATGGTCTTATTTCACTGTTAATATTAAGGCAGTACAGAATGATACATTTAATAAAATAAGCTTATTACACACTCAGGTTTAGCAACAGACAAAATAGGCAAGGTAATGCACCTAACCATTACTATATGAGAAAGGGAATAGTGGCTAAAAGATATATCACCAATTGCCTAAATATTTCCCTGTCATACAGATCCGCAGTCACTGGGGAGTCCCTGTTGCAGTGAGGATTTAGAGAACCTTCCCAGCAACTGGGAGGTCTTACGTGGTGCATCCACCCGTGAGGTCTCCAACATCGCGGCAAGAGTGTCCATCTTTTATAGAGCCAAATCAGCAAATCATGATAACTTGCATTTTGTTTGTGAGCGGTGACATCTGGTGTGGCATACTTTCCCTATCATGTGGGATGGGGATCTGGTCAGAGCCCAGGCCTTGGATGGGAGGGCTCCCATCAAGGTCAAAAACAGCCGCATGAAAGCTTAAAAAAGCTACAGTTTAATAAGCCTCCGTGCAAGCTGGCATGAGCAATTCTACAAGCGACTGTTGTGTCCTGCAAAGGCAGTGCCGTATTCATCTCTAAGTCAACACCAACTTGGCCTGTTGTTTTGGGCCTGGCACTTCAGTTCCTCACGTTCCACTCTGTCGTTATACACAAGGTTATATTCGTCCCCACATTGTGGGGCTGCCAAGAGATTTCCTTGGTAGTGGGAAGCAGCAGGAAAAGAGGAAACAGGACCAAAATACAGCTTGGGAAGCTCGGATTGGGCAATAGGATGAAGATATATCACTTGAAGGGTGGAGCAGTGGTTGTACAGGGCACCCAGAGCGACTCTTTCACCACCCATGGCTTTGTGTTTCAAGAAACAGCCAATGAGGATGGAAAAGCTCTCAATGAAGGGAGGAAGAACCTCTTGTGAGAACTTGCTGGGGAAGCAGATTGGGTGTCTACAGTCTGCAGGGACACAGGAGCAGGTCTAGGATGACCTGTGGTAGAGACGGCCAAGGGCGCTGCCAAGGCCCCGACAGAATGGAGGTCTTTATCTTCTTGACTATGGCTGTTCCATCCGTCACCGAGGCCTACCCCGAATCATCAGGACTTGTTTACCGGCTTCATCCTTCTGGGGACCCTGGGAGGTGTCGTGTGTTTGTCCTGCACTCAGCACTGCACACTCTTACCCAAACACTGATGTCAGGGAGGATGTGGGCAACACATGGAGGAAAGGATCTCCCTTCCCAGGGTTTCTCTTCCTGTGCTTGGCCAATGTATGTTGACAAAACACATCAAGGGTGTATTCGGCATCAGAGCCACCTGAGTATTTTTTCTACCTAACTATTACCAGTGATTATATTTTTTGGCTTTAATAAGCCCCTGGTGAGTTGTTGTAGTTAATGGCCTCAGTGGGATCCATTAATGCTCTGCAAAACTTCAGGGTTTCCTTCTGACTTTGATTTCTTCACTGATTTATTCAATCTCCTTTCAATAGCTGCAATTCATGGACTCAGCTCCAAGTACTGCATGGAGCTCATTAAAAAGCAAAAAGACCTGATAAAGCAGGACTCTCCCTGCTATTTCCTTCAAGTGTCCATGACTAACTGGGGAGGTTTGGGGCGTGTAACTGAAAGATGAAGACAACAATAATATATATATATATTATATAAGTATTTCATCTTTTTAAAGTTTTCTATTATTATTCTAAAGAATAGGTGATAGCACGCCATCCAGTTTGCAGCCATCCAGAGTGACTCCTAATGAAGTCAGCACATGTAGGAAAAGCATTGTCCCAGAGATCAGGCACTGCATGCACAATCTTCCTCTCCATCTCACCATCCCTGCCATTTCTCTCATCCGCCTCTCGGGAATTTAAATCACTCATGTTGAAAGCTAGCCTTAGTCCACCTAAGTCTGCATTGAATGTTATAGCTCACCTGCCCCAATTCTCACCTGCTTTACTTAGACAACTAGCTGCCAACAGGCACAGGGGGATCTTCTTTTAGTTACAATGAAACAAACAAAAAAATAAAGCAGAGTATAGTTTCATGGAAAATAATGACGCTCTTTGAATGTATGCTAAGTCCATACAACCCGTACATACAGTTAGGATTTGGCTAATGGGACAGACTGCAGAGAGACAGAGCAAGCTTTAACCTCCCCAAAGGGCAAACCAGCCACTGGGGCTCTGAGTGAACAGAGTATCGGGAGGAGTCACAGTGTGTCCAGATAGTGCCCTAAAGGGGATGTTAGAAATTGTCACTTTAAACAGGACATGTGGGAATGGGAGACTTAGGTAGACGCACAGGAGACAGGGGAGAGAATAGGCCAAGACTCCCAGCATGCAGAGCTGGGCTCACAGCATCACTGATGAGCTGCCACAGACTGAATAAGCAACCCAAAGAAGTCCTTCCTTTGGCAGTGACTTGGAAAGCCACATCTCTGACAGGGTTCCAGGGAGATGGGATTTCTCTACTGTCAGAAGATCCCCGGGACTATGCAGAGATGAGGAAGAGCATGAAGGGAGGTTGCAGGGATGTTCTCCAACTTCATCAGCTGCAGAGCAGGGAGCCGGTCACCTCACAAACTGCTGATGGAGTCAAATGAGGTGGGCACTGATGAGTGAGGTGGGGACTGCTGGATGAACACTCGCAGCCTGGACCTCAGTTCTTGTTCCCGGTGATCCTGCTGCTCTCCATCAAGGCTCGAAGCTTGGGAGCTCCTTCCCGAGGTGTCACAGGGGCGGGCAGTGTCTGAGTGTGACAGGTGTCTGAGAGGGCAGAAGGAGAGAATCCAGGGCAGGTTTCCCTGGCACTGGCTGCCCCTCTTCTCCCTCACGCCGGGGTGGGCAGTGCTGGCTGAGCCCAACACAGCAGCTCACACAGCCCCCCAGGCCCCCACACCAGCACCCCCAGCACCCGCAGCCCCGAGCTGGGCTCCCCTCCCTGCCCCGGCCCCGCACAGCCCCCAGCACAGCCAGGAGCCCCGCGGGGCATCACAGCCAATGGCTGCGCTGGGCACGAGGAGGTCACTGCTGCCACAGCCCCTGATAGGCCAGCTGCAGGGAGAGGGCGTGGCTGCTGCTTGGGAGGTCCCCGCTGCGGGCAGAGCTGATTGGGCAGCAGCAGGGCTGGCTCTGCCTGGTGACTGTGAGGTCACCGCTCCCGCAGCGCCTCATTGGGCAGCAGCCGGGCCCTGCGGGGCTCTGCGCTGCTGAGATCATCTCCGCGGAGCAGCTGCTGAGCCCGGGCTGGGCTCCTGGTGGGGAAGGACTGGGGAGGCCATTGCTGCCCTGGAGGGCAGGGCCAGAGAGCTGGGCGGGACGGCGCTGTGACGTCATGTCTTTGTGAGTGCCTGATTGGCCAGCAGCAGGCAGGCAGGCGTGGGCGGTGGGTGGGGGGTCTCTGTGGTGAGAGGAGCTGAGAGGGCAGCAGTGGTTCCTGTGTGGGGAAGGGGTTTGAGGAAGCTGCTGTCTCTGAAGGCCACAGGCAGCAGCAGGGATGTGGTGGGTTTGCACCTGTGAGATCACCTCCATGTGAGTAGCTGGTTCTAGGCTTTAGGGTTGTGATCAGCGGCACAGAGCCCAGTTGGAGGCCTGTAGCTAGCGGTGTACCCAGGGGTCCAGTCCTGCTCTGTTTATTCATTAATGCCCTGCATGAAGGGCCCAAGTGCAGCAAGTTTCCTGAGGATATAAACCTGGGAGCAGTGGGTGATCCATTGGAGGCTGAGCAGCCATTCAGGGGGACTTGGACGGGCGGGAGAGTTGGGTGTAGATGAACCTCATGAAGTTCAGCACAGTCAAGACCAGCACTTGGGGTGGAATGACTCCATGCACCAGGACAGGTGGAATTTGACCTGCTGTAATTCAGCTGTGTGGAGAAGGACCTGTGCATCCTGATGGCCAAGTAGTTGTCCATGAGCCAGCAATGTGCCCCTGTGGTGGAGAAGGCCAATTGTGTCCTGGTTGGAGAGGGGATGTTGTCAGTGTTTATAAATTATGTTAAGAGAGGATGTTCAAAGGAGGGGGGCAGCTTGTGTCATCAGGGGCTCGGTAGGTCACTGCCATGGAGATGGCCCAGTCAAGCAGAGAAGAGTCCTGGAAAAGAGTACCCTCCATTCAGCCCTGTTGTTATCCTGAACTTGCTGATAAATCCTTCAGGAATGTCTCCAGATGGTACCAAAGGATGTTAAGTATTTCCAGTGGGACACTGGAGAAGTCCCTTCTACTCCTCTGCACCAACAGGCCTCCGCACTGGGCACAGATGTGCAGGAAGCCAGGATTTGGTGTTTTGTGAGGGAACCAGGGTTTCAGGCTGCTTTCAGGCTTGGCATTTTTCAAAGCTAGAATTGAAGTCGTGTGGGATGAAACAGCACAAAACATGGCCATGGGACGAGGTGCTTTGATGAACCTCAATACGAGTTTCTCCTGGGAGTTGCTCTTTTTGTGCAAGTCAGATGTAGGACAATATGGGACAGGTCAGAAGCTTCCTTTTTTAGGCACCAGAGCAGTTTTTAAGCAGTGCATATCATTACTACGAAGAAGGTGCCCCTTGGCTAAGAGCACAGGAGGGATCCTGAGCATTTTTCTGTCCAACTTTTAAGCAGGAGTAAATTTTTACATAGACATTAGTTTACATGATGAATCCGATCTATCCACCATTCTTGATCCTACCTATCCCTTTGCTGTGTTACAGTATGAGTTAGTTCTGTGTGGACATGAAATGGGCCATTGGGGCTGATTTTGCACTTTTAGTGTAACCTTTGCACAACCTTTGCGCCTCTGGCTGGATTACACTGGTTTCTTTGCAGCACTTCTATTTTATAAGAAGAGCGGGGCTGCGGAAGGTCAGATGAGATGTGCTCATGAGGCACACGGCCTTGCATGTTGTTTCCTGTAAAACTAGAGTATAATATAAATTTCCTTCACAAGTGACCAATAAATTCCTGCAATGGAAGGAGGTTCTGGGAAGAAGATAGGGTGTGAGGGACCACAGTTCTTGCAAGGAAAGCTGAAGGGTGGGACTGTAGTGTGGCCCTTGTTTTAGATGAGCTGCAAGACCACTTGAGTGGAGCAGTTGACCATCTTGCAGCTGAGCAGATCAAGTGGTTGCACATACGCCTTTGACCATATAAATCAAAAGAGAGTGAATGTCTCCCTGAGTGAGCTAGACCAGGATGCGTTGGGTAGGGTGAGTATGGACCTGGCTCAGCAAAACACAGGTTATAAAAACAAAATTTAAAAAAGAAATAAAAAAGGGGTCTGGAGCTGTTTTCATCGTATTCCTTTCTGGCAGCTGGGGATGCTCAGTGTGGTGGCAACGAGCGTGTTGTAAAGACAGGTTAATGGGAATCCCATTGGTACTGTCCCACCTGAGTTCCCATCCAGCTGTGGGGCGGTCCCTGGCCAGCTCCATCCTCCTGCAGGTCCCCATATCCCAAGGGAGAGGAACAGGCCAGGCTTGCACGAGCTCTCTTGTGCAGCAGAGCCCAGCAGGTCCTGCAGCCCAGCTGCCTGCGGAGCCCTGTGTGGGGCACAGCCTGGGGTGGGCAGGGACCGGCTCCTCGGCTGCCCCAGACCTGACCCTGCTGAGCAGCAGCCCCCATTTCCCTCCCTCCTTCCTTGTGCTCTGGATGTGCTGGCAGGAGGCCTCCGCGTTGCCCTCCCCTCCCCTCACTCTTTCCAGCTCCAGCCGAGCTCTGCATTTCCTCTCTCCATCCCTGCTTGCACAGAGCAGGTCTCGATGCTCCCCCGGGGCAGCCTGTCCCCTCCTGCCCTCTGTGCACTCCCACCCCAGCACCCTGAGCGCTGGTGCTGCTGCCAGGGCAGAGGTGGAGGATACCCTGGAGCGGCTCTGCAGGGAGTTCCCAGGGAAAAGCTGTGCCCAGCCCCAGCCCCAGCCCCAGCGTGGCAGAGGGGGCTGCCCTCTCCCACCCACCTGTTGGTGCCAGGTCCACCTCAGCCCAATCCTGAACGGCTCCAGCACAGCCCTGGAGGAGCTGGAGCTGCCTTGGGCCTTGAGATCATCTGCCAGCAGGAGGGTTTGACGTGGGCACAGCAGCAGCGGTGATGAGAGGAACAGACCCTGCAATCGCCTGTGTTGGCCAGGGCACTTGACAGGTGATGCCTCTGTGGCCAGATGGACCCTATGTGTTGGGTGGATACCTGCTCAAGGGTAGGAGCAGCAGGACCTTCTTGGGCTTCCATCACAGAGTGAGCTTCCAGTGCTTCTGGATCTGTGGCTAAGGAGTAAGAAATCACAGAGTTGCAGAGAATTTTCTGTGGGAAGGGACCCTGGAGTTTTCCAGTCCAACCTCCTACACAGAGCAGGGCTGGTTAGAGCCCTCCAGTGTTACCTGGCCACTGCTGGACTCCACCTGACCCCCGTTACCATTCACAAACCTGCTCTGCTCCTCTTGTTTGGGCACTGGAGGATGGCATCTTCTGTCCATAGATCCCAGCACTACTGGCCCTGCCTGCATCCTGGACATAAGCTCAGACCAATGTGGCTGCTCTTGCTTCTTCATGCACATAAGACTCTGCATGCAGCCTTCCTGAGTAGGTGGCCTGAATCTGAAGCTCTCCTCACGCCTTTAAATTGTTTGTCAGGAAATTTTCTGCCCTGTAGATACAGCTTTTGTATCTAGAGCCCTCTCTGGAACCTGCTCAGTTCCAGCTTCCCTTGCCAAGACTTTCCAAACTATTAGGAGGGCCGAGTCGAGCTGGAGATGGGAAGTCATCTCCGCAGAATGGTGACAAGACCAGGTCAGGACCCAGCTCAGCCATGTCCACAGCATCAGTCAGGGCAAGCGCAAGGACAAGGGGCAGGAGGCCCCATAATGAGGTCAGTGACCCCCTGTCTCCCTAGCTCTTGTGCCCAGCAGGTCCCCTCCCTGTCTGCCTGCAGTCCCTCCATACCCACCCTACTGCCCAGAACAGCCCCAGAGCCCTGGGCCTGCAGCCCCTCCAGCAACTTGTCTTGTCACGATGGGAGACAGACTCAGTTGGAATTGAACATGGCTAAGAGTCAGATTTACATGAGAGATTCTTCAGGACAAATGGCACGAAACAGAAAATTTATTTTCTTTTGCAGGAATGTAACAGAACAAAAGTAAGAAATAAATCAAAAAAACAACACATATCCTGGATGCCAAATCTCCCAGTACAGATATTGCTGATGTTAGAACAATTTGATGAGTTTCCTTAGGGCATCCTTGAGCTCCTTGTTCCTCATGCTGTAGATGAGGGGGTTCACTGCTGGAGGCACCACTGAGTACAGAACAGCCAGCACCAGATCCAGAGATGGGGACGAGATGGAGGGGGGCTTCAGGTAGACAAACAAACCAGTGCTGACAAACAGGGAGACCACGGCCAGGTGTGGGAGGCACATGGAAAAGGCTTTGTGCCGGCCCTGCTCTGATGGGATCCTCAGCACAGCTCTGAAGATCTGCACGTAGGACACCACAATGAAAACAAAACACCCAAAGGCTAAAGAGACACTAACTCCAAGAAGCCCAACTTCCCTGAGGTAGGAATTGGAGCAGGAGAGCTTGAGGATCTGGGGAATTTCACAGAAGAACTGCTCCACCACATTGCCTTGGCACAGTGGCAGGGAAAATGTGTTCCCAGTGTGCAGGGGGCCATAGAGAAAGCCACTGGCCCAGGCAGCTGCTGCCATTCTGACACAAGCTCTGCTGCCCAGCAGGGTCCCATAGTGCAGGGGTCGGCAGATGGCAACGTAGCGGTCATAGGCCATGACTGTGAGGAGAAAATACTCTGCTGATATGAAAATAGTAAAACTTAAGACCTGCCCATCACATCCCAAGTATGAAATGGATCTGGTGTCCATCAGGGAATTGGCCATGGATTTGGGAACAGTGGTGGAGATGGATCCAAGGTCGAGGAGGGAGAGGTTGAGGAGGAAGAAGTACATGGGGGTGTGGAGGTGGTGGTCGCAGGCTACGGCTGTGATGATGAGGCCGTTGGCCAGGAGGGCAGCCAGGTAGATGGCCAGGAAGAGCGAGAAGTGCAAGACCTGCAGCTCCTGTGTGTCTGTGAATGGCAGGAGGAGGAACTCATTGAGGGAGCTGCTGTTGGACATTTCACTCTCTCCAGGCTTTGAGGATTGTTCAGAAAAGAAAAGATATTGAGCAGTTATTCCAGATTTTTAAAGTTAAATATCTCCCAACTTGTTCCAGTTCTAATACACTGCCCATATTGCCTCTCTTCATGGAGATCTTTTTGCAGCTCCCTTCCTTCAGCCTCAGTGTGGGGTGGCTGAATGTGCTGTGAGGAGCAGGGGCATCTCCCCATGGGCTCCAGAGAAGTCTGTCCAGCCCTACAGTAGTGAGAAGGAGACAAGAGGGGTGATGAGCTCTAAGATTCACAATTTTTCAGGTGAAATCCCCCTGGTTTGTAAAAGGGCTTTTCTGTATCTACAGCACCACTTCTAATGAATGTGTATTGACAGCACAATTTGGGGATTTTTGACATTTATTTTGACATGTATTTTCTTTGGGATGCCCCTCTCACCTCTGCAGTGTTCCTCAGAGGCAGAAGTTTTCAGCATTTCTACTGGGAATCGTGAGAAAATGGATTTATAGTCACGTTATGCAGAGTGAGGATAGCTCCTCTGCCTATTAGCCTTGATTGCACCTATTGTGTGCCCAAACCTCATTGAGGTGCATGATGATCACCCTCATCAGTTGTCCTAGAAAGAACCCAGCCCCGCCTAAGAGCAGGCAAGTCCAGTTTCAAAACCTCTGATCTCCAACATCTCTCCCTTTCTCAGGGCACCTGAGGGAGGTCTGCAAGCTTCGCTTCTAGCCAAGAACATGCAGGGCTCTTTTCAGCTGCCCATATGCAGTTTCCAAACCGTTTCTTCATACTCTCAGTCTCTGTAACAGATTCTTCGGAGGTCTCCTGGACATTCACAGAGATGGCAGGAAGCAGCAATGTCCCTCCTGAAGGCACCTCCAAGTCTGTTAAGACATTACAGGCAAAAGGGTCAAATGAAGTTGCATTGAAGATGGACTGTGCTTAAGGGAGAGTTAGCTCAGTTCCTAAACCCATGGGCTGAATTTCCTGGAGTTGCACAGGTTAGAGGGGACTGGAGACGCCTCACTCCCATGCATATTCCTCTCCTCCACAGCTTGCAGGGTAGGTGTCTGAACTGCATCTGAAAACTCTGCAACCCCAGGGAGCCCAAGAGAAGAACAGGAGGGGAAACAAGGACCAACCCTGTGATCCTTCTGCCAAGGGGAGAAAGGGAAGACAGGCAGAGGGGCACTCAGGAACACCCTTACCTCACCTATGCGGGCATGCTACCTCACAGATGGTGACACTGCAGGCCATGCATCTGAAGCCCCTATATTGGGCAGCAGGAAATGTGCCCATAGCAGGAGGGATGCCCCTGTCCTTTGCCAGGGATCTGGCTGCAGTGGAGTGGGCTGATACCCTGGACCCCAAGGCTGTCAGCGCAGAGAGGCTGCTGGGTGGCAGAGGAGACGTGGCAGGGCTTGCTCGGAGGAAGGTGTCTGCATTGGAAGGACTGAGCATGACTTCCCCAAATCCATCCTCCCATCATGGTGGGCACTTCCCTCTCCTTCCCTGACCATCTCTGCTGCCCACAGCAGTCCCTGATGGCACCTTACTCTGTCCCAACAATTTTTGTCAGTCTGTGCTCACAGAGACATCACTTTTGTGTGCTCAGTTCTGCCCTACACAAGCCTCTGGGGACAGGGCACTGTCCAGGGGCATCGCTGTGCAGGCACTTTACGGAGCAAGTAAAATAAATTGCACAAAGGCGATGCTGATGCTGTCTGCAGACTAAGGTGGGTTGAAGAGACTCTATAAAATTTCTCACAGACCTGTTGATCTCTGAGAGGGAAGGCTTGAGTCCACTACTTTGGCAAAACAGAATACACTCCTCTTTTCTCCCTGCAGCAGTTAGGGAGATAACTGAAAGTGCAGACAGTAAGAGGAAAGTTCCTGCCCTTGGAAGTAGCCCTTCTCTTGATCTTCCTTTTGAAAAGACTCTTGGGACATGTCCTGTACATGAACAAGGTGAGCAGACTTGACCGAGGCAGCACAGTGTCAACAGGAAGATGATCCTGGCTGACTGGGACCAGCCCTGTCAGAGCTTCTCTGTGCAGCACTGACCCTTGCAGGCAGCAGAGTCACTGCCCAGGGTGCTCCCTCGGGTGCAGGGATGCTGCTCTGATTCAAAAACCTGGAGAGACCAATGTGCATACCCAGCACTTGACACCCCTGCAGCAATACCTGGAAGAAAGGAGCAGCATGCCCTGCCCTGTGAAGGTGCATCAGGGAATCCCTGAGCTGGATCAGCTCCTTCTCCTGCCATGCCCTGGATACTCCAGGACAGACAAGTCCTATCAGTCATGGGGTGGGATGGGTTCAGAAGATCCCTCCAGGAACCTCAGCAGCATTGCCCTGCAGCCGGAGACTTACCACGCAAGGGCTTGTGAAGATTTCTTCCTTCAGTGAGCTCTGCTCTGTCCTCCCGCTCCACACTGCCATTCCCCTCTCGCTGCCTTCTCTCCTCTGCTGCCCGCAGCAGCAGGCAGTGCCCGCAGCCCTGCTGCTCTTGGCACAGGAGCTGCTCCTGCACTCGGCTGTCTCTGGGCAGTGCTGCCACAAGCTGCATCTGTCTCCAGATGCTGCTCCTGCGCAGGGGCTCAGAGGTAGAGTCCCAGCTGAATTCAGCAATTTCTCTATCCCTTTGTGCTCATTACTCCTGGGAAGTTATCACTGGAATAGACTTCAACACTCCCTGATGTTCCCTATCTAAGTACTGAAGGAAGACTGATGCTAGAAGGGCAATTATTCTCATCAGAAATTTTCTACCCCTTATTTGCAAGAGTTGGAAATATCCTGCTCTGAAAGCCCTCATACACATCTCTCAGCTAGACAGGACACCTAGATAGGGACAAGGAGGGAGTTCATTTAACCATGGTTCAGATATTGATTCCAATCTGTCAATATGGACATGTCATGCTGGTTGAGAAGCCCCTCGCATGCAGTGGGATTCAGCTCCCTGCCCAGAACTCCACAAACATAAATGTTGTGGGATTCCCCTTTCCCAAGCTGAAGGATGAACTCCAACGATGACTGCATGGGAGGTCCTCATCTAAGCTTCTGCTGTAACCACATCAGATGCAGGGTGGGAGTCAATTGCCTGGTGACACCAGGTGACATCTGAAGAGACAGGGTTGTCCCAGGCACGGGCTAGTGTCTATTGCTCTGATAGAGCAAATGTGATACTCACATCTTTCTAGAATGCCTGGTCAGGGCCCGGTGGGCATCTTCCTTGGCCATCTGAAATAGCACTAGATGCTCACTAGTGTTAGAGCCACACTCACTAGGAAGCTGAGACACATGAAGATGTTAACAATGTAAACTGTGACTGTAATTCATTTCGGACACTTGATTCAGTGACACTGAAGTAGGCCTTCAAGGCCATGATACATGCCTGGGATTTCTAGCACATCTGCATGGGCAGGAGCTATGAGGAAACTCTGCCTTTCTTTAGTAGTTGCTAGGAAAAGACCCCAGGTTCTCTCAGGTTTTCCTACTTGTGTCCAGACATTTGTACAGTGTCTACTGGGGGCCTGGAGCCAGCTGTGTCCCCCAGGGAGTAGTATTGGGTCCAATCCTATTCAACTGCACCATCAGTAACCTGGAAGAAGGAACAGAGTGCACTCCCAGCAAATTATGTGATGATACAAATGCGGGAGGCTTGGCTGATACACCAGAGAGGCTGTGCAGCCATGTTCCTGAGTCAGGGAAAGAGGACTGGATTCAGCTGCCACTTGTGGGTGCCCAGTGCCCTGGAGAGGGTGAGTGCTCAGGAGGGATCTGCTGAGGACAGTCCCACTCATTACAGAGCTGGGACAGATGCCCATCCTCCTGGAAGGGGCTATGGAGCCACCATGGAGCACAGGAGACCTCCAGGGGCAGAACATGCCTGGAGTGGGGGTGAGTGCTGTGCTGGGAGAGGGGCTGCCCAGAGGGGCTGTGGAAATGATTAATGTAATCAAGACATAGAAAATATGGGAGTGATCACAGAGATTTCCTCTACAGTCCAATGGAGAGAGCAGTGGACACTAAAAGGCAAGGGCAGATAAATAGTTCTTCACAGCAGATTCAGCAAGTTCCTGAAGATTTCCACTCTTTCATCTCTGGAAAACATTGAAAACAGTCCTTCATCTCTGCAGGCAGAGCTCAAGTGTCCGAGCACCAGCACCCAGCGGGACTTGGAGATGTCCCAGTGTCTCTGAGTGACCTGCGTGGGCCTGAGAGCTCTCGCAGGGACCTGCAGGAGAGCAGAGCCCCTCAGAGCTGCAGAGGGAGGCTGGGGACAGGGGACCACGGCACCTGGAATGGCACCAGCTGAGCAGGACTCTGGGACTGCATCCCACCCACTTCTGAAAATCACTTCCCTTTTCAGGAACAAATGATCATGCCCAAGTCTAGTGTGCAAAAACACAACAATGAATAAAGGTGAAAAGTATAACAAATGATTTTTTGCTTTAATTCTTTCTCTTAATTTCTTTCTAGATTTGTTTTTAAACAAATTTTCTAAACCTTTCTGTTACCATCAGGCCTATACCTGTAAGGTTTCCTTGTCCCACTCAGAGCCCAGTGCTTAGAAAAGCCCCCTGCCCACAGCTGTCCCTGCCACCCCTCACTCTCTGCACAGAGCACGTCGCACTCGGAGGACTCGTCCTCTCTCGACTGGTGCAGGAAGTTGTGGACCAGCTTCAAGGGAATGCTCTGTTTTGGAGGGCCAACTTTGCACAAACTCAATCTACCCAGTTACATCAACTCCCAGGGCCAGGAATAAATGAACCTTCCCCAGAAGAGCTCTCAACTCTTCCCTCATCCCGGCTCCCCTTCGACACCATCCTTGTGCTCCTCGTGTTGGTGCCATCCCCACTGCCTGCCTATCCCGTCAGCCCCACTGCTCACCTCGCTCCCGCTCTCCTGCAAGCCTGAGAGCCCGTCTGTGGGTTGGGAGCAGGCGTTCGCCTGCTGCTCCTTGTCCAAGTTCAGGATCCTCTCGTGGGGAACTGACAGTGACACCAAGGGGAGCTGCTCCCTCCTGATGGAGCTGCTGTCCCCAGAGTGGGGATCCTGGGTTATCTGCCCCCAAGAAGGACTTGGTCACCATGGGGACCACCCCCTCACAATGGCCTTATGGGCATGAAGCCACTGCCATCACAAAGCCCTAGTGGTTTCTATGGGGAGCCCATCATCATGCCCTAGTTCATCATCATAGTGCTTTGGTGGGGATCCATAGCAGAGATCTACACAAGGCCACTGCTCTTGCTCTGCCTACCAATCCTCATCCCTAGAAACCTGACTGAATCTCTGTCCATCCCTAAGCAGAGCTCTCTGCATCTCATTGCTCTCTCCAGGGTTTCCTTTGTCTACATCAGCTGCACATTTCCCTGCCATCCCAGGCCATCAATTCCTCACTCTTGCTGGAGTCTTCTTCTGCCTGGACTCACTCCCTGTTTGTCCCTTAGCCAGCTGCTTGGTGACCATCAGTTTGGCATACAGGAACAGTCTCCTTCCAAATGAAATGTGACAACCTGCAGCCTTGCTGCCTTGCTGTGGGCTCAGCTCCAGGTCCTCCTCCAAATCCCGCTAAAAAAGAAAAAGTAAAGTAAAAAAAAAAAAATCTTTGCTCATTGTCCTCTCCATTTTCAGCTTGTAATAAGCTGGTATGAGTGTACAATAAAGCAATACGAATTGTGATATCTGAAATGCAGAATTAAACCATGAATTCTTAGGACATGTATCTCCTTCTTGCATCAGTGCATGCCCAGATGTGCTGGAGGCATAATCCGTGCATCACTGTGCCAGAGCAAAGGCCACCCCAAGGACACTGGCTGAAGACTCCAAAGCCCATGGAGAGATCAGCAGGTTGTGATGAAGCTCCAAAAGTGCCTTTGCCCATTCTGCCTGTTGACGGCGCCAGTAGCGCCTTTGCTGGGCCTGTCTGGCCAATAAGCACAAGAAAGGAGATACTCAAGGGGAGCTAGGCACCGTGTGAGTGCCATAGGGACCATGGGTGTATGTGTGCAGGTGCTGTAGGTGGGCACATGGAGCACTTGTGACTGTCACAGCTGCCTAGCCTGAGGGACAGGGCAGGATGGCAGATTTCTTGAAGCAATCTCTAGAAAAGTGAAGGTGCTACTGAAGAAGTCCCTGTTCATACAATCTAGCAGGGGGAGCAGGCATTCAGGGGAGAGGAGCTAGAAGGGTTTGAGAGTTCAGAGACCAGAGCACAGAGCTTGGAGTGATGTGCCTCCTCTTTTTGCAGCATTCTGCATGTAGGTGGGACAGTTTGCATGTAGGTGGGACAATTTTCCCTACAGTCAGTGCTGGAATTCATTGATTAGAGTAGAGGTAGGAAACTCAGCATAGTCTGGGGCACTTGCCCAGGAAGCACTGCAATGGGGCATGGTTTTCCTGCAGGTGCCCTACTGTATCTGCTAGAGACATGTGATTTTGCTGGCCATCCCAGGCATCTGGCAAGGCCCTGCCAGCACTTTTCTATGCCATCAGATCAAGTATCTGCATTGAATTACCAGAGATGCTGCTTAATACAAGCATCTTTCTATGCCTCATCTTCATAGTTAATGGGGCTCCTGTTGTATTTAGGATCTGGGGTCATTTCAGATGGGCAAAGCAATTGTCCTGAGGCCCCCACCCTGATGCTCTGGGATGATGCAGGTCTCCAAGGAGCTGCATCAGACAAAGTAGGTACTGGCACATGCCTTGAACCTCCTCAATCTTTTCAACTGTCCCCAGGTGTTTGTGCAGGAGCCACTGACTCCCATCCTCCATCTCCAGTGATTGCAATTGCAGCTTAGACAAGGAGCTCTCTTGCAGACTTCTATGTTGTGCTCACTTCAGTTTTGAAAGGGGAATCACTTGACCTGCCTGTGGAGTTTGCAGGATTTTTCTGAATCCCACTTCATGCCAGGGACTTCTAGATCAGCATGAGATGGGCAGAGTGACTCATCCCCTGAACCTACTGCGAGGGTGACAGAGCCCTGGAACAGGCTGCCCAGAGAGGTTGTGGAGTCTCCTTCTGTGGAGATCTTCAAAACCTGCCTGGATGCCACCCTGTGCCATGTGCTCTGGGTGTCCCTGCTGGAGCCGGGGCTTGAACTTGATGATCTCTAGAGATCCCTTCCAATCTTAACCGTCCTGTGATTCTGTGAAGAGATGAGCATCAGAGGTTTCACAGGAGCACATTTCCGTTTCTCACAGGTAGTCATGCTCTGATGAACAGACTTGCAATCTTGGAAATAGTCGCTCTCCACTCAATGGGAAGAGACAACAGGTGATTTCTTCACTCTATTCCCGTGAACATTTCCCAGGAGGAGAGAGCACGAGGGACAGAGAAATTGATGAGTTCAGCTCTTCCTCTGCTCCTGAGCGGGGCCAGGCTCCTGGGACGGAGGCAGCTCGTGGCAGCCTGGCAGCACTGCCCAGAGACAGCCGAGTGCAGGAGCAGCTCCTGTGCCAAGAGCAGCAGGGCTGCGGGCACTGCCTGCTGCTGCGGACAGCAGAGGAGAGAAGGCAGCGAGAGGGGAACGGCAGTGTGGAACGGGAGGACAGAGGAGACCTTCACAGCTCTTGACATGGTGAGTTTTTGCTTACAGGACAATGCTACGGAGCTTCTTGAAGGGACATAAGAACCCATCACACCTCATGGCTGGCAGCATTTTTCTCTTCTTTCTTCTGGCTTTTGCAGTGCAGAGGAAGAGGAGCTGCTTGAGAGCAGGGATTCTCTAACATACCACCTATGAGCAGTGCATCCTGCTGCCTTCCCCAACAGAAACAGCAGTGATGTGACGCCGGGTTGTGCAGACAGGGTGAGAGGTCTGCACTTCAGAGCAGGGTCCCTGCACCCAAAGGTGCTGTGTGCCCGCAGCAGTGACTGTGTCGCCTGTGAAGGTCAGCACTCAGCCTGCCCAGGGAGCTCCCCACAGCACTGAGGGGAGCACTGAGTTCTGGGTGGGAGGATTATCCTCTACCAGGACAGGCTCCTTCTCCTGCTGGGAGGGTGCTGCAGGGGTCAGGTCTGCTCACAGGTCTAGCTGTGAGCACATTCCAGGGAACACTTTGCAAAAGGAAAGACAAGGCAGGCATTGAGATGGTGCTTAGAATTTCCTTCCGCTTGGTAATAGGAAAATGGAAACAAAACTGTCAGATTTGGACAAGACACTGAGACTCATTAAGAGATTCAAGGAGCAGCCAAAGAGTCTGCCAGGGACATCTGAATGTCCCCTCAGCCTTCCCTTAGTGCATAGACAGCACCAGCTTCTCCTGGGCTGCTGCATCAGGGTTTATCTAAGCTGCTCGTTAGCACGTGCAAACATGGGGGTGCCCCTGGACAGTCCCCTGCTCCTGGGAGGTTTCTGCAGGGAGAACTGGGTTCACTTGTGAGTGTCGCTGTCCTTCATGTGAGTGAGGTGCAAGTACATGACAGTGAGGGGCAAGGCTCAGTGATGAAGCAGGTCCCATGACAAAGTCCTTTTTCTGCTGTTGGAATGCACAAGGGTTCATGCTGAGCGTGATTGAAATGCCAAAGATTTCTGTTCTATCTAAGAATGCTCCCACACTGAGGAGGCACCTTTGTGTGTTTGTGTGTGCACCATCATATATATTATATATACGCACATTTCTATATCAACAGACTCCTGCAGTGACCCTTTTACAGAGAAGACTTGATTTCTGCATATTGAAGAGCCCTGCCATGGAAGGGGAGGCCATCGACTCCTGCAGATTTTGTGCAGGAAAGCTACTCCTTCTCTCTGAAGTTTCTGGAAGACAGGCGCTGATGATGAAGTGGCATGAGGACAAGTACTGTCTCTAGACATATCGACGTCTAAAAAGAGGTAAGGTCTTTCCTTGCTTCCATTTGACTGTTCTCCTCCCTGGCTGGAGTCAGATCTGGTGTGACAGATTCAGATACAAATATCTCTGTGGAGGAGGGCAAGATAGATGGGGACAAATCCTTCACAAAGCTTTTCTCCTTCAGACACAACCGGTGTGAGTGCTGTATTCAGCTCTGATGCTGGTGAATAGAGAATATTCCCAGCGGGTTTTCCGGGACAAGTCCCTTCCAAGCAATGCAAGACGCCATTCCCAGGCATCTCCAGAAACACTAATCAAAGAGTATTTTGACACATCCAATTACACCTGCAGCACAGCAGAAACAACTCTTTGGAGCCATGGGAAGCGGGTCCCTACTGCAGGAATACAGCCATTTCAATGTGGATCACCTGAAATGGGGCTGAGTTAAGGGAGAGAGGAAATATGGGAGATTTTTGAGAAACTGAAATGGTTTGGCTCAGACAAGTCTGGTCTAAATTTTTGCTTTCTTTCCTTCCTTGAACAGGACTCCCAAAGGAGCTAATGTCCAACAGCAGCTCATTCAATGAGTTCCTCCTCCTGCCATTTGCAGACACGCGGGAGCTGCAGCTCTTGCACTTCTCACTCTTCCTGGCCATCTACCTGGCTGCCCTCCTGGCCAACTGCCTCATCATCACAGCCATAGCCTGCAACCACCGCCTCCACACCCCCATGTACTTCTTCCTCCTCAACCTCTCCCTCCTTGACCTTGGCTCCATCTCCACAACTGTTCCCAAATCCATGGCCAATTCCCTGTGGAACAACAGGATCATTTCCTACTCAGGATGTGTTACCCAGGTTTTCCTGGTAGCATTCTTGTTTTCAGCAGAGTTATCTCTCCTCACAGTCATGGCCTATGACCGCTACGTTGCTATCTGCAGACCCCTGCACTATGGGACCCTCATGGACAGCAGAGCTTGTGTCAAAATGGCAGCAGCTGCCTGGGGCAGTGGCTTTCTCAATGCTCTCCTGCACACCGGGAACACATTTTCCCTTCCACTCTGCCAAGGCAATGTGGTGGAGCAGTTCTTCTGTGAGATCCCCCAGATCCTCAAGCTCTCCTGCTCACCCTCCTACCTCAGGGAAGTTGGGTTTCTTGTGTTTGGTATTTGTTTATTCTTTACATGTTTTGTTTTCATTGTGGTGTCCTATGTGCAGATCTTCAGAGCTGTGCTGAGGATCCCCTCCGAGCAGGGCCGACACAAAGCCTTTTCCATGTGCATCCCACACATGGTCGTGGTCTCCCTATTTCTCAGCAGTGGCACGTGTGACTACGGGAAGCCTCCCTCCATCTCCTCCCCATCTCTGAATCTGGTGGTGGCTGTTCTGTATGCAGTGGTGCCTCCAATGGTCAACCCCCTCATCTACAGCATGAGGAACAAGGATCTCAAGAACGCCCTAATGAAACTGGCTCGGTGCTAGAAATAAGCTCCCTGTCCTTCCTAACAAGTGGTTCCTAATGCGTCTCAGATAGTTCTGTGCTTTGAGCATTCTCTCTGTATTTATAATGATTTTTTTGCATAAGTTTTTGAATGCATCCTGCTTTGCCAGAAGCATGATCCAGCTCTGTGTAATTGTCATACCTGCTGTAAATATGTCTGTCCTTGTGTTTCTGTGTCAGTCCTGGCTTCGCTCAAATAAAAGTGGATTTCCTCACTGCAGTACTTGAAGGTTTGACTCTCCTTCCAAAGTCAGATTCTAAAATGTGCTCAGGGACTTTCACCATCAAAGTGTCTGTTTCTTTCTTGGGGCTCTTCAGGGCCTCCAGCAACGGTCTCATGGATGATGTGTTAGGGAGGGAGGGTTGGATTCAGTTCTCACCTGTGGATGCGCAGCGCTCCTGCAGATGGTGGATGGTCAAATTGTATCTTCGATGTGACAGGGCTGAAGATGCATATGGACACCCTGCCCTGGGTGCTGCCTGCACAATGGAGCCAGGGAGCCGTGTGTGGGTGCAGGGATGGGCACACATGGAAGCCCCCATGTTCCGCTTGGGAGAAGGGAACCTGCCAGGAGCTCTCCCACCTCTGCCCCACCAGCACCAGTGATGACCAGCCCTGCTGCTGCACCCACACTTTCTTGGTGCTGAACTCAACCACGTCCCCAAGCTGCTCGCTACAGCTGGCTGCAGGGACACCCATGGGGTCTGGCCATTCCTGCTCCTCACAAACTGCTTGTTCAAGGCAATGCTGGAAGAACAGGCCTGGCGCCATCCTCTTGGCCCTGCACTGCCTGTGGCTGTGACAAGTGAACTGTCTCATCCAGAGAACGATCCCTGGGACAGGCACTTGGGAACAAGCAGCTGGCAGTGTTGATGGGAGCCCATCTGGGACATGTCCTCTGGGTGGACAAGGAGGCCTCAGGCTCCGTCAGCCTGTTGCGGAGGAGTTGTCCGCTGGGAGGAGTGCGGGGAGGAAGGACGTGAGTCCTCCTGTGGTTTGCGAGGTGAAGGTGCTGACATGTGCTGGGGACCAGGGCACTGCTGCCTCCTCGACCCTCTCCCAGCACCTGGGAGGTCATTGCAGGAGCCAGCCAGTCCTCAAGAACAACTATTCCCACAGCTTTGCAGCCAGTGGTGGCAGGCTGTGTGCACGTGGGGTGCCCTTTCAGCCGCACACTTGTTCACATTGCTTAAAGGGGACTGTACCCACCTCCTCATCATGCCTGGGTGCTTGGTCACTCCCACTGTGGTCTCACCCTTGTCACTTACAAGCTTGAACTAAGGCCCTAGCCCTCATGTTCAAAGAGCTCCACACAGCTGAGCTGCCCCTTCACACTAAGGACAGCCCCTTTGCTCATCTTCCTCCGCTCACTCCTGAAGATCTCCTACCCTGCTACTGTATGAGATGTAGAATCCTGTGTGAGATTCCAGCACAACTCAGCAATATTTCTCAGTCAGATGGGTGCCTCCATTTGCTCCTCTCTCTGCCCCAAGCTTTATGCACTTGTGCATGTTTCCATTGCGGAGCCTCAGCTGTGGCGCCGAGAACAGGTTGATGATGGTGAAACTTGTTCTACCAAGGGCCCAGGACACAGCGTTTCTGGTGCCTGTACTTCAGAGCACGGGCATGCTGTCATATAGAGCAGGTGGCAACGTGATGGTGAGAGAGGGGTCCCACTAAGAGAGCAAAGCCTGCAGAGCCCAGGGCCAGGGGGGAAACAGAGCTGGGTTGTCCAGCCCTGGAAGGAGAGGGTTTTGCTGCCTGAGCACCCTCTGCAGCACCTTGGCACCTGGGACAGAGCTGAATTGATCTCCCTGAAGGACAATGCACCAGTGAAGAAGGTCCTGGCTTGGACTGCCATCCAGTCACCCAGTGAACATCACTAACACTGCCCTTGCTCCTGTCATCCAATGGTGGAAAGAGGTCTCTGCTCTAGTAGCCTCACCCTTAAAATCTTGTAGCTCTCCCTCTCCGGAAACTCTTCACACCCTTACATGAAGGAAATGGGCTAACGATGACCTCCGTGTGGTAAATCACAGCCTGCCCAGGTCCAGGTACTTCTTCAGTGGCACCTTGTCCTTCCTGGAGTGGGGTTCACTTCTGTCACAGGCCCAAGTTGCCATTAATTACCCCTAGGAGGCAAATCCCTCTCCTGTTTCTCCCTGGCCTTGGGCATTCCAGACTTTTCTCTCTTTGTGGGAACCTCCTTTCAGCATAACCCTGACAACTGCTCTCTACACGAGCATGTCCCCGCTGTCAAGTGGGGCCATTGCACACACGGTGTCCTTGGCTCTTGGTAACAGGTTTCTCCATTGCAGATCTCTTCCTTGTGCCTCAGTTGAGGCTTTCCAACCCCTATATCACACACAAGTGCATGCAGCCTGGGGCACAGAGGAGGGCAGATGGAGAGGCACAAGCTGTCACTGCATGGAAACACGGTTGGAATAATGGAGATGCTTTGAGACCACTCACATGACTAGAGGGCTGTGATGGCAGAGGACAAGTTCCGCAGGAAGAAAGGTGTTGGGGTGGATGCCCTTGATGTGAAGGGACAACTCAGATGGAAGGAGCTCTTGCGTGGGATGGATCAAGGTCTAGGGGAGAGCTTGCATAGGCTCCCTCCGGGCGAGGGAATCCTGCAATCTGAAGGGTGGTGGAGCTTAGGAAAGCCAGCAGGTCTTTAAGGAGCACAGCCACCCAGCCCAAGGATGGTCCATTCTGATGCTCATTAAAACTAGAACACGCCTTGGGAGATCAGCTTGGCTACACAGGATAGTGTTGTCTACTTTCTAGGGATGGTGTTCCAATAAGGACCAAAACCAGGTCCTGCCCTTAGGACAGACCGACCCTTGCAGTGATATGGACTGGGGAATGTCTGGCTGGGCAGCAGCTCTTTGAAGAAGGACCTTTGTGGGCAGCAAGCTGCATGTGAGCCAGCAACATGCTCTGGAGGCCACAGTGTCCTGGACTGCATGAACAGGAGTCCCCCTACTCTGTACTCATTAGAGTACCTCTAGATACTGCATCCGGTTGGGGCTTTCAGTAGAAGAACTCTGCTCATCACATGAAGTGAGTTCAATGTCAGGTCTCCAAAGTGGCTGGGGGCTGGGGGACACAAGAGGTCCTGGATCAGTGTCCTGCCCTAGGCCTTGAACACACCCACTCACACACTGCTCCAACAAAAAGCCTTGGGCAAAGCATGGTGGAAAGGATGTCCCTGCTCGGGGACTGGGCACCTCTATTTGGTCATTCTGCTTGTTAACACACATGAAGGGTTGACCTGGAATCAGAGGAACCTGCACGTTGCCTTTTCCTATCTGCAATCACGACTTCCAACTCTCTGCTCTAATCAGCCCCTGGGGAGGCTTTCCTTGGTAATGAACCACAGTGGGACCCATTAACCCTCCAAGAAACTTAAGGATGTGCTTTGACTTGATGTGCCTCAACACATCAAGAGGGATGTGCCTCTGACTTGAACTTCTTGAGAAGTTTCTTCAGTCTCCTCTCAGCATCAGAGGTTCATGGACTCAGCACCAACTACTCCCAAAGGATCAGTCAAATGCAAAACCCCTCAGGAGCCATGATTCTTGCCATAATTTTCTGCAATTTTCAAATCTTCTCTAGCTAATTGGAAAGGAGTGTCTTAACATTAGACTGATTACAATGAGCACCTGGAAAAGAAAGATAGATATATTTTTTTGAGCTTTCTTTATTGTTCCATATTCTGAATTAGCCATACGCACTTTCTCCACTTCCTAGAGTGTCTCCCAGTGAAGTCTAGACATGTGTGAAAAGTAATGTTTTTGAGGGGAGACCTTTATGAAGAACCTTCTTGCTCAGCTCCCCAGCCCTGCCACTTCTCTCATCAGCCACTGGGGACTTGGATCACTCTGGCTAAAATCAAACTGTTTTTCTCACTCCAGTAGCTGAATGTTACAGCTCATGTGCACCAATTCCCACCTGAACTAGCTGCAAACATGTAAAAGTATTAAGTATGATAAAACAAAATAACCTGGATCCTATGTCAATAGGAAACAAAATCCAAACCTCAACTGTAGGTTGAATCCCGAGTTGCCTCCAAGGAGCTTCACAGCCTACAAGGAATAACCTTCCTTGAACCTCTTTTCACAAACAGTTAGTAAAGTCTGGATAGACACACAGTGAAGGAGCTGGTTAAGAGACAACAAGAGTCTCCTGAAAGGCTCCCTGAAGCTCAAAGCAGCAAGGGAAGAGTTGAGAGGTGTCTGAATGATAAAGAGCAAGGGGAGGAGGAAGACTAGAACCATGGAAAGTGCAGATGTGCAGATCATCTGAATCAAAGCTGACTTTCAAAAAGTCCAAGCTAATCAGACATGTGGAGATATGTGAGGAATTGGTCAAAGTGTGTCTGTGAGCGGGCGGATTCCACCCCATGACAGACCCCCCCATCGGTGCAGATGTCTCTGTCAAATGCAGTTGTCTGCATTTCCCTTTCTAGTCAATACAGGGAAAATAAGAGGTCTTAGCTTTTTTATTATTATTATTTCAGATATTTTTCCTAATGACAAGCTAAGGGCCTGCAGGAGCCACCTCCAAAAATTTCAGCACCACAAGGGAACTAGCCCAGGGCATCTCCAGTAGCACCAGCCTCTCTACGTGATCAAATTGAATCCATCCCCTAAACCAGATTATAGTCATAAGTAGGAACATTCTGAAAGAATAACAAAGATGGCCTTTTCTAAAACTTCAGACAGTCTTCAACAATTTGAAATACATTTTCATTCTTCTAATTTGGCAGCACCATGTTCGTGCACTACTTTCACCATGGCCATGAAGTAAGGCAAGAAGCAGATCCCTAGATAAAGTTCTCAGGGGGATCTGTGTTAAGGGCACCTTTGCTCTTTTCTGGCCTATCCCTTCTATCTTGAGTAGCACAGTGCATGAAACCCTGCTGAGGAAGTGAAGAACAGCGAGCCTGCTTCGGTGCCTCCAGGAGGAAGACTGTCTTCTGCCACAGACTGTCCTCCATCCCACTTCTACCCAAAGAGCAGCCCACAGCAGTTATCATGGAGCTGAGGCTCACCCTCATCTCAGCCTGTGCTCAGACTTCGTGCTCTTTCATCCCACAGGACATCCCACCAAACCCCAAACCAAGCCCCAACCCCAGGCAACCCTATAGCTCTGCCCAGGGCACACGCTTGCCAGGGCAATGACAGAGAATCGACCTCTTCAGTTGCCCCTTTCAGACATTTCTCAGGCTTCACCTTGTTGGTGAAGGTTGACTGAAGCCAAGCAGGGCTGCACTTGCTAGAATCCCAGTCCCATTCAGCCATGAGCCCACATTTTCCTGCTTTATTCTTTTCCTGTCACTGGAGCAGGAGCAGGGAGATTTAGCTTTCCCCAAACCGTCCTTAATTTACCGGACAATATTTGTGACTTCCTCCTTTGCAGCCTCTCCCTTCTTCCCCTTTCCACATGCTGCCTTTCTGACTTGAAGGCCACATGCCAGTTCCCTCTTTAGGCTAGCTGAGCTCCAGAGATGTTTCCTAATTTTACCAACTGTTTGTATGGAGCATTCTTCTTCTTGACAGATGCTTAATTAATGGCTGCCTTTCCTGAGGTCCTCCACCCTTCAGAGCTACTTGCCTTGGTCCATCCTATGGAAGAGCTCCATGTATCCAAGCTCTCCATTCTAGCATTTCCCTCTCCTCATCTTCCCTGGTGGTCTCTCCTCCAGAATCCCATGCTGTCATTGAAGGAATGTAGCCATTCAAATGATCTCACCACATCTCCCTTGTTCTAATTACGGGGCACACCTGTTGCACGTCACACTTTGAAAGTGATTTCATAGCTGTTTTAGGTATAACAGCAGTGTTTTGGCTGTTCTGTGCTTGAGAAGCATATTTCTACACAAATATCTAAATTCATCTCTCTCCTCAATAGGCACAAACCCACTTGGTCTGAATTAGCGCGCTTCTGTCAATCTGCCCCACACGGGGTCAGAACTGGCCTCCCTAGTAGTAAAACAGGATTGTCTCCTGTGTGCCTGATGACTGGGCTCTTCTTCCAAAGCTGGACATAAGAAAAGGATCAGGGAATAGTCCTCAAAAACACCCTCTGGACATGTCTGGGTTTTGCATGGGCCAAAGGCCAACAGCTCCTGGAGTGATGTGTTAGGGAAAGAGGAATGGATTCAGCTGCCACTTGTTGGTGCCCAGGCCCCTGAAGATGGTGAGTGCTCAGGAGGGATCTGCTGAGGACAGTCCCACTCATTACAGAGCTGGGACAGATGCCCATCCTTCTGGAAGAGGCTATGGAGCCACCATGGAGCACAGGAGACCTCCAGGGGCAGAACAGGGCTGGAGTGGGGGTGAGTGCTGTGCTGGGAGAGGGGCTGCCCAGAGGGGCTGCAGAAATGATTAATGTATTCAAGACATAGAAAATACGGGGGCGATCACAGAGATTTCCTCTACAGTCAAATGGAGAGAGCAGTGGACACTAAAAGGCAAGGGCAGATAAATATTTTTTCACACCAGATTCAGCAAGTTCCTGAAGATTTCCACCCCTTGATCGCTGCAAAACATTGAAAACAGCCATTCATCTTTGCAGGCAGAGCTCAAGTGTCCGAGCACCAGCACCCAGCGGGACTTGGAGATGTCCCAGTGTCTCTGAGTGACCTGCGTGGGCCTGAGAGCTCTCGCAGGGACCTGCGGGAGAGCAGAGCCCCTCAGAGCTGCAGAGGGAGGCTGGGGACAGGGGACCACGGCACCTGGAATGGCACCAGCTGTGCAGGACTCTGGGACTGCATCCCACCCACTTCTGAAAATCACTTCCCTTTTCAAGAACAAATGATCATACCAAAGTCTAGCGTACTAAAACACAACAACGAATACAGGTGGAAAGTGTAACAAATGATTTTTTTGCTTTAATTCTTTCTCTTAATTTCTTTCTAGATTTGTTTATAAACAAATTTTCTAAACCTTTCTGTTACCATCAGGCCTATACCTGTAAGGTTTCCTTGTCCCACTCAGAGCCCAGCGCTCAGAAAAGCCCCCTGCCCACAGCTGTCCCTGCCACCCCTCACTCTCTGCACAGAGCCCGTCGCACTCGGAGGTGTCGTCCTCCCTCGACTGATGCAGGAAGTTGTGGACCAGCTTCAAGGAAATGCTCTGTTTTGGCAGGGCCAACTTTGCACAAACTCAATCTACCCAGTTATATCAACGCCCAGGGACAGGAATAAACGAACCTTCCCCAGAAGAGCTCTCAACTCTTCCCTCATCCCGGCTCCACTTCAACACCATCTTTGTGCTCCCCGTGTTGGTGCCATCCCCTCTGCCTGCCTCTCCCTTCAGCCCCACTGCTCACCTCGCTCCCGCTCTCCTGCAAGCCTGAGAGCCGGTCTGTGGGCTGGGAGCAGGCGTTCGCCTGCCGCTCCTTGTCCATTTCAGGATCCTCTCGTGGGGACCTGACACTCACACCAAGGGGAGCTGCTCCCTCCTGATGGAGCTGCTCTCCCCAGTGTGAGGAGCCTGGGGTCTTTGTCCCCAGCAAGGGCATGGTCACCATGGGGCCCGTCCCCTCACAGTGGCCTTATGGACATGATGCCACTGCCATCACAAAGCCCTGGTGGTTTCCATGGGGACATTATTCTGATGCCCTGGTGGAGACCACCGAGACCCTATCACGATGCCTTTGTGGGGACTATGGAGATCCCATCATGACGCCTTGGTGGAGCCCAAGGAAAATGACGCCATCACAATGTCTTGGTGAAGTCCATGGGGACCTCATCATTATTGCTTTTTTCCAGATCTATAGCAAAGACCTTCACAAGGCCATAGCTGTTGCTCTGCCCACTAATCCTCATACCAACAATCCTGATTGGCTCTCTTTCCATCCCTAACCCTCATTCCCTGCATCCCACTGCTCTCTCACCTGCACCTTTCCCTATCATTTCAGGCCATCACCTTCTCTCTCTTGCTGGAGTCTTCTTCTCCCCTGACTCACTCCCAGTTTAAGGCTCTCCTCTCCAGCTTGGCCAGCTGGTTGATGACCATCATGTTGGCAGATGGGAGGAGTCTCCTTCCAAATGAAATGTGACACCCGGTAGCTTTGCTGCCTTGCTGTGGGCTCAGCTCCAGGTCCTCCTCCAAATCCTGCTAAAAAAGAAAAAGTAAAGTAAAAAAAAAAATCTTTGCTCATTGTCCTCTCCATTTTCAGCTTGTAATAAGTGGGTATGAGTGTACAATAAAGCAATATGAATTATGATATCTGAAATGCAGAATAAAACCATGAATCCTTAGGACACGTTTCCCCTTGTTGCATGAGGGCATGCCCAGATGTGCAGGGATGCTGCTGCTGGAGGCAGGTTCTGTGCATCACTGTGCCAGAGCAAAGGCCACCCCAAGGACAATGCCTGAAGACTCCAAAGCCCGTGGAGAGATCAGCAGGTTATGAGGAAGCTCCAAAAATGCCTTTGCCCACTCTGCCTGTTGACGGCACCAGTAGCACCTTTGCTGGGCCTATCTGGCCAATAAGCACGGGAAAGGAGATACTCAAGGGGTGCCAGGCACCCAAAGAACATGTGAGTGCCATAGGGACCATGGGTGTATGTGTGCAGGTGCTGTAGGTGGGCACATGGAGCATTTGTGACTGTCACAGCTGCCTAGCCTGAGGGACAGGGCAGGATGGTAGATTTCTTGAAGCAATCTCTAGAAAAGTCAAGGTGCCACTGAAGAAGTCCCTGTTCATACAGGGAGGGGAGCAAGAAGGGTTTGAGAGTTCAGACACCAGAGCACAGAGCTTGGAGTGATGTGCCTCCTCTTTTTGCAGCATTCTGCATGTAGGTGGGACAATTTTCCCTGCAGTCAGTGCTGGAATTCATTGATTAGTGTAGAGGTAGGAAACTCAGCATAGCCTGGGGCACTTGCCCAGCAAGCACTGCAATGGGGCATGGTTTTCCTGCAGGTGCCCTACTTTATCTGCTAGAGACATGTGGTTGTGCTAGACACCCCAGGCACTTGACCTTCCTGTGGAGTTTGCAGGATTTTTCTGAATCCCACTTCATGCCAGGGGCTTCTAGACCAGCATGAGATGCCCAGACTGACACATCTGAGTCAATCCCTGAACCATGTGTCAAGGAGCTCCCTTCTTGTCCTAACTAGGTGTCCCGCCTAGGTCAGAGATGAGAATCAGGGATTCCACAGGAGCACGTTTCCATCTCTCATAGGTAGTGATCCTCTGATGAAAGAATTTGCAAGTTTGGAAATAGTTGCTCTCCACTCAATGGGAAGAGACAACAGGTGATTACTTCACTCTATTCCAGTGAACATTTCCCAGGAGGAGGGAGCACAAGGGACAGAGAAATTGGTGAGTCCAGCTGGGCCTCTGCTCCTGAGCGGGGCCAGGCTCCTGGGACGGAGGCAGCTCGTGGTAGCCTGGCAGCACTGCCCAGAGACAGCCGAGTGCAGGAGCAGCTCCTGTGCCAAGAGCAGCAGGGCTGCGGGCACTGCCTGCTGCTGCGGACAGGGGAGGAGAGAAGGCAGAGAGAGGGGAACGGCATTGTGGAGCGGGAGGACAGAGGAGACCTCCACAGCTCTTGACACAGTGAGTTTGTGCTTACAAGACAATGCTACGGAGCTTCTTGAAGGGGACATAGGAACCCATCCCACCTCATGGGTGACGGCATTTTTCTCTTCTTTCTTCTGGCTTTTGCAGTGCAGAGGAAGAGGAGCTGCTTGAGAGCAGGGACTCTCTAACATACCACCTATGAGCAGGGCATTCTGCTGCCTTCCCCAACAGAAACGGCAGTGATGTGAAGCTGGGGTGTGCAGACAGGGTGAGAGGTCTGCACTTCAGAGCAGGGTCCCGGCACCCAAAGGTGCTGTGTGCCCGCAGCAGTGACTGTGTCGCCTGTGAAGGTCAGCGCTCAGCCTGCCCAGGGAGCTTCTTACAGCACTGAGGGGAGAAGTTCTGGGTGGGAGGATTATCCTCTACCAGGACAGGCTCCTTCTCCTGCTGGGAGGGTGCTGTGGGGGTCAGGTCTGCTCACAGGTCTATCTGTGAGCACATTTCAGGGGGCACTTTGCGAAAGGCAAGGCAGGCATTAAGATGGTGCTTAGAATTTCCTTCCACTTGGTAAGAGGAAAATGGAAACAAAACTGGCAGATTTGGACAAGAGACTGAGACTCATTAAGAGATTCAAGGAGCAGCCAAAGAGTCTGCCAGGGACATCTGAATGTCCCCTCAGCCTTCCCTTAGTGCATAGACAGCACCAGCTTCTCCTGGGCTGCTGCATCAGGGTCTATCTGAGCTGCTCTTTAGCACCTGCAGACATGGGGGTGCCCCTGGAGAGTCCCCTGCTCCTGGGAGGTTTCTGCAGGGAGAACTGGGCTCACTTGTGAGTGTCATTGTCCTTCATCTGAGTGAGGTGCAAGTACACAACAGTGAGGGGCAAGGCTCAGTGATGAAGCAGGTCCTGTGACAAAGTCTTTTTCTCCTGAGAGTGATTGAAATGCCAAAGACTTCTGTTCTATCTAAGAATGCTCCCACACTGAGGAGGCACCTTTGTGTGTTTGTGTGTGCACCATCATATATATTATTTATACGCACATTTCTATACCAACAGACTCCTGCAGTGACCCTTTTGCAGTGAACACTTGATTTCCGCATATTGAAGAGCCCTGCCATGGAAGGGGAGGCCATCAACTCCTGCAGATTTTGTGCAGCAAAGCTATTCCTTCTCTCTGAAGTTTCTGGAATACAGGTGCAGATGGTGCAGTGGCATGAGGACAAGGTCTGTCTCTAGACATCTCGACATCTAAAAAGAGGTAAGGTCTTTCCTTGCTTCCATAGGACTGTTCTCCTTCCTGGCTGGAGTCAGATCTGGTGTTACAGATTCAGATACAAATATCTCCGTTCAGGAGGGCAAGGTTGATGGGGACAAATCTTCACAAAGCTCTTCTCCTTCAGACACAACTGGTGTGAGCGCTGTATTCAGCTCTCATGCTGGTGAATGGAGAATATTCCTAGCGGGGTTTCAGGGCCAAGTCCCTTCCAAGCAATGCAAGACGCCATTCCCAGGCATCTCCAGAAATACTAATCAAAGACTAGTTTGACACATCCAGTTACACCTGCAGCACAGCAGAAACAACTCTTTGCAGCCATGGGAAGCAGGTCCCTGCTGCAGAGAATACAGCCATTTCAATGTGGATCACCTGAAATGGGGCTGAATTAAGGGAGAGAGGAAATATGGGGAATTTTGAGAAACTGAAATGGTTTGGCTCAGACAAGTCTGCTCTAAATTTTTGCTTTCTTTCCTTCCTTGAACAGGAGTCCCAAAGGAGCTAATGTCCAACAGCAGCTCATTCAATGAGTTCCTCCTCCTGCCTTTCGCAGACACGCAGGAGCTGCAGCTCTTGCACTTCTCGCTCTTCCTAGCCGTCTACCTGGCTGCCCTCCTGGCCAACGGCCTCATCATCACAGCCGTAGCCTGCGACCACCGCCTCCACACCCCCACGTACTTCTTCCTCCTCAACCTCTCCCTCCTCGACCTTGGCTGCATCTCCACAACTATCCCCAAATCCATGGCCAATTCCCTATGGAACAACAGGATCATTTCCTACTCAGGATGTGCTACCCAGGTCTTCCTGGTAGCATTCTTATTTTCAGCAGAGTTTTCTCTCCTCACAGTCATGGCCTATGACCGCTACGTTGCCATCTGCAGACCCCTGCACTACGGGACCCACCTGGACAGCAGGGCTTGTGTCAAAATGGCAGCAGCTGCCTGGGCCAGTGGTTTCCTCAATGCTCACCTGCACACTGGGAACACATTTTCCCTACCCCTCTACCAAGGCAATGTGGTGGAGCAGTTCTTCTGTGAGATCCCCCAGATCCTCAAGCTCTCCTGCTCACACATCTACCTCAGAGAAGTTGGGCTTCTTAGGGTTAGTACCTCTTTAGTCTTTGGGTGTTTCACTTTCATTGTGGTGTCCTATGTGCAGATCTTCAGAGCTGTGCTGAGGATCCCTTCAGAGCAGGGCCGGCACAAAGCCTTTTCCATGTGCCTCCCGCACCTGGCTGTGGTCTCCTTGTTTGTCATTACTGTATTGTTTGCCCACCTGAAGCCTCCCTCCATCTCCTCCCCACTTCTAGATATGGTTGTGTCCATTCTGTACTCTGTGGTGCCTCCAGCCCTGAATCCCCTCATCTACCGCATGAGGAACAAGGAGCTCAAGGAGGCACTGAAGAAACTCATCCAGTGGGAACAAGGTCAGTGATAACAACTGTTTCATTCACTCACCAGGATATCTGGCATCAAGGCTGTATTTTATGCATTTCCTTTTTAAATTCTCTCTTTTACATCCATCTTAAACTAACAAATACTAAAATAAAGATACCTAGTTTTTGTCATGTCTGCACAGGAATCTCTCATTTAGCACTTAAATATACACCATGATAAAGCAGGAAGCCAGGCTTCCCCCTTCACTCGCAGATAGGGGGGATTCTCTGAGCCGCTTCTTTGAGCTCCCTCGGATGTGCCCAGTGCAGGGAGGAGAGTTTCCCTCTGCAGCGTCTTTTCCAGCACTGACACCAAGGGACCTCTGGGGTACAGAGTCACAGCAGGACAAGGGCAGGTGGGCTGAGACCAGGGGTCCAGTGTTGTTTAGGAGATCTCAGCTCTCGTGCCTATGGATAGAGTGTGATCTCAAATCTCTCTAATATGACAGAATGGCAACCAAGGGTCACCACAGGTTTCCATGGCTCCATGCAAAGCTCCAACACACAAAACTAAACATGAGTGAATTGAAGGAAAGTCTAGAGGCAGCCTTCCTATGGCAGTTCGGGTGGGAGGCAATTGCCTGGTGACACCAGGTGACATCTGAAGAGACAGGGTTGTCCCAGGCATGGGCTAGTGTCCATTGCTCTGATAGAGCAAATGTGATACTCACATCTTTCTAGAATGCCTGGTCAGGGCCCGGTGAGCATCTTCCTTGGCCATCTGAAATAGCACTAGATGCTCACTAGTGTTAGAGCCACACTCACTAGGAAGCTGAGACACGTGGAGATGTTGACAATGTAAACTGTGACTGTAATTCATTTCGGACACTAGATTCAGTGACACTGAAGTAGGCCTGCAAGGCCATGATGCATGCCTGGGATTTCTAGCACATCTGCATGGGCAGGAGCTATGAGGAAACTCTGCCTTTCTTTAGCAGTTGCTAGGAAAAGACCCCAGGTTCTCTCAGGTTTTCCTACTTGTGCCCAGGCATTTGTACAGAGTCTACTGGGGGCCTGGAGCCAGCTGTGTCCCCCAGGGAGTAGTATTGGGTCCAATCCTATTCAACTTCTCCATCAGTAACCTGGAAGAAGGAACAGAGTGCACTCCTAGCAAATTTTGTGATGATACAAATGCGGGAGGCTTGGCTGATACACCAGAGGGTTGTGCAGCCATGTTCCCATGTTAGGGAAAGAGGACTGGATTCAGCTGCCACTTGTTGTACCCAGGCCCCTGGAGAGGGTGAGTGCTCAGGAGGGATCTGCTGAGGACAGTCCCACTCATTACAGAGCTGGGACAGATGCCCATCCTCCTGGAAGAGGCTATGGAGCCACCATGGAGCACAGGAGACCTCCAGGGGCAGAACAGGGCTGGAGTGGGGGTGAGTGCTGTGCTGGGAGAGGGGCTGCCCAGAGGGGCTGCAGGAATGATTAATGTATTCAAGGCATAGAAAATATGGGGGCGGTCACAGAGATTTCCTCTACAGTCCAATGGAGAGAGCAGTGGACACTAAAAGGCAAGGGCAGATAAACAGTTCTCCAAAGCAGGTTGAGAAACTTCCTGAAGATTTCCACTCTTTAATCACTGGAAGACATTGAAAACAGCCCTTCGTCTTTGCAGGCAGAGCTCAAGTGTCCGAGCACCAGCACCCAGCGGGACTTGGAGATGTCCCAGTGTCTCTTAGTGACCTGCGTGGGCTTGAGAGCTCTCGCAGGGACCTGCGGGAGAGCAGAGCCCCTCAGAGCTGCAGAGGGAGGCTGGGGACAGGGGACAACGGCACCTGGAATGGCACCAGCTGAGCAGGACTCTGGGACTGCAGCCCACCCACTTCTGAAAATCACTTCCCTTTTCAAGAACAAATGATCATGCCCAAGTCTAGTGTGCAAAAATACAACAATGAATAAAGGTGAAAAGTATAACAAATGATTTTTTGCTTTAATTCTTTCTCTTAATTTCTTTCTAGATTTGTTTTTAAACAAATTTTCTAAACCTTTCTGTTACCATCAGGCCTATACCTGTAAGGTTTCCTTGTCCCACTCAGAGCCCAGTGCTCCGAAAAGCCCCCTGCCCACAGCTGTCCCTGCCACCCCTCACTCTCTGCACAGAGCACGTCGCATTCGGAGGTGTCGTCCTCTCTCGACTGGTTCAGGAAGTTGTGGACCAGCTTCAAGGGAATGCTCTGTTTTGGAGGGCCAACTTTGCACAAACTCAATCTACCCAGTTACATCAACGCCCAGGGCCAGGAATAAATGAACCTTCCCCAGAAGAGCTCTCAACTCTTCCCTCATCCCGGCTCCCCTTCCACACCATCCTTGTGCTCCTCGTGTTGGTGCCATCCCCGCTGCCTGCCTCTCCCTTCAGTCCCACTGCTCACCTCGCTCCCGCTCTCCTGCAAGCCTGAGAGCCCGTCTGTGCACTGGGAGCAGGTGTTCGCCTGCTGCTCCTTGTCCAAGTTCAGGATCCTCTCGTGGGGAACTGACAGTGACACCAAGGGGAGCTGCTCCCTCCTGATGGAGCTGCTGTCCCCAGAGTGGGGATCCTGGGGATCCAAGAAGGACATGGTCACCATGGGGACCACCCCCTCACAATGGCCTTATGGGCATGAAGCCACTGCCATCACAAAGCCCTAGTGGTTTCTATGGGGAGCCCATCATCATGCCCTAGTTCATCATCATGGTGCTTTGGTGGGGATCCATAGCAGAGATCTACACAAGGCCACTGCTCTTGCTCTGCCTACCAATCCTCATCCCTAGAAACCTGACTGAATCTCTGTCCATCCCTAAGCAGAGCTCTCTGCATCTCATTGCTCTCTCCAGGGTTTCCTTTGTCTACATCAGCTGCACATTTCCCTGCCATCCCAGGCCATCAATTCCTCACTCTTGCTGGAGTCTTCTTCTGCCTGGACTCACTCCCTGTTTGTCCCTTAGCCAGCTGCTTGGTGACCATCAGTTTGGCATACAGGAACAGTCTCCTTCCAAATGAAATGTGACAACCTGCAGCCTTGCTGCCTTGCTGTGGGCTCAGCTCCAGGTCCTCCTCCAAATCCCGCTAAAAAAGAAAAAGTAAAGTAAAAAAAAAAAATCTTTGCTCATTGTCCTCTCCATTTTCAGCTTGTAATAAGCTGGTATGAGTGTACAATAAAGCAATACGAATTGTGATATCTGAAATGCAGAATTAAACCATGAATTCTTAGGACATGTATCTCCTTCTTACATCAGTGCATGCCCAGATGTGCTGGAGGCATAATCCGTGCATCACTGTGCCAGAGCAAAGGCCACCCCAAGGACACTGGCTGAAGACTCCAAAGCCCATGGAGAGATCAGCAGGTTGTGATGAAGCTCCAAAAGTGCCTTTGCCCATTCTGCCTGTTGACGGCGCCAGTAGCGCCTTTGCTGGGCCTGTCTGGCCAATAAGCACAAGAAAGGAGATACTCAAGGGGAGCTAGGCACCGTGTGAGTGCCATAGGGACCATGGGTGTATGTGTGCAGGTGCTGTAGGTGGGCACATGGAGCACTTGTGACTGTCACACCTGCCTAGCCTGAGGGACAGGGCAGGATGGCAGATTTCTTGAAGCAATCTCTAGAAAAGTGAAGGTGCTACTGAAGAAGTCCCTGTTCATACAATCTAGCAGGGTGAGCAGGCATTCAGGGGAGAGGAGCTAGAAGGGTTTGAGAGTTCAGAGACCAGAGCACAGAGCTTGGAGTGATGTGCCTCCTCTTTTTGCAGCATTCTGCATGTAGGTGGGACAGTTTGCATGTAGGTGGGACAATTTTCCCTACAGTCAGTGCTGGAATTCATTGATTAGAGTAGAGGTAGGAAACTCAGCATAGTCTGGGGCACTTGCCCAGGAAGCACTGCAATGGGGCATGGTTTTCCTGCAGGTGCCCTACTGTATCTGCTAGAGACATGTGATTTTGCTGGCCATCCCAGGCATCTGGCAAGGCCCTGCCAGCACTTTTCTATGCCATCAGATCAAGTATCTGCATTGAATTACCAGAGATGCTGCTTAATACAAGCATCTTTCTATGCCTCATCTTCATAGTTAATGGGGCTCCTGTTGTATTTAGGATCTGGGGTCATTTCAGATGGGCAAAGCAATTGTCCTGAGGCCCCCACCCTGATGCTCTGGGATGATGCAGGTCTCCAAGGAGCTGCATCAGACAAAGTAGGTACTGGCACATGCCTTGAACCTCCTCAATCTTTTCAACTGTCCCCAGGTGATTGTGCAGGAGCCACTGACTCCCATCCTCCATCTCCAGTGATTGCAATTGCAGCTTAGACAAGGAGCTCTCTTGCAGATCGCTGTGTTGTGCTCACTTCAGTTTTGAAAGGTGAATCACTTGAGCTGCCTGTGGAGTTTGCAGGATTTTTCTGAATCCCACTTCATGCCAGGGGCTTCTAGACCAGCATGAGATGCCCAGACTGACACATCTGAGTAGATCCCTGAACCATGTGTCAAGGAGCTCCCTCTTGTTCTAACTAGGTCAGAGATGAGAATAGGGTGTTCCACAGGAACACATTTTCATCTATCATAGGTAGTGATCCTCTGATGAAAGAACTTGCAATGTTGGAAATAGTTCCTCTCCACTCAATGAGGTGAGACAACAGGTGATTACTTCACTCTATTCCAGTGAGCATTTCCCAGGAGGAGGGAGCACAAGGGACAGAGAAATTGGTGAGTCCAGCTGGGCCTCTGCTCCTGAGCGGGGCCAGGCTCCTGGGACGGAGGCAGCTCGTGGCAGCCTGGCAGCACTGCCCAGAGACAGCCGAGTGCAGGAGCAGCTCCTGTGCCAAGAGCAGCAGGGCTGCGGGCACTGCCTGCTGCTGCGGACAGCAGAGGAGAGAAGGCAGCGAGAGGGGAACGGCAGTGTGGAGGGGGAGGACAGAGGAGACCTTCACAGCTCTTGACATGGTGAGTTTGTGCTTACAGGACAATGCTACAGAGCTTCTTGAAGGGGACATAGAACCCATCACACCCCATGGCTGGCAGCATTTTTCTCTTCTGGCTTCTGCAGTGCAGAGGAAGAGGAGCTGCTTCAGAGCAGGGATTCTCTAACATACCACCTAAGGGCAGGGCATCCTGCTGCCTTCCCCAACAGAAACAGCAGTGATGTGAAGCCAGGTTGTGCAGACAGGGTGAGGTCTGCACTTCAGAGCAGGGTCCCGGCACCCAAAGGTGCTGTGTGCCCGCAGCAGTGACTGTGTCGCCTGTGAAGGTCAGCACTCAGCCTGCCCAGGGAGCTCCCCACAGCACTGAGGTGAGAAGTTCTGGGTGGGAGGATTATCCTCTACCAGGACAGGCTCCTTCTCCTGCTGGGAGGGTGCTGCAGGGGATCAGGTCTGCTCACAGGTCTAGCTGTGAGCACATTTCAGGGAACACTTTGCAAAAGGAAAGGCAAGGCAGGTATTTCCTGGAAGAGAAGCCAATGTGATGGTGCTTAGAATTTCCTTCCACTTGGTAAAACAGAAACAAAACTGGAAGATTTGTACAAGAGACTGAGACTCATTAAGAGATTCAAGGAGCTGCCAAAGAGTCTGCCAGGGACATCTGAATGTCCCCTCAGCCATCCCTTAGTGCATAGACAGCACCAGCTTCTCCTGGGCTGCTGAATCAGGGGCTATCTAAGCTGCTCCTTAGCACCTGCAAACCTGGGGGTGCCCCTGGGCAGTCCCCTGCTCCTGGGAGGTTTCTGCAGGAAGAACTGGGCTCACTTGTGACTGTCATTGTCCTTCATGTGAGTGAGGTGCAAGAACACAACAGTGAGGGGCAAGGCTCAGTGATGAAGCAGGTCCCATGACAAAGTCCTTTTTCTCCTGTTGGAATGCACACGGGTTCATGCTGAGAGTGATTGAAATGACAAAGATTTCTGTTCCGTTTTTGTTACCATCAGGCCTATACCTGTAAGGTTTCTTTGTCCCACTCAGCCCAGCGCTCAGAAAAGCCCCCTGCCCACAGCTGTCCCTGCCACCCCTCACTCTCTGCACAGAGCATGTCACTCCTGGAGGTGTCGTCCTCCCTCGACTGGTGCAGAAAGTCAGGGACCAGCTTCAAGGAAATGCACTCTTTTCGTGTGGTTGACTTTGCACAAACTAAATCTATCCAAGTTAAAGCAAAGGCCATGGCCAAGAAGAAATGAGCCCTCCGCAGAAGAGCTCTCAACTCTCGCTTCATCCTGGCTCCCCTTCGACACCATCCTTGTGCTCCCCGTGTTGGTGCCATCCCTGCTGCCTGCCTCTCCCTTCAGCCCCACTGCTCACCTCGCTCCCGCTCTCCTGCAAGCCTGAGAGCCCGTCTGTGCGCTGGGAACAGGCGTTCACCTGCCGCTCCTTGTCCATGTTCAGGATCCTCTCGTGGGGACCTGACAGTGACACCAAGGGGAGCTGCTCCCTCCTGATGGAGCTGCTGTCCTCAGAGTGGGGAGCCTGGGGCCTTGGTCCCCAACAAGAACATGGTCATAATGGGGACCACCCGCTCACAATGGCCTTATGGGCATGCTACCACTGCCATCACAAAGCCCTGATGGTTTCCATGGGGCCCCTATCATCATGCCCTGCTGGACACCATGGCAGACCCCAGCATGGTGCCTTGGTGGAAACCATGGAGAAAGACACCATCACAATGTCTTGGTGAAAACCATGGAGATCCCGTCATGATGCCTTTCTAGAGATCCATAGTAAAGATCTACACAAGGCCACCTCTGTTGCTCTGCCCACAAATCCTCATCCCTACAATCCTGACAGGCTCTCTGTCCGTCCCTATGCAGAGCTCCCTGCATCCTACTGCTCTCTCCAGGGGTTCTTTTGCTCACATCACTTGCACCTTTCCCTGCCATCCCAGGCCATCAATTCCTCACTCTTGCTGGAGTCTTCTCCCCTGAGTCACTCCCAGTTTAAGGCTCTCCTCACCGTCTTGGCCACCTGATTGATGACCATCAGGCCAGCAGTTGGGAAGAGCCTCCATTCAAAGGAAATGTGACAACCTGCAGCCTTGCTGCCCTGCTGTGGGCTCAGCTCCAGGTCCTCCTCCAACTCCTACTGAAAAAATAAAATGAAAAAGAAGAGAAAAAAAAGTGAGGGAGAGCGAGAAAGACCCTTGCTATTTGTCCTCTCCAATTGCATCTTGTAATAAGCTGGTATGAGGGCACATGAAAGCAATATCAATTATACTATATGAAATGCAGAATTAAATCATGAATATTTAGGACACGTTCTCCTTCTTGCATCAGTGCATGCCCAAATGTGCAGGGATGCCGCTGCTGGAGGCATAATCTGTGCATCAGTGCTCTGTTCCAGAGCAAAGGCCACCACAATGGCACTGGCTGAAGACTCCAAAGCCCATGGACAGACCAGCAAGTTATGAGGAAGCTCCAAAAATGCCTTTGCCCACTCTGCCTGTTGACGGCACCAGTAGCACCTTTGCTGGCCCCATCAAGCCAATAAGCAGGGCAAAGGGGATACCCAGGGAGTGCCAGGCACCCAAAGGCCGTGCCAGGGCCATAGGGACCATGGGTGTATGCGTGCAGGTGCTGTAGGTGGGCACATGGACCATTTGTGACTGTCACACCTGTCTAGCCTGAGGGATGGGGCAGGATGGCAGATTTCTTGAAGCAATCTCTAGGAAAGCAAAGTGCTGCTGAAGAAGTCCCTAGGCCTTGGTAGCCAGTGCTCCATCCACTCTGAGGCCCTCATTAGCCCAGGCCTTGTTCATATCATCTGGCAGGGGGAGCAGAAATTCAGGAGAGGAGAGCTAGAAGGGTTTGAGAGGGCAGAGACAGGAGCAGAGACGTGGCAGGGCGGGGGTGCCTCCCATTTATGCAGCACCCTGGATGTAGACGGGATGGGCTTTCCCTACAGCCAGTGCTGGAATGTCTTTGTTTGCGTACAGGATGGAAACCAGAATGCCCTGGGACACTTGTCCAGCAGTCACTCCAAGGGGACATGGTTTCCTTGCAGGTATCCTGCTGCATTTGCCAGAGATGCGTGATTGTGCTGGACACCCCAAGCATCTGAAAAGGCCCTGCCAGCACTTTTCTGTGCCATCAAGTCAAGGATCTGCACTGAATTACCAGAGCTGCTACTTAATGCTAGAATCTTTCTATGCCTCATCTTCATAGTTCCTGGGGCTGCCATTGTATTTGGCATCTGGGGTCATTTCAGATGGGCAATGCAATTCCCCATTGGCCCCCACCCTGATCCTCTAGGATGATGCAGGTCTCCCAGGACCTGCATCAGAGCAAGTGGTCACTGGCTCAGGCCTTGGACCTCCTGAGTCTTTTGGACTGTCACCAGGGAGTGTTTATATGTGATCAACTGACTCCCATCCTCCATCTCCAGTGACTGCAATTTCAGCCTAGACAAGGAGCTCTCTTGCAGACCTCTGTGTTGTGCTCACTTCAGTTGTGGCAAGGGGAATCATACAACCTGCCTGTGAAGTTCACAGGAGTTTTCTGAATCCCACTTTACGCCAGGGGCTTCTAGACCAGCATGAGGTGCCAAGACTGACACATCTGCGTCAATGCCTGAACCATGTGTCAAGGAACTCCCTTCTTGTCCTAACTAGGTGTCCTGCCTAGGTCAGAGACGAGGGTTTGGGGGGTTCCACAGGAGCACATTTCTATTTCTCATAGGTAGTCATGCCCTGATGAAAGAACTTGCAATGTTGGAAATAGTTGCTCTCTAGTCAATGGGAAAAGATGACAGGTAATTACTTCGCTCTATTCCAGTGCACATTTCCCAGGAGGAGGGAGCACAAGGGACAGAGAAATAGGTGAGTTCAGCTGTTCCTCTGCTCCTGAGCGGGGCCAGGTTCCTGGGACGGAGGCAGCTCGTGGCAGCCTGTCAGCACTGCCCAGAGACAGCCGAGTGCAGGAGCAGCTCCTGTGCCAAGAGCAGCAGGGCTGCGGGCACTGCCTGCTGCTGCGGACAGCAGAGGAGAGAGGACAGAGAGGTGAAAGGCAGCGTGGAGTGGGAGGACAGAGGAGACCACAGCTCTTGACACGGTGAGTTTGTGCTTACAGGACAATGCTACGGAGCTTCTTGAAGGGGACATAAGAACCCATCACACCCCAAGGCTGGCAGCATTTTTCTCTTCTTTATCCTGGCTTTTGCGGTGCAGAGGAAGAGGAGCTGCTTCAGAGCAGGGATTCTCTAACATACCACCTAAGGGCAGGGCATCCTACTGCCTTCCCCAACAGAAACAGCAGTGATGTGAAGCCGGGGTGTGCAGACAGGGTGAGAGGTCTGCACTTCAGAGCAGGGTCCCTGCACCCAAAGGTGCTGAGTGCCCGCAGCAGTTACTGTGTCGCCTGTGAAGGTCAGCACTCAGCCTGCCCAGGGAGCTTCTTACAGGACTGAGGTGAGAAGTTCTGGGTGGGAGGATTATCCTCTACCAGGACAGGCTCCTTCTCCTGCTGGGAGGGTGCTGCGGGGGTCAGCTCTGCTCACAGGTCTAGCTGTGAGCACATTTCAGGGAACACTTTGCAAAACCAAAGGCAGGGCAGGCATTTCCTGGAAGAGAAGCCAATAAGATGGTGCTTAGAATTTCCTTCCACTTGGTAAGAGGAAAATGGAAACAAAACTGTCAGATTTGGACAAGAGACTGAGACTCATTAAGAGATTCAAGGAGCTGCCAAAGAATCTGCCAGGGACATCTGAATGTCCCCTCAGCCATCCCTTAGTGCATAGACAGCACCAGCTTCTCCTCGGCTGCTGCATCAGGGTCTCTCTGAGCTGCTCCTTAGCACCTGCAGACATGGGGGTGCCCCTGGAGAGTCCCCTGCTCCTGGGAGGTTTCTGCAGGGAGAACTGGTCTCACTTGTGAGTGTCGTTGTCCTTCATGTGAGTGAGGTGCAAGTACATGACAGTGAGGGACAAGGCTCAGCGACGAAGCAGGTCCCATGACAAAGTCCTAACAAGGTTGTTTTTTTTGTTTTTTTTTTGTTTTTTTTTTTTTTTCCTTTTTCCTTTTGGGATGCACAAGGGTTTATGTTGAGAACGATTGAAGCACCAAAGATTTCTGCTCTATCAAAATATGTTCCCACAGTGAGTAGGCACCTTTGTGTGTTTGTGTGTGCACCATCACATATATTATTTATACGCATGCTTATATATCAACAGAGTCCTCCACTTATCCTTTTGCAGAGAAGATTTGAATTCTAAATGTTGAAGAGCCCTGCCATAGAAGGGGTGGACATCGTGTCCTGCAGCTTGAGTGCATCAAAGCTACTCCTTCTCTCTGCAGTGCCTGGAATAAGGGTGCAGGGTGCAGGGTTAAAGGAGGCATGAGGACAGGGTCTATCTCTAGACATCTTGACATGTAGAAAGGGTAAGGTCTATCCTTGTTTCCTTTTGACTGTTGTTCTCCCTTGTTGGAGTGAGATCTGGTGTGACAGACTCAGATACAAATATCTCTGTTGAGGAGGACAGGACTGATGGGGGTGAATCCCTCACAGAGCTCTTCTCCTTCAGATACAGCTGGTGTGAGGGCTGTATTCTGCTTTCATGCTGGTGAATGGAGAATATTCCCACTTGGTCTCTGGACTAAGTCCATTCCAAGCAATGCAATATGCCATTCCAAGGCATCTCCACAAATACCACTCAAAGACTTGTGCATCTATTTCCACCTGCAGCAAAGCAGAAACAACTCCTCCAGAGCTATGGGCAGGAGTCCCTGCTGAACTTGGCACACTCAGCCAGTTCAAAGTGGAGCACCAGAAAGGGAGCTGAAATAAGGGAGAGAGGAAATGTAGGGAGTTCCTTGAGAAACTGAAATGGTTTGGCTCAGAAAAGCCTGCCTTAACTTTTGGCTTTCTTTCCTTCCTTGGACAGGACTCCTGGGCCCCGAAGGAACTAATGTCCAACAGCAGCTCCTTCAGCGAGTTCCTCCTCCTGCCTTTTGCAGACACATGGGAGCTGCAGCTCTTGCACTTCTTGCTCTTCCTGGCCATCTACCTGGCTGCCCTCCTGGCCAACGGCCTCATCATCACAACCGTAGCCTGCGACCACCGCCTCCACACACCCACGTACTTCTTCCTCCTCAAACTCTCCCTCCTCGACCTTGGCTCTATCTCCACCACTGTCCCCAAATCCATGAGCATTTCTCTTTGGAACAACAGGACCATTTCCTACTCAGGATGTGCTGCTCAGATCTTCCTGGTAGCATTCTTGTTTTCAGCAGAGTATTCTCTCCTCACAGTCATGGCCTATGACCGCTACATTGCCATCTGCAGACCCCTGCACTATGGAACCCTCATGGACAGCAGAGCTTGTATAAAAATGGCAGCAGCTGCCTGGGCCTATGGGTTTCTCCTTGCTCTCCTGCACACTGGGAACACATTTTCTATTCCGCTCTGCCAAGGCAACATGGTGGAGCAGTTCTTCTGTGAGATGCCCCAGATCCTCAAGCTCTCCTGCTCACACTCCTACCTCAGAGAAGCTGGGCTTCTTGTCGTTAGTATCTCTTTAGGCTTTGGGTGTTTCATTTTCATTGTGGTGTCCTATGTGCAGATCTTCAGAGCTGTGCTGAGGATCCCCTCTGAGCAGGGCCGGCACAAAGCCTTTTCCATGTGCCTCCCGCACCTGGCCATGGTCTCCTTGTTTCTCAGCACAGCCATGGTTGCCTACCTGAAGCCCCCCTCCATCTCCTCCCGATTTCTGGATCTGGTGCTGGCTGTTCTGTACTCGCTGGTGCCTCCAATACTGAACCCCCTCATCTACAGACTAAGGAATGAGGAGCTCAAGAATTCCCTAAGGAAACTCATCCAGCGGGTCTAGTACCAGCAACAAGATCTGTGCTAGGGGATTTGGCATTAAGGATAAGTGTTGTTCATTTATTTCTTGCTAGCTTTTTTTTCTCTTATATTCCAATAAAGGAAAAATATATAGTCTGGTTCATGCTATTTCTCCGCAGGAAAGTCTCATTTGAATCTGCCACAGGGACCATGTTGAAGCAGGACGCCAGGCTTCCCCCTTCAGCTGCAAAGAGGGAGGAAACTCTGAGCCCCACTAAGCAACCTCCGATGTCTCCCATGCACTGAGGAGAGTTTCCCTGTGCAGCATCTCTTCCAGCACTGACTCCAAGGGAGAACAGGGGCACAGAGTCAGGCTCACACGAGTATAGACAGGGTGAGACCATGGCTCCTGTGTCCTTTAGGAGAACTCAGCTCCCCTAGCCACAATCAGGGGGCAATTTTTCCTGCTCTCCTGTTGAGGTCATAGTCATGTGCTGCCCTACACTGGTCATGTGTCACCAGTATTGGTGGTGGCAGTCCCAGCCCAACTGGGTCTGCTTCTCTCTCTGACCACCGTGGACCATAGTCCCACAGCTGCTCACTCTGCAAAGCTGCACCACTAGAACAGGGCAGGTGCAGGAACAGCCCAGCCAGCAATGGGGACACTGATCTGGGAAAAGGCTCTATGGGGAGCAGAGATGTCCCAGGAAAGAGGCAGGGTAACAGCCTGAGATAGAAAATGCAAAGGAGAGCCAGGTTTCTGTGTACCTTCAAGGAAATGCTCTGTTTTGGTGTGGCCAACTTTGAATAAATTGACTACACTCCTGTCAAAGCAACGTTTTAAGGAAGTGTCTAGAGTATCTTCAATGCAATCATTGAAAAAAAGAAAGTCCTACTTTCAAAAATTTCTCACAGCTTTTGCCATTGCCATTTACTCTTTTCTGCTGTCTCATGTGTATCTTAAGCATCACAGTGTAAGAAAACCTGCTGGGGACTTTGAAAACAGAGATCCTCCCTTGGTACCTCTGGGAGGAAGGCTGTGTCCTGTCCTGTACAGTCCTACATCCTGCTGTTACTGGAAGAGTCACTCACTGCAATAGTAAGATTTGAGGCTCCCCAAAACATATCAACCTGTGGCCACACTTTGTACTGTTTCATCCCCCATGACTTTGATCCTGTCTTGGACCACCCTGAAGCCCTAAATTCCCTCACTGGACTGCCTGGAGAAGAGACGTGACAGCGCAGGACTGCAGAAGTGTCCTCTTCAGGGCTCCCTTTGAGACATTTTTCAGCTTTTGGCATCATCTGGAGATATTCCTGAAGGATTATCAGCAGGTTTTGGGAAATATCTGGGGGGAAATGAGGTGACTGCTTTCCAGGACATGAAGAGACATCTCCCTGCTCCTCCTGGCTCTGGGATGTGGCTCCAAAGGGCAACACTGGGGAGCACATGAGCAGTGCCCAGCAGTGCCTGGGCAACACAGGGCAGGGAGGGCACCACCCTGGCACCAGGGAAACCTCCTTGTGATGACGCACATCTCACTGTGACCTCAGATCGTGTCACTGGGAGCTCAGCAGGTCACTGCCATGGAGATAGAAGAGCTAGGCAGGGAGGAGAGACGTGTCCTTGCACATGCTGCAAAGCGGTGACCTCCCTTCATATCTGTGCTATCACACAACTCTCCTCTGGCCTAACCCTAATCCTAATCCACAACCCTAAAACCCTAACCTCTAACCTGTTTCTAACCTAAGCACAAACCTAAAACCCCAACTAACCATAACACCCTAACCCCAAAACCCTAAGACTAAACTCTCCAAACCCTAAACCCCCAAGCGCTAACCCCAAACCCTCTTACCCTCTCACCCTCTAACACTAAACACTCTAATCCTAACCGCACCTCTAACCCATAACCCTCTAACAGTCAACCCGAAACTCTCTAAACCTAACACAAACCCCTAACCCTCTAACCATTCCTTAAACCCTCTAACCCTTAATCCTCTAGCCCTAAATCTTCAAACGCTAAAGTCTCAAACCCTCTAACCCATAACCCTCTAACCTTAACAAGCTCACCCCCCAACCCTGACCCATAACCTTCTAACCCTAAACCCTCTAACCCTAATCCTAAACTCTCTAACACTAACCCCCAACCCTCTATCGCTAAAACATCTAGCCCTAAGACGTCTACCCTAAACCTAAACCTTCTAACTCTAAACCCTCTAACTCTCTAACAGTAAACTCTAAACCCTCTAAAACTAACCCCTAACTCTCTAACTCTCTTACTCTATAACCTGTATCCCCTTTAACCCTTACCCTAAACCCTCTAACCCTGAACTGTCTAACCCTAAACTCTTTAACCTTCTAACAGTAAACCCTAAACCCTCTAACTCTAACCCCTAACTCTGTAAGCCTAAACCCTCTAACCCTGACCCTAAACCCTAAACCCGCAAACTCTAATCTGCTAACCCTAAACACCCTAGTCCTAAATCCTCTAACCCTAAACTCTCGAACCTTTCAAACTTCTAACTCTACCCCTAAACACTCTTCCCTAAACCCTCCCACTCTCTACAGCTAACCCTCCTTCCCTCTAACCCTAACCCTAAGATCTCTAACCCTCTCACCCTAAAACTTCTAATACTAAACCCTCTAACCCTCTAACTCTGTAACCCTAACTCTAAACCCTCTGACCCTAAACACTAACCCTTCTAACCCATAACCCTAATCCTTAAAGCCTCTAACCCATAACCCTAACCCCTGTAACCCTAATCCTAAACTCTCTAGCCCTAATGCTAAACCCTAAGACTCTAACCCTGCCCCTAAGACTCTAACCCTCTACCTTTAAACACCCTAAACCGCTAACCCTCAGCCCTCCAATCCCCTTAACCCTAAACCCTCTTAACCCTCTACTACAACTCTTCTACCACTAACCCTATAACCCACTAACCCTAACACTCTAAGCTAACAAAACCCGCTATCACTGTAAGCCCTAAACCACTGACCCCGTAACCTCCTAACTCTAACCGCCTAATGCCCTAAACCTAACCCTTAAACCTAAACCCTAACTCCTATACCCTCTAAACCTAAACCTTCAGCCCCCTTAACTCTCAAACCCTCTTAACCTTCCAACAGTAAACCCTAAACCCTCTAACCCTAACCCTGAGCCCTAACTCTCTAACCCTAAACCTAAGCCTAATCATTCTACCCCAAACCTAAACTCTAAACCTTCCATACCCAATCTCTCCAACCCTCTAACCCAAACCTTAAACCCTAAGCAGTCTAGCCCTCTAACCCTAAACTCTCTAACACTCTAACGCTAAACCCTCTAACCTTCTAACCATCTATGCCCAATGCCTACACCCTCTAACATCTACACCCTCTAACCCTAATCCCTAACCCTCTAACTCTAAACTGTCTAACCCAACCCCCACCCCCTAAAACTTCTAACACTCTAACCCTAAGCCCTAACCCTAAATACCCTAACCCTCTAACCCCAACCCTTTTACCACAACCTTATAATCCTACAGCCTCTAATCATAAATGATAAACAAACTAAACTTAACCCTACACCCTAACCATCTAACCCTACCCTCTAACCATAGCCGTAAACCCTAAACATCTAACCCCAAACCCTAACTCCTCTAACCCACTAACCCTAATCCCTCTAACCCATAACCCTAAATATTTAGCCCTCTAACCCAAAAGCCTAAACCTTAACCCCTCTAACCTCTCTAACCCTAATGCTAAACCCCCTAACACTAACACTAAACCCTAACATTCCAACCCTAACATTAAACCCCATAACCCATTACCCTTAAACACCCACAGCCCTCTGACCTCCTCATCCCTCAAACCCCCTCAGGCCTCTTACCCCCCAGTCCTAACCCTTACCCCTAACCCCTTCACGTTCTACCCCCCTTCACCCTCCAATCCTCTACCCCTAAACACCTAACCATCTAACCCTAACCCCCTAACCCCCTAACCCTCTAAACTGACCCCTTAACTCCCTAAACATAACCTTTACCTGGAACTGCTAACCCCTAAACCCTCTAACCCCCCATATCCTCTAACCCCCTAAACCCTAGATATCTAACCCTAAACCCTACCCCTCTAACTCTAAATCCTTTAACCCTAACCCCACCCATAAACCCTAACCCTCTAACAGTAAACCCTAAACTCTCTAACCCTCTAATCAACCCCCTAACCCTCAATCCCCTATCCCCCTAATCCTCTAACCCCCTGACCTCCTAAACCTCTAATACTAAACCTAACCCCTCTAACCTTAATCCTTCAAACTCATAATCCTAAACCCTAACCCCTCTAACCCCTAAACCCTCATCCCCCTAATCCTCCAACTTTAAACCCTTAGCTCGCTAGCCCTCTAACTTTAAACCCTAACCCCTCTAACCCGAACCATAAACCCTCTAACCCTAATGCTAAACCGTAACACTCTAAACCTAATGCTAAATCATCTAAACCCTTAAACAACCAACCTGCTAACCGTCAGCCCTCTAACCCCCTCAGCCCTCTATCCCCCTTAGCCCTCTAACTCTAATGCCCTAATCCCCTAATCATAACCTTTACCACTAACCCATAAACTCTCTAGCCATCTTAGCCATAAACTCCTTAACTCTAAACCCCCTTAATCCTCCACACCTAAACCCTAAACATCAAACCTTAAACACTCTAACCCTAAACCCTAACCCTCTAACCCTAAACCCCAATTCCTCTAACCCTAGACCCTCTAACTCCCTTAATCCTAAACCTCCTTAACCTTCTAACTGCTAAAACCTCTAAACCTAAACCCTAAACCTTTAACCTGAAACCCTAACATTCTAGCAGTAACCATAAATCCTAAACTCACTAACCCTAACCCCTAACCATAACCTCAAACCCTCTAACACAAAAAACTCTAACCCTTAACCCCTAAAACTTCTAAACCTCTACCTCTAAACCCTAAACATCTCACCCTAGAGCCCTAAACCCTCTAGCCCTAAACACCAAGCCCCTCTACCCCAGCCTCTCTTCCCCAATGCCTCTACCCGTCTAATCCTAAACCAAAATCCTCTGCCCCTAAAGCCTAAAAACTAAAGCCTCTAAACTTAGCCCTAAACCCCCTAACCCTCTATCACCCTAACCTCCTAAATCTAACCCTTACTCCTAAATCCTAAGAGCTCTAGCACTTAACCCTAAACATCCTTCACCCTAAATCCCCTTCAACCACTTAACTCTAAACCCCTAAACATCTAACCTAAAACCCTAACCCGAAACTCGCAACCTTAAACCCCCTAATCCCAATCCCACTAACTCTCTAACCCCTTTACCCTCTAAAACTCCTAACCCTTTTACCAAAACCTTTTAACCCTACAACCTCTAACCCTAAACTCTAAATACACTAACTTTAACCCCACACTCTAACCATCTAACCCTACCCTCTAAGCATAACCCTAAACTCTAAACATCCAACCCTAAATCCTAAACCCTCTAACCCTAATCCCTCTAACCCATTATCCTAAACATTAATCCCTCTAACCCGTAACCCTAAACCCTAATCCTAACACCCCTGACCCTAACACTAAACTCTAACCCCCTAACCCTAACACTAAACCTGCTAACCCTCTATGCTTAAACCCCTTAACCTGCTAACCCTCACACCTCTAACCCTCTCGGCTCTCTAACCGCCTCAGCCCTCTAACCCCCTCATCCTAATCCTTCACCCTTTACCCTCCTTCACCCTCTACCCTCCTTCACCCTCTGACTCTCTACGCCTGAACATCTAACCCTAAACCCTCTCACTCTCTAACCCTAAACCCCTAAGCCCCTAACCTTTAACCCTAAATCCCTAACACTCTAACCCTAACCCCCTACCCCTCTAAACCTAACCTGTACTCAGAACCCCTAAACCCTCTGACCCTAAACCCTCTAAGCCTAACCCCTAAATCCTAACCCGTAACCCCTAAACCCCCTAACTCGCAACCCCTTAATCCTCTATTGCTAACCCTAACGCCTCTAACCTTAATCCTTCAAATCCATAACTCTAAACCCTAAACCCTCTAGCCTCTCTAAACCCTAAACACTCATCTAACCCTCCAACTTTAAAGCCCTCAAGCCCTCTAACTTTAAAACCTAAATTCTCTAACCCTAATCGTAAACCCACTAACCCTAATGCCAAGCCCTAACACTCTAACCCTAAGACTAAACCCTCTATCTACCCTTAAAAATCCAACCCACTAACCCTCAGTCATCTAACCCCCTCAGCCCTCTAACCTCCTTAGCCCTCTGACTTTAACTCCCTAATCCCCTAATCCTAACCCTTACCACTAACCCCTAAACTCTCTAAGCATCTTAACCCTAAACCCCTTTAACATTCTAACCCCCTTAACCCTCTCCACCTAAACCCTAACCCTCAAACCCAAAAGCCTAAACCCTCTAACTCCCTTAACCCTCTAACCCCCTTAACCCTGTAAACCTAAACCCCTAACAGCAAACATCTAATCCAAAACCCTAACCAACACTAACTATAAATCCTAAACTCACTAACCCTAACTCCTAACCATAATCTCAAACCCTCTAACACTAAAACCTCCCACCCTAATCCCCTAAAACTTCTAAATCCCTACCCCTAAACCCTAAACATCTAACCTAAACCATAAACCCTCTAGACTTCTACCCCCCTTCACCCTCTAACCCTCTACCTCTAAACATCTAACCCTATACCCTCTAGCCTTAAACCCTCTAGCCCTAAACCCCTAGCCCCTCTACCCCTAACACATCTACCCCTCTAATTCTAACCCTAAACCCTCTACCTCTAAAACCTAGACACTCTAAATGTAACCGTAAACCCTCTAACCCCCAACCTCCTAAAACTAACCTTTATTCCTAAACTCTAAACCCTCTAACCTTTATGCCTAAACCCCCTTTACCCTAAAGCCCCTCACCCCCTTAAGCCTCTACCCCTGAACATCTGACCCGAAACCCTAACCCGAAACCCTCTAACCCCAAATCCTCTAACCATAGCCCTCTTAACCCCTTAAGTTGCCTAACCCCCTAACCCTAACCCCACCCTTAACCCCAAACCCTCTAACCCTAACCCCAAACCTTCTAACCCTTTGCCCTCTAATCCTTAACGCTAAACCTCCCAACCTCTATTTCTAACCCTAAAACCTCTAGCCCTGTAACACCCCTAACCCTAAACCCTTACCCCTCTAACCTCTCTAACCTCTACAACTCCCCTAAAGCCTCTAACCTAAAACCTTACCTATAAACTGTCTAACCCCCTAAACCATCTAACCCTTCTGATGCTCTAACCCTAAACAATATAACACTAAATCCTAACCATCTAACTGTAACCCCAAACCCTCTAGTCTAACCCCTCAACCCTCTAACACTAACCCTAACGCCTCTAACGCCCTAAACCTAACTCCTAGGCCCCCCAGCTCTACACCCTTACCCCTAAACCATCTAGCCCCCTTAACCCCAACCCCCTTAGTCCTAACCTCCTTAAGCCTCTAGCCCTAACCGCCTTAATCTTCTAACATTAACCCTAACATTTAGGGTTAATTAGAAGGTTCCTTTACCCTAACCACAACTAACCCCAAACATTTAACTCCTCGAACTCTCCAACACTCTAATCCTAAGCAATCTAATGCTAAATCCTAAACATCTAACTGTAACCCTAACCCCTCTAACCCTAACTCCTCTAACCATCTAATACTAACCCTAACACCACTAATCCCACTAACCCATAGCCCTAAACCCTAAACCCTCGAAACAATAACCCTAAACCCTTAGCCCTCTAGCCCTCTAATGTCAAACCCTAACCCCTCTAACCCTAATGCTAAACCTGCTAACCCTAACACTAAACCCTAATGCTAAACCCTAACGCTAAACCCTCTAAACCTCTAACCCCCCCCAGCTCCCTACCCCCCTAATCCTAACCCTTACCCGAACCCCTAAAGCCCTCTATCTCCAAAACCCTAAATCCTAAACTGTCTAACCTTATCCCTAAAACCCTAAACCCTAACCCTCTACCCCTAAAACCTCTGAACCTCTACCCTCTAAACCCTAAACACTCTTACCCTAAACCCTCTAAACCTAACCCCAAACCCGCTAACCCTCTATCCCTAAACGCTAAACATCTAACCCTAAACACTCAAACCCTCTAAACCTCTAACTCTAACCCCACTTCTAACCCCCTAACTCTAACTCCAAACTCTCTAACTTCTAAAAAGTTACATCGATAAATTTTTCTACACTGCAAACGACTCTTACTGCATGCACACACACAATACTGTCTGCCAGAAAGCCCTAAACCACCACAGCAGTGCCGCTTGGATGCTCTGGGCAAGCCCAAACACCTCTGACCGTGGCAAAAAGGGGCCACCCAAGCTCAAAAGACTGATGCAAAAGATACCAGCAATAAAGAGCCTAGGCCTTGACAAGATGGGAAACAAATGATGAGGTCAATAAATTTCAAGGCAAAGCAGGGGGATGGCACAACCCTTGGGACCAATATGCACAAAGCAGAATGTCATTGAGAAAACTCACTGACCACAACACTCTCCTTCCAACAACTCCCTAGCTCACCCTTATTATTGGGGCGTGACCTTTGCTTCCTCTATCTCTCTTTTGGGGCCGCCGGCAATGCTGCTCTACATTTGAAAAATCAATACAAATTGCCACTGTCCCAACCGACTGATGCCTGCCCCCCACACTGAATATACCACACATGAATATATCAAGTGGATTACACATACCCTGACCAACCACCACTCCAGGCCATCTCTGCCACACTCACTCTACTACAACCAACTCCCACATGCAAGGCAGCTCCAGCCCCAAACTGAAAGGCACACACACAAACAATGGCATGCTAACTGAGGAAAATCCTCTGCAAAAAGAAGCACTACTGCACAGAAGATACTTTATGTTCCAGAAAAGAAAGAACACGAATGACCTCAAGACCTGTGCAAAACAGTGCGCAGACACAACACACAGCATAGAAACGCAGGCTGGAGCTGCCTGCCCTAGCACTCCCGCACATTCTCCTGCAAAACACCCAAAACACCTGCCTCGCACACCACTCATCCACAAGAGGCATCCGCACTAGACAGTCTGGCAGCTGAGACACACACTGAAACCACCAACTCAAGCCACACACCCAAGCCACCCCAACACTTTCTACATCGCCACTTCGCATTTGCAGTGCGCAAGGTCAGCACAGGACTTCAGTTTGCAGACACACTTTAAAAGACTGTTTTGGATTGCGTTTTTCTCGACATTGTTGCCAAACCATTTAAGATTTCTTGACCTCGGCATCCTGTCTCTGGGAAGACTGTGATATCAGCTCGAGGTGTTTTGTCTCCATACAATTTACGACTTCTTGGCCTTGGCATCCTGTCTCTGGGAGGATCAGCTCAAGACCCAAATAATGCTCAGCAGTGCCTACTGAGTGGTGCTTACACTTGAGTTGGGTAAAGAGGAGCACCAGAGCACACGGCATGTACGAAAGTGGGTGAACTCTTCAGGAACTGGGACATAAAAGGACTACATATCCCCACCACCACACACACATACATGTGCGGCTTCTTTTCCTGAACTCTCCTTCAAGAGAACATCACCTGCACTGAGGTGGAGCCAACGAAGTTTAGCTGGACTGGTGGTGGTGGGAACTAATCTTGCTGCATCTCTCCCACTTGCTTGTTCATCTTTCTTTTTCCCTCCTTCTTCTCTCTGTCCTACTGTGGTTATGAGAATAAAGTTTACAAGGTTGTATGGCATTTGATCTCATTTGTGTCTTAATCTCACTCTTGGGATCGTATTGAAATCTCCCCCGACAGCGGATCAGGACACTGAGGTGCCTGCCATGCAGGGCTGTGCACATGTCACATTGCTGTGATTTACGCTCTAGTATAGCCTGTGGTTATACCTGCAGAGACAGGTCTCCTTCCTCATGGTGGGATCCTCTGTCTGCTCAGCTGCATGGGCCTGTAGGCTCCATTGAAATATCTGACCAAGACGGGCTCAGCTGCTCTAAATGCACATATGTGGTTCCATTTCAGGTGGCCAAGGATACCCTCCTCGCCCCTATGGCCACCAACTGATGCTTGGGAAGGATGTGCATCTCTCGGTCTTGTTCCAAGAGAACTTGCAGACCCTTGCATGTGCCTTAGACCATCCCTGGCACCTCAGGCATCACAATGTGTCATTATCCAAGCAGCCAACTCCTACCTTCTATCTCTACTGATTAGGGACAAGGGTTTCATAAGGGACGTCCATGCAGATACCTCTTTCACACTCACCTACACTTAGACAAAAGTAATCCCATGTCCTGTGGGTCTCTGGTGTGCATAGGAGGGACATGAACGCCCCTCTAGCCTGAAAGCTTCTGGAATGTCATGGCTCCTGTCTGCACCCTATCGTGGTCAGTCCTGCTCTGCAGGACTTGATTTGGCCTCAGAAGAGAGTGTGTGCAGACAGAAGATGAGCCATGGCAGAGTGTGTGGGCTGACACCAGGGTAGAAGCTAGGTCAGATGGAATGAGACGATAAGTTCAAGCTGCTCCTTTCCACCTTCAGGCAGGAGGTGACACACCTAGGGGTGCTCCTGAGAGTGACACAAGAGAGGGAACACTGGGAGCTGCAGAGCTTGGCACCTACCATCTGCTTTGGGTCTGGGACACCTGGCAGGTGGTGCCGCTGGCTGAGGCCCCTGAGAGACCCCCCAGCCCCACTAGCAGCACTGAGTCCCCTTCCACAATGACAGGAGCTTCTGGAGTGTCCTGGCTCCCATCTACACCCCATCGCTGCCCTGGCCCAGCTCTGCTGCCCTGCACGTGGCCCCTGCGCAGGCACCGTCCAGCACCCGGTGTGAGCAGAGGTAGGGAAACATCTGCTCAGCAGGGTTCCCATGAGAGCCCTCAGTGCCCCTTCCCCTAGCACTGCCTGCCCAGAGGCCTCCCACCAGCCCCCAGCCCCTGTGCACTCCTGCTCCTGTCCCCCTGGGCTGGGCAGAAGGCCGTGCTGAGGGCTCTGCTGGGCTCTGGGCCCATAGAGTGTCCAGGCAGGGCGGCCATTCCCCCCACACATGTGCTGTGCCCAGCAGGCACACGGAGCTGGGCACATCCAAACAGGAGCCCTCCCGGGACCATGGGGAATGGGCAGTGCTGGGAATGGCTGCTGTGGAGGGGCTGGGGCAGGGGCTGGGAGGAGTTTCTGAGGCCAGTTTCTCCTCTCTCTTCCCTCCCCCAAAAATAGTAGTGTGGGCTCGATGTTTGTTCCGACACACCCTACTTGAAGGTCCCCATGGCAGGAGGATGGTCTACTGGCCCAGTAGACAGCTCCAGCACCATCTCTGAATGCTCCCTGCCACCCTGCAGAGGAGCCAGGAGAGGGCTCATCCTCCCAGGGCTCACAGCTGCACGCACAGTCCTCCATCTCGGCATGGACCTTCTTGGAATGTGACCTCTGGAGCAATGGGCAGCAGGCAGAGAGCAGGAGATTGTCTCAGGGACGTGTGCTGGGGGCAGGTCCTCAGAGACAGCAGCAAAGTGATGTAGCTCCTGGGTCCTGCTTCCTTCAGTACAGGTCTCTGAAAGGGGTCTTAGCCTTATATTTGGTGCCAACCTTCAGGAGGGTTGATGCCCCTATGAGCTAGGAAGATGGACAGCATTGATCCTTCTTCATTTGCTTCCCAGGCCATGGGGTGGACCAGCGCAGCAGGGTTGTCTGGTTCTCATACCCACACCCTGAGTATTGTCTTGGAGCTTGCTGTAGTGCACCAGTATTGTCTTGGAGTCAATGTCAGCATTTTTCTCTCCAAGACCCCTTCATGTTCAGTTCCCCTTCCTTGTCATTTCAGACAATCCCTCCTCTGATTCCGTTGCCTGTTCCCACCATTCCCTCCCCTGTTCTCCCCACAAGACCCTGAGCTCACAGTGCTGCTTCACAGAGCAAATGGGCAGTTGAGCACACAGGGATCAGGAGGTGTCTCCATGGTTGCTGTTCTGCTCAGGGAGGGAAGCAGACTCAACCAAAGGGGGTTTGTGGCCCTGATTCCCCCCAGGAGTCTGATGATGTGTCAGGTGCTGGGAGGAACTACAGACATTTCTGAGGGTACTGGCTGTGTCCAGGTACACCTCTAGATCCTGAGGTCTGCCTTGCCCCCTAGATACCTGCGTTTAATGTGTTACCTTTAGGTGCCTCCACCTTGGAGGACCTCTCCCCTTGTGAGGCTCTGCTCCCTGCTCTCCTGGCATCTTCAGCTTCCCCTCCAAAAAGAGAGGAATCTGACACTGTGCTTTAATATGTGGCACAGCTCTGGCCATGTAAATGCAGCATCATTCAACCTCTACACTATTCCTGGACATTGATAAGGCTTCTCAAAGCCACCCCTTGATCTCTAGAGACCGTTACAAGATGACGAGTTTTTGATGCTGAACCCATGGAGCAAGCAGCTCAGAAGGCCCTTCTGGTGTGTGGTTTCTTGGGCTTATTATTGACACCAGCTTTAAAGGAAGTCCAGCCTTCAGGCAGCGCACTGGGCAGAACCTTTTCTATTACAAAGGAGCCAGTCAGGGAGCCTGTCCTGATCCAGCATTAGACACAATTTAATGGACTAGGTGAGACAGAGCAGTCTCAGAACAAATACCACGAATCCAAGAACTTGTGTAATAACATGTTAACCATTATTACTACTAATGAAAGACACAATAAAAATAACATGAAGAAACAGTGCTCAATCTGGTTGGGATACAGAAAGAGTAATTATGGAGAGAAATGGCAATTTTACCACTGCTTAAAAATGTCCATGAAATCACTTTCCTCAAGGCATCCTTGAGCTCCTTATTCCTCATGCTGTAAATGAGGGGGTTCACTGCTGGAGGCACCACCGAGTACAGAACAGCCAGCACCAGATCCAGAGATGGGGAGGAGATGGAAGGAGGCTTCAGGTAGACAAACAGACCAGTGCTGACAAACAGGGAGACCACGGCCATGTGCGGGAGGCACATGGAAAAGGCTTTGTGCTGGCCCTGCTCAGAGGGGATCCTCAGCACAGCAGTGAAGATCTGCACATAGGACACCACAATGAAAGTGAAACACCCAAAGAATAAACAGGCAATAACAACAAGAAGCCCAACTTCCCTGAGGGAGGAGTCTGAGCAGGAGAGCTTGAGGATCTGGGGGATCTCACAGAAGAACTGCTCCACCACATTGCCTTGGCAGAGTGGAAGGGAAAATGTGTTCCCAGTCTGCACAAGAGCATGGAGAAAGCCACCGGCCCAGGCAGCTGCTGCCATTCTGACACAAGCTCTGCTGCCCAGGAGAGTCCCATAGTGCAGGGGTCTGCAAATGGTGACGTAGCGGTCATAGGCCATGACTGTGAGGAGGGAAAACTCTGCTGAAAACAAGAATGCTACCAGGAAGACTTGGGCAGCACATCCTGAGTAGGCAATGGTCCTGTTGTTCCAAAGGGAAATGTGCATGGACTTGGGGACAGTGGTGGAGATGGATCCAAGGTCAAGGAGGGAGAGGTTGAGGAGGAAGAAGTACATGGGGGTGTGGAGGCGGTGGTCGCAGGCTACGGCTGTGATGATGAGGCCGTTGGCCAGGAGGGCAGCCAGGTAGATGGCCAGGAAGAGCGAGAAGTGCAAGAGCTGCAGCTCCCGTGTGTCTGCGAATGCCAGGAGGAGGAACTCGTTGAAGGAGCTGCTGTTGGACATTTTGCTCCTTCATGTCATGGGCAACAGTCCAAGGAGGAAAAGACAGTAAGAAGTTAAGTTTCTGCAAAACCTTTTCCCTTTTTCACAAACACACACACAGACATACATATCCCTCCTCCACACATAAACATCCCTTTTATCCTCGGCAAGATCTTAGCTCCCTGTCTGAAGCTTCAGTTGTGAAAGGCAAATGCAGTCTCTGTGTCCTCGCACAGAGCCAACAGGAGCACATCAGTCCCTTTCCCAGCTGCTTTAGGTATGCACCTCTCTCAGCTAAGGAACAATCTCAGCCATAAAGGAGACCGGCCTTTGCTGACTTTGCTGTGTTCACTTGCAAAGTGCAGCTCTCCAAGCTCACCTCTGTTTCTCAGTCAGATGTCCTGAGAGCGATGGAGAGGCTCTAACAAAGTGCATGGCTCTGATGATGAGAAGAAGGGCTCTGCAATCTGGTGCTCATCCTGAGGGAGATTTGGACATGCAGCTTTTAGGCAAGGACACACAGTGATTATTTCAGCTGCCCACATACAGATCCCCCCCACCCACCAGCACCATTTCCATTTCCTTAGTTCCTCTGTGGCTTCTGCAGGGGACATTCAGCCAATGTAAATGTCCTACAGAAGACTTGTGACCCTCTGCAGGGCAGGGCACAGCCCAACAACACACCCCAACACAGGGTCCAGTGTCTTAAAGGTGGCATCTCCTGAAGGACAATCAGCTCAGTCCCTGTTCCTCTGCTGGGTGGCAGAGAAAAGACACAGGGCGCTTTCTCAGGGCAAAGCATCTGTGCTGCAAGGGCTGGCAGAGAACTTCTGCACTCCAGCCTTCCATGAGGTTTCTGGCAGCAGTTTCCTCTCACTCTCAAACCATCTCTCTGCTCTTTGGAGGAGTCCTTGCCGGGAGCTGTTCTTCTGTCCCTACACAGACCCCTTCCCACTCACTCGGCACTCAGCTCAGTCCCATAGAATAATCCAAGTAGCAGGAAACTGCCTAGGGATATCTCTCTCTATGCAGGTGCTACAGAGTTGATCAAAGAATCTCCAGTGAGTCTGGAAAGGGGACACTGGTGCTGCTCCTCAGTCTGCAGCTTTCTGCAGACTGAGGAGTGGTGAAGTCACTTCCAAAACTACTCATCCTTCAGGGTGGTGGTGAAGATGCTGAGCCCTTGTTTAAACACATCTGCAGCATTTCCATTTCCACCATGCAGGCAAAAGTCCTCTGGAAAAGTCTACTCTCAAAATGTCCTCATGATGAGCTGCAGCTATGGGCGGCCCTGACCTTTCAGCCTTTCAGCAGGAGAACGAACCTGCCCTGCCGGAGGTTCTCCTCTCACTCAGAGCTTCTCCCCACAGCCCAGTGGGGAGCTCCCCGGGCAGGCTGAGCGCTGACTCTTGCAGGTGGCAAGGCTCACTGTCCAGGGAACAGCACAGCCCTGGGCACAGGGACACTGCTCTGAATTACAGTGCTGGGCAGACCTGGGCGCACACCCTGGCTTCACATCCCTGCAGCCACCCCTGGCAGAAGAGAGCAGCATGCCCTGTCCCGCTCCTGCTCTGCACAGGAGAAGGCAGGAGAGCAAGCCTTAAAACCCCATCAGTAATGGCCTGGGCTGGGTTCAGAAGTCCCCTCCAGGAACCTCAGTAACATTGCCCTGCAGACAGGGACCCACCGTGTCAAGGTCTGGGAAGGTTGCTCCCAACAGCTCTGCTCTGCGCTCCCGCTCCACCCTGCTGTTCCCCTCTCGCTGCCTTCTCTCCTCTGCTGTCCGCAGCAGCAGGCAGTGCCCGCAGCCCTGCTGCTCTTGGCACAGGAGCTGCTCCTGCACTCGGCTGTCTCTGGGCAGTGCTGCCAGGCTGCCACGAGCTGCCTCCGTCCCAGGAGCCTGGCCCCGCTCAGGAGCAGAGGAACAGCTGAACTCACCAATTTCTCTGTCCCTTGTGCTCCCTCCTCCTGGGAAATGTTCACTGCAATCAACTAAAATAATCACCTCCTTTCTTTAACTAAAGAGTGCACTGAAATGAATTCCAACATTACAAATTTCTTTCATCAGACAATGACTATGGAATTTGGAAATGTCCCACTGTGGAAGCCCCGAATCACATCTCTTAGCTAGGCAGGACGCTGAGGACAAGAACGGAGTTCATTTCACTATGTTTTAGATATTGGTTCAGATGAGTCAATCTGGGCATCTTACGCTGATTTAGAAGCCCATGGACTGCAGAAGGATTCAGTTCCTTTCCCAAAACTCCACAAACATGGAGGTCACAAGATTCCCCTTGCCCAAGCTGAAGGTTGAACTACACCAATGTCTGCGTGGGAGCTTGCTGTCTAAACACCTGCTTTAAGCACCTCAGCTGGACAGTGGGAGTCAGTTACCTGATGACACTTGGACAGAAGTGGTCCAAGCCATGAGTTAGTGTCTATTGCTCTGATGGAACAAGTGTGATACCCAAATTCTTTTAGAGCATCAGATGGGGGCCAGATGCAGAACTTCCTTAGTTATCTGAAATGTCACTAGGTGCCCACTACTGGTAGTGAAGCTTGGACACATGGAGATGTTGAGAGTGCAGATTGCTAATGTAATTCAGTGTAGGCACCTGATTCAGAGATATTGAAGCAGGATTGTGTCAGATGCCTGGAGTTTCTAGCACAACTGCAAAATCGGGATCTATAGGAAAAAATTGCCTTTTGGGATGGATAGAGATCCTAGGTTTTGTCAGGTTTTCCTGTCTGCTATTACACAGCTGAATTCCACCATTGCCTTTAGGGAAACTCCAAACAGTCTGCATTCAGGCGTCCTCCTTGGTGACCTCCAACAGTAAATGCCCTCATCTACAGCATGAGGAACAAGGAGCTCCAACCATGTCAAAGCCAGGCTTCTTCTCCCTTCTTCAACAGAGAAGGGGGAACCTCAGAGCCCACTGTTTGAGCTCCCTGTGCCGTGAGGAGAGTTTCCCCTTGCAGTGCTTCTTCTAGCACTGACATCTAGGGAGCTCAGGGGCCCAGAGTCAGGCTCAGAGGAGTACAGACAAGGTGAGATCGCAGTTCATGTTAGGAGAGTCATTAGGAGAGCTCAGCTCCCTTGTATACAGTCAGGGTGTCATCTCCCACCCCTCTCCTGCAAGGGTGACTGCCAGGTGTCATTGTGGGCTTGTCCCTTCCCCCTACAGAGCTCCAGCACTACAAGTGGAGGGACAGTGGAGGGGAGGGGACTCAGGCAGCAGCTTGTGGGGACAGACCCCATGCTTGACAGTATCATCCCCACAGCATTGCAGCAGGCATTTCCCCACTGCAGCTTTCCCGTGAGGGCTGCAGCTTTCCTGGAGACATGCCCCGACAGAGCAGTAGGACTTTTTCTTTTTAGAGTTTTCTCTTCCTTCCCATGCTGTGCTTCAGTGCTCTACTGTGTGAATATGGCCCAGGAGTTCTCGTAACCTGATGGTGAAAGTGTTGTGTTTCCAAGTGCTTGTGTCCTGGAAGCACAGGCAGAAGCAGGCACTGGGCACCCTTATGCCAGTCCTGGCCTTCAGAATAACATTTCCTATAATAAAAGCGAATCACCTCTGTGATGTGCCTGAAGTCTGGCACTTCTTCAGAAGATGCATTCAAAAGTGTGTCCAAGGGCATGGAACATGAAAAGAGCCTGCTCTTCTCCTTATAAATGCCATGGGCATCCACCCAAACACATCTCCTGCCATTCCAAACCCCTTGGAGTCACAGAATCATCTCCAGCTGCTTCCAGGGCTCTTCTTCCGGTACTTCCTCAAATGACATGCTTGGGAGGAACACACGCATTTACCTGTTGTAGAAAAGGTTCCTTTCACTACCAGATATTTGATAACTCATCTTCAAAGGCAGAAGATCATTCTCCATCACTATCCTCCATCTCCTCCACTATAGTGGCTATTCATTTAGTCACTACATGGCTAAGCAAAAGGCTGTTCAGTTTGTTGTGTCTACTCCCACGGTTTCTCAGTTATCAGGCCTTGCTCGCTGGACCAGGGCCTACACAGTGTCAGGGTTAAGAGACTGTCCTCTTCAGCGTCTTCTCCCATATCCCCCCCTTTTTTGTTTTGCACTCACACTGGCAGTACTTGCTTCAGAGCATGTTTAACAACAGATTGCATTAACTTTAACAAGCATGGAACACAAAGCATAATCCCGATAAAGACGAAGAACAGCATTGTGGCAACAACCAACAGTCTTTTTAGCCAAGGGCCCAAATCAGGGAAAAGTCCCTCAAAGGGGTTCCACCCATCCATCATTCTGAGCCTTTTTCTTAGCTGTTGCAGCTCTTGGATGCTTTTGTGGATCGACTTTGGGTGATCAGATAGGTTTCTGCAGCACAGGCCGTCAAAATCCTCACATCCATGTTCTTGAGCTAAAAGCAGAAATCCGATAGGCGCCCTGTTTTGTAGAGTGGCACATGGGACTGAGTCCACGTCCCTTAATAGGCTGGAGAGAGCAAGTGATGCTGTGTTATTTTGTTTAGCAAGCCAGCATCCAAGCTTAGCAAGGTGATTATGAGCAGCTGCAGTGGCAACACCTGGCGCAAAAAGAGATGCAGCAATTATTTCACCAGAATTCCAGAATGTTCCTTTGTAACTATACTGGTCATTAAATGTATGTGCCTGCTAGTGGGAGGAGATAGTACCCCATGCTCTATCGCCGCAGATAAGAAATACCCCAGGCAGTAAGTCTATCGGGGCATTGGTTGATACCAATGGATTTTTACTTGTATGATTACACTACATAGTGTTGTTTTGATAGGCAGGCAGTGACGAATTAACGTTCTGGACTTGAGACTGTTTTTTACCGGAATAGCTGAAATAATATACACAGTAATCCGTTCGCAAGGACCCCAGCAGACTGATCTCCTGGGATTCCAGAGGACTTGGGGTAAGGTGTGCCCTACCGTGCAGGGTGGCATAAGCAGTCTGGCGGGTGTGCACGCCAGTTAGCATAAGCCTACAAAGGCAGGGCAGTATTCAGCTGTAAGTCAAGCTCTTACCTGTGCCTGGGGTTCAGGCTCTAGCACTGCAATCGGTCCTTTGACTTACAGGTGAATCACAGCTGTTCTATGAGTGTGGCATATATTGTTGGTGGATCCGTTTCTTCAGATGTGACTGTCACCCGCATTCCTTCTATTGCACTCTTAATTAATTGGGGGTGAGATGTTCAATCACCCGTTACTTATGCTAATTGTCACTCATGTCAACAGCAGGCCGCTTGGCCTACATTCATCTCCTAGATGGCCCTCAGAGAGAGAGGTGGCCATCACTCACATCAAGGTCTGGCATGGCATGTGTCCTGACCGCTCAACACCTAATGGCTTGCAACCAACAGTGGAGCTCGAGGTTCTTCTTGTGGCAAACGCACAGGCCAACCCAGTCTTGCCCTTGACTATGGTAGGAGGCGCATAGCCAGAACCAGGCTCTTCAGCTGGTCATCAAGCTAGTGCCTTACCTGCCTCATCCGGTAGTAAGTTGCTATCATGATGCACAGTTATTAGGATCTTTTTAGCCTCTGCCTTAGCGCTTTCTAACAGCTGTTGTAAATTTGCATGCTCTAACATCTCTTTTACAAGAAAACAATCCATACTGATTGGGGTTAGGTTTATGCCATGATTTAGGGTATAGTTTCTAATTAACATTTGACTGGTAAACACAGGTGGCTTATACACAAAATCTCAGCCTCTAATAATAAGTACATTGCAAGCACACGTATTAGAGTCAATAAACCCAGTCTGGTTATAAATTTCACTAATTTCACTCAATGTGTATTTACACATTGTTCTAAAACACCCACATCCTTTCCCTACATAAACTAATTCGGTTTTATTATTACTCTGCGTATTGATCCCAAAATGACACACACCCTCCTTGGTATCAAAGCAAACACTACTAGCCTTAAGGGCATCATCTTCGCGTATGAACCCCGGTCCCTGTTCTAAAATCCAGGCTTCTAGATCTACTGATTGCTGTTTTTTATCGACACCCTTGCCCACATGGGGTAGTCGGGGGGCAGGTAGAGCACAGATTGGTTGGTGTTAATTCACAGGGCTGCAATGGGGTAAACCTTCTCAATGGTGGCGTCCGCCACCGTCAGTAAGTAAGCGATGACTGCATTGAGGACCTGGTCATGGATGAAGTTCACAGGTCTTTACCATGCCTGAAGCTGTCACTCTTTCTTCATGTCCATACCCCACACGATTTTTCGGATCTTGATGGGGAGGACTCCATTGTCTCCATGTCTCAATATACCTGCAATGACACTCTGCACCCACATCTGGGCCTGGGTGCAACTAAGGGCAAGGGATACATTATTTTGTTCAATTCCCAGTGCTTGCAGCAACACCTGGTGATCTTTCTCTCTTATCTGTTCCCAGGTAAGCAATACATCTGACGCGAGCCATTTCCCCATTCAAATTCATATTTCTTTCTTGTTACTTTATACAGTGGGGTTAAAATTTCTCCAGTGGGGTTAAGACTTGTCCTAAGTGCGAAATATGTCATCTCCAAAAACCAAATAATCCAATGAATCTTTGTGCCTATTTTTCTGTTTTGTGGCACTGCAAAATCTAAAATTTTCTGTCAAGCTTTGGGTAATATCTCTCGATGTCCGCAATGCCATTGAATTGCTAAAAATTTCACTGTCTGGGACAGTCCTTGTATTTTGGTAGGATTAATTTCTCAGCCTTTCTCTTTCTTGTGATCCACAATTAACAACCACCCCTGGGGCAACTTGCTGAATGTATATTGTCGCCCCTGCCAAGTAAAGGCAAACTGATTCAAATGCTCCTCAGAAATGGGTATGGTAAAGGAGGCATTAGCCAAATCAATTACTGCATACCAAGTTCCAAATGCTTCTGGATTTTTTCTATCAAGGTGAGAAAATCTGGTACAGCTGCTGTAAGAGCTGAGGTGTGTTTATTTAATTCTCTGAAATCCACAGTCATTCTCTATGACCATGACTCTTTTTGATGGGCCAGACAGGGTTATTTCAAGCTGTGGTAGTGGGTTTTAAGAGACCTGCATCCACTAGGTCTTTAATTGCCTGTGAAATGTCTTCATGCCACCCCAGAATCTTGGACTGTTTCAAGCCACAGATTTAGTTGTGGCACAAATCTGCACAGGGAGCATTTTCACTTTTCCGAAGCTCTACATGGGGTCGGCGGTCCTTCCATGCCCCTCACATTGGAGCCTGGCCATCGCTTTGTTCTTGTTTCATATGCTGAACTATTTCCCTACTCTCTTTCCATGGATACAAGTTAGAGTACGGCTCCCAATCCTCCTTCTCCCCCAGAACATCTGACTCACTTGCAATGGGTCCTCCGCGAGGGGATTTGAAGCCCCGTCGAGGCTCTGGGGCGGGGGGCCGTATTCTGAGTTGTTCCTGGGTTTCCTGCTTTAGAATTCTGCACTTTCTTGTTGGGATTATTCAGCCCTCTCTGCTTATAGATCTTCTATAAATTGGGGGTTGAGACACCATCAATCTTACCACGAGACACTCCATCTCTTAATAAAACAGTAAACAATTTGAGAAATCCTTATTTCACCACCTCGGGGATTATTTCAATTCTCAGCCCCTCCTCCTTGGGGGCCCCATTCCCTAAGGTCGCCCAGCTACTGTATTTTCTCAATTACCTCATCTAAAGGATTCCTTGTCTCATTAATCAGAAGGGTCATAATCACATTTTTATATGCTGGTGCGGCAGTTCTAATCAGTCTATTTCTCATGCAGGGGATTGTGCATCAAAGTATCAGCGTCCCCCATAAAAACGCCCAGCTTTATTCTCTCCCCTTGTATTCGCTGTGCACAATCTCACAAAGTATTCCATTGACGCTCAGATCCAGGCCAATCCCCTTCTGTAGGGTATTTAGCATTGCACCCCTGAGCAGCCAGGGCCAACATGTTTGGGTCTTGAACGTTATTTCTAAATGCATCCTGTACAAAAGATTCTGAGCTCAAAATCAAAAATGTCTTAGAATCTTCTGCAGCCGGGGGTATCCCCGCAGCTCCCGGATCAGGCAAACGCACCATCCATGAGAGCAGGGACTCCCCTGGGCTCTGCTTGACTCTGTCAGCTCCAGCAGCCACTCTGGGCTCAGTGAAGTCCTCAAGCACCTTCACGTGGGAACCTCTGACCAAAAAAGGTCAGGGGCGGGGCCAGTGCACCCCCCTCAGCCAATCAGGTGCCGGCAAAACAGGCGGCTCCAATGTGGAGGCGCACTAAGCTGTGAGTGTGGCGCTGCGCTGTGTCCCTCCGCCCGCGGGCCGGGACTAGCGGCCGCAGAGAAAAGAGTCCGTGGGGGGAGGCGGCCGGCGGCGCTCGGCGGGGGCAGGTGGGAGCTGCGCGGGCTGGCGGCGCGGCGGGGGGAGCGGCGTGGGGCGGCGGGCAGGAGGCGGCGTGGCCGCGAGCGGGGCAGGACAGAGCAGAGGGATCCGCAGGGAGGGCCGCAGCGGCAGCGGCGTGTGGAAGGTGATGCCAGAATTGGCAGTGTCGTCGCGCGTTGCTTCGGGCCATTGCGACAGTTTGTGGTTCAGGGCCATGTTGGTCCTGTGGTCCCACTGCACGCCGGATGATGATGCGGCGCCCCGCGGGGACCCCCCGCCTTTGGACTCGGACGAGGAGGTTGATGACGAGTTCCCCCCACTGCGCGGCGGTCCTCGTGCCTGGGCCCACCCCGGGCCCGCCGCTGCCGCCGCCTCGGATGGCGCTGGGGACGCGGCCGCCGTGGAGGAGGAGGAGGCGGCGCGGAGAGCGCAGGAGCAGGGGGTGAGCGCGGGGGGAGGGCGCAGGCGGCTGCGGGAGGGCGGCCCGGAGTGCGTGGAGGGGCCGGGGCGGCCCCAGGGCAGCCCCTCGCCCACCCTCTCCAGCCGTGGGACCCAGGGGAAGGGCCGTCCGTGAGGGAAAACGGAGCCTTGAAAGGAAGTTTCCACAGGGGTCGAGCGACTGCGGGTGGAAAAGCCCCTGCTCCGCATCTGCCCAGCGCAAAGGGCATCAGCATCACCCAAACGGGTGCGTTTTTGCTGCGCCAGGAGGGCAGCTCCAGGCAGCCTGAACTGTTCCCTGCTAACGGACAGGGAGCTGCAGTGCTGGAAAATGCTCCAATGTGGGTTTGAGTACCATAATTCAGTACCAATTGCTTCCTAATTGCAGCTTGATTTGGTTAGTTTCATTCCTGGAAAAAAAAAATCCTAAAAAGAACTTAGAAACTGAGGGGAGTGCTCAAGTTTGTGTAGTTGCCAACAAATGGATTCCCCCACAGTCTGGCTGCAGAGCAGACAAAGGCAGCGGGGAGATTGAGCAGAGCCGTGAGCAAGTGGGACAAAAGAGCCATCTGCCAAGAGTTGGGGGCCTTTACAAATAAGGCAAATAAGGGAATTCCCCCACATTCTTCATCAAGGGGGACAAAGGAGTCAGGTGGCCTTAGGCAAGAACAGATGGCGGGAGGCCGGAGTTCGGTGTAGGCGGGCCGGGAAGGCTGTAACTTCTGAGTGCCTTGGCCAATGGGGAAAATGAGAGGGCGTCCCTCAGTCAGGAAATTAGGATAAAAGGGGGCTGCATCCTCCAGCAATTGGAGAGACCCTACATGGATATGCCTGGTGGACTCTCCCTTTATTCGAATAAAGTTTTAGGACTCCTCTGTCTCCTTTTTGGACATTCAGTTCTTGACAGCGAGATTTTCCGCACAATTGGGGGCTCGTCCGGGATCCTTCCACTTACGGGAACGGCCGACAGCGATCAGGGTTGACGGCGTGCCTCACCAAAGCTTTTGGTGATCGACTCCCTTCGACGGCAGGCTGCACCGGGCAAGTGCTTGGGCTCCCGAGACTGTCCAGAGACAAACGAGAAGCGGATCAGGGGGTTAAGCAGGTAGGACCGGGAGGGGGTTCTCAAGTAGTCCGATGGAAAGGACTACGTCCAATGGTAAGGACCTCTAGAAGCAATGGATCAGGAGGATCCATAGGTAGGACCAGGTGGTCCTCAAGTAGTCTGACGGAAAGGAGTACTAAGTCCGACGGAAAGGACTAGGTCTGACAGAAAGGACCTCCGGGTAGCGCTAAGTCTGACGGAAAGGACCAAGTCTGATGGAAAGGACCATTGAAATCTCACTGGTGAGTACTACAGGACAGTGGGGAGCAAAAGGGGTGACAACTCCAACATGGACGCCCAGGGAGGGCAGCAGAGGGAAGCCAAGAGAGGATGTTGGGAAAAGGAATGATGACCTCAACTTATCCCCATATAGTCCCTTGGGGAGACTGTTGAGGGTTTGGCATAACTTGTGCATTCCCACAGAAATAACCAAGGAACTAATGATAAAATACTGTTGTTTTGTTTGGCCAGAATATAAGTTACCAAGGGGATTTAGGTGGTCCCCTGTAGGGTCGGACGACAATCCTCGTCTTTGTCAGGTTTTGTGCCAGTATCTCATGATACTGAGAAGGGTCTCATCAAGAAAGAATGTGCGTCTGTACGGTTAAGGGCAACATCTAGAGGAATCTATGTAACAAAAGAGAGAGGAGAAAAAGGGAAGCAGAAATCTGAAGAAAGGAAAAAGACAGATAGGGAGGTGTGGGATGTCCTCCAGTACCTTCCCCCATCTTACGACCAAAATCCATGAGGAGCCACAGCTCCTGTGGCTGTCGGGAAAATCCAAAACCTTGGTAATCACCAGCTTGCACGGTTCACACAGCAGAACTAGAGGGTTTTTAGTTGCTTAAATTCGTTGTGTGTTGATAAATAAACCCCTCCTTTAAATGTTGCTCCTTGTTTGAAACTTTGTCAGGAGTGGTGGAACCTGGTGGCCCTATGGAGGTGCTGAAGTTTTTTCCCTGGCTCTGTTTTGAAGCCGAGCAGGTTTTCATGCATCCAGACAACGTGTCTATGTGTGTATATGTGTATATACCTCTAGATCAAACAGACGTGCACTCTGGGTCCCTGTGCCCTGGCCTTGGACACTCAGCTTTGGACGGCTCAGACCCCGGGTCTCCGCAGTTCCGGGTAGAATTTGAATTTCCTTCTTTTCTTAGGAACCTTCTTCAAGACATTAGTTCAATGAAGACAGTTCAATGTCAGCTGGAGAAATGATTCCACCGCCTTCAGATGTGTCATCGTCCTCAGATGAGCTTCCATCCTTTTCTTTAGACATGGAATTTAACTTTTCCAGGAAATATATTCCTATGTTTCCTATGTCTGGTCAGTTAATACCTTTAAAAAAGAAGTGTAATAGCATATACAGTGAATGGTGCTGTGCTAAATCTGCAGCTAAAACTCTACAAAGGAACCATGATTACATTAACTTTCATGTCAGCACCCTAGAAGTGCAATGACTTTGACTTTTCCAGAGAAGATTTTCTGCTCTTATAAAAATCCTACCTCTTTCCTGACCTGTCTTGGGATCTCTCTTTCTGTTGATTGCTGAGATCTTATCTGCACGCTTGCACATTTGTAGTGATAAACTACTCTTGACAAACTAATGCAGAGATTCTTTTCTCCCTTCTCTCCCCATCCTCTTCCTTTATGTACGCAATCCCCAGACCTGACAGCAGATGAGGACAAAAGCAATGAGGAAGCGGAAGAAGGTGAGTAACAGCAACCCCGAAGGATCTCCAGGATCTCCGTTGAGGCTGGCTTCTAGATGAGGGTCGCACTTGGTCAACCCTTGCCCTTCTATTGCCCCCAAAGTTTGGAATTCACTGGCCAAAGTCAGCTGAAGCTGTTGTGAGAATAGATTGTTAAATGAAACGTGGGAGTTTAGCAGGTTTCACTGATTTTCAGTGGTTTAACTTGGAACAAAATTACAGAGCTGAGTAAATTTTTGTTACAATGCAAAAACTGAAAGGGAAGGATATTAAAAGTGAATGCATTATAAGAACCTTCCTATGTAAATAAACACTAGTAAGATCAATTTTATAGCAGTGGAAGAAGAACTTCATTCATAACACAAGTATTCCTACAAGTATTCTCCAAGGGTGGTGGAAATTTCATCTTAGAAAATGTGAAGCTGCACTGAAATGCCACCATGTACATCTTACACCATGCTTCCTGAATTGCTTTTTAGTGATTTTTGAATGGACAAACTGTTTACAGACTTACTAGGACTTGGGTATTCACTTCAAAACTTACTGAAAATTGTGACTGGGGATTAAAGAGGCAAACAGACTGCCCGATGCCTCTCATCACATAGGCACAACCAAGCTGACTGTCCTTTCAGCCTTCGTTCCCAAGTTAAGTTTCTGATCATGGGGGGGAAAAAGAAAAGTTTGGAAAGCTCAGTTAAGTTACAGCCTATAAAATGCACTGTAGAATGCCTCCGTGTGTTTGTCAGTGTGACGTGACTCAAACTTTGATTCCTCATGACCTGTATTTTTTTCTTAAAATCTCCTCACTTTACAAAGAATGTTTTGTATCGTGTAGTTTAATCAGCTGTGAAAGGCAAATGTAGCATGTAAGCATTTTCTTAAGTCGAATTAAAGCCCATTTTAGAATATTCACTGATTAAAAGCCACTTCCAGAGTTACCTTTTTAGGGTTTTGAAGCCTTCTAATTTCTAAACCACATTTCCTGGTGGCTGCTTTCTGTGTATTTGTTGCTGTGCCTGCATTGCACGTCATCTTAAGTAGTCTTGTGCCCCTGGAGGAGCTGCTGTTGAAGCACACAGCAATCCTTATTGCCTCCTTTTGCTGGTAACTGGAATTCTTCGTTTGGGATGCTGAACACTTCATTTTGTGAGCAGGCTAGAAAGTTGCCTTCGTAGCTTCCTGCGTAGGTCCAAATTCCTTTTTTTTCAAGTAGAGCAGAAAAATTGGATTTTTTGTGTATATGTAGTGCCTTGATAAAGTTTCTATACAGGTACAAAGTACTTGCATGTCAGGTGCACTGCATATTTGTGACTGATTTTCTTGGTTCTTTTAAGCAGGGAAACTTGATGCATGCTTCCAAGAAGAATGAAGCTGCTGAAAAAGCTTATGCAACTCAGGTGATAGGTTAATTCTGGCTTTAAGTTATCTTTACTGCTCACAGAAGTGAGCTAACTACTGGATAATTTCCATGTGTGCATAATTCTCTATTGCCATCGGGGTTACAAGCCAGAGGGATGGATGTCAGGGCTGGGCTGAGCTCGGGACAGATGCTCAGAAAAATAAAGGAACACATTCACAACATGCTCACAACCAAACACAAATAAAAGGCAACAGATGCCACAGACAGGTGGGAAGTCAAGTAAATGGGCAGTATTATTCAGCATGGGAAACAGTGCTCTTGCTACAGCAATAGTGGGGCAGTTTTCCTGGTTTTATGCAGCACAGCAAGAATTTTCAGGAAAGGAGATGTGCATGAGAGCTCCTCTGAAGTGTATCCTCCTGCTGTAGTTACAGAATCATCATCATCGTCAGAAGCAGCTGATGTTCGTGATGCTGAGGAAGGTGAGGATCCTCGGAAGCGTTACGGCCTCAGGCAGAGGAAAACTGTCATATGCTACCAAGCTCCTTTGGAAAGTAGGTTATGTGCACAGGTACTCTCCAGGGCTAAATTATTGCATATAAATGAGATAAAATTTCTTGAATATATTTATATATACACACACACTCAGCTTTGATTTAAATTTCTTCTGCAAGTGCATTTTGGTGCATTTATTGCATGCATGTAACCTGTGTATTTATATAACCTTCACACATCTTAACCCACCAATCCTGTAGCGTCAGCATCCCAGTGACCAATCCTGGATCTCCTCTGCTTCACCAGCAGTTCCTCAGTCCTAGTTTTGCAATCTTCAACAGGTTCCCTTCATGAACCTTTTATCCTATATATTCCCCCACCCAAAGTCTTATGTGAATTTTATGCCCCTGTCCCCTCAAGGTCCTGCTGTGTTCCTGATGTCCTGCGTTCTTCATGCAACGCATGTCCTCGGTTCTCTATGTTTCCCTCCCCTGCCCTCTGTATCCCTAATCCCACGTGCCCCCTGTGTCCCTGATCCCATCTGTGCCCAATCTCCCATGTGTCCCTCATGCCCCATGTGTCCACCCAATATCCCGTGGCCCCCAATGCCTTGTGTCCCCCCGCGTCCCTGCACTGTCCCCGACCAAGGTGACGCACCTGCAGCACGAGGAGGCAGTGCAGACAGCCCGGCCACTCGGCACGGCGGGTGCCCAGCAGCAGCCGCCGCAAGAAACAAGGCAACAGGGGGCTGTGCCCCCCTGTGCACCCACCACCACCACCTCCACCGCCTGGGGCACCTCTGTCCTGCGCTGGCAGCTCTGGGGCAACGAGGGCACCACTCAGGACACGCAGGGGACGCTCGGGGTCCCCTTTGGGCCCAGAGCAGGGTCACGGGGGAACCCAGCGGTTCTCATGTTGGGTTGGGAGTGGGCACCCAAAGTGGCTCCCACTGTGTGCGGGGGGGTACCAGGTTGGGGGGGACCCACTGGGGATCCCATGGAGCGTTGGGGCATGTTGGGGTGGGTACAGGGCACCCAATGGGGTCATGGGGACCATGGGCACCCAAAACATGGCACAGGGGGGACATGGGGACCACGACCGCCCCAACGATGACATGGAGGGGACATGGGCAACATGGGCACCCCAGGCCTGGCACAGAGGAGACATGGAAACTACTGAGGGTGACTGGAGTAATCCTGGGGACCCAGCGGTGACACTCACTGGTGCTGGATGCGGGTGAGGACGTCCGAGAGCTCGGCCTGCAGCTTGACAGCAGCCACCAGCGGCTTCTTCTGCTCCTGCAGCAGGTCCCCAACAAGCTGGGGACAGACAGGGGTGGTTGTGCAGAGGGGTCAGCACGTGCCCGGCAGCGTCCCCGTGTCCCCCCGCTCCCAGCAGGACCCGGGGGTGCCCCGACGCTCACCTGGCCCTGCCGCTCGGCCGTCTCTACCACAACGATGCTCTCGGGAAGGGCTGTCTCACACCCAGAGCTGCTTGAGCTGCTCAGGGAGCACCTGGCGGGAGCCCTGTGGGGGCCCCAACACGCTCAGCACCCTCGGGGGCACCCAGGGAGGTGAGGACAACCGGGAAGCCAGTGCTGGTGACTCCCAGGGTGTCCCCACACTGTGCCCACACTGGTGTCACCACCCCAGGGACCACCACAGTGCCCACGGCAGGGACGGGGGAAACTCGGGCTGTCCCTGTCTTGTCACTGCCCCACTGCCCCGATCCCTGCTGTGACGTCCTGCATCCCTGGCGTGTCTCCTTCCCCTGGCAGGCCCCTCAATGTCCTATGTGTCCTTAATATCCTGTGTCCCTTATGCACCATATGTCCACCCAGTGCTCCATATGCCCCCTGATGTCCTCTGTGGCCCACCAATGTCCCACATGTCGCTGATACTCCATGCGTCCCCAGTGCCCCATGTCCCCCCTATCTCCCATGTGTCCCTAATGTCCTGTGTCCCTAATGCTCCACATGTCCCTCATGCTCTGGCTGTCCCCTGATGTCCTGTGTCCCCCTGGTTCCCCATGTGTCTGCCCATGCCCTGGGTGTCCCTAATGTGCTATGTACCTGGCAGCAAATGTGTTCCCAAGCTCTGTGTGGCCCCAAATATCCTGTGAACCCCTGATGTTCTGTCCCCCTGATGGCCCATGTGCCCCACATCATCCTTGTGCACCCAGCGTCTCAATGTGTTCCTTATGACCCAAATTCTCCCAATTCCCTATGTATCCCTAATATGCTCTGTGCCTCAGGTCCTCCATATCCCCAAAGCTCTGTACATCCCATCATGGCCTCTGTCCTGACAATGCTCCATGTGTCCACACGTGTCTTGTGTCCTCTTATGTCCCGTACTCTCCATTAGCTCTTGTGTCTCTCAATGCCCTGCATGTTCCCAGATCTCCTATGTCTCCTCCTGTTCCCCATGTTTCTCCAATGCCCCATGTGTCCCCAAAGTCTTGTGTGCCTTCTATGCCCTTGTCCCCTCGAGGTCCTGATATGTTCCTAATGTCCTGTACTCTTCATGCCACGCATGTCCCCAGTTCTCTAGGTTTCCCTCCCTGCCCTCTGTCTCCCTGATCCCACATGTCCCCAGTCCCCTCTGTGTCCCTGACCATGTGCTCCCAATCTCCCATGTGTCCCTCATGCCCCAGGTGTCCACCCAATATCCCGTGGCCCCCAATGCCTTGTGTCCCCCCGCGTCCCTGCACTGTCCCCGACCAAGGTGACGCACCTGCAGCACGAGGAGGCAGCGCAGACAGCCCGGTCACTCGGCACGGCGGGTGCCCAGCAGCAGCCGCCGCAGGAAACAAGGCAACAGGGGGCTGTGCCCCCCTGTGCACCCACCACCACCACCTCCACCACCTGGAGCACCTCTGTCCTGCGCTGGCAGCTCTGGGGCAACGAGGGCACCACTCAGGACACGCAGGGGCCTGAGATGACCCCTGTCCTGAGATGCAAAATCCCCCCAACTCCACAGATCCCTTCTTGCTTCCTCGACAGGGACCCCCAAGCCCTCTTGGGAACCCTGTTTCCCCCCTTTCTTCCGCACTCCAAAAATCCCTTATCCACTCGGGGACCCCAAATCCCACTTTAGGGACACCAAATTCCTCCTGCAACCCCAATGTCCCCACACCTCAGGAGCCAAGGACCCCAACTCAACCCATATCCCCCCCTCTACCCCAAACCCCAGCCTCGGTTGCCTGGCACCCTCCACCGCAGCTTGCCCCTTACCTGGCTGATGTCAGCTCCTCTTGGCTGCTTTTCACTTGACCCTTCAACTTTTGGGGGATTCCTCCAGAATCCATGAGCTTTTTATGGTCCTCTTCCTGCAGCCTGTGCAGGGAAAGGTCACTGGGGGGGTTAGGGCAGTCACTTGGGGCACCCCAATATGGGGGGGGAAATTACGCATCCCCATTTGGGGAGAAAAGGGAACTGGGGGCACCCAAACCTGGGGTGGTGAGTCCAGAATACACCAATATTATGGGTGAAATTCTCTAGGGCACCCCAATATTGTTTGTTTGTCTGTTTTGAGGGAGAAATATTGGGTAGGGTCTCAAAAAACTAGGAGCGACTCCAATATGTGGGGGGCAGGGGGAGGAATTTGGGGCACCCACATACTTGGCAAAAGGGTCAGGGCAGCCCAACTTTTGAGTGAAGGTAGCTGGGAGCATCTCTAATACTGGGGGATTCCAGGGGACCCCAATACTGGCAGCCAGGGGTGCTTTGGGCACCCCAATGTTGGGGGGATCTGGGGCACCCCAGTATTTTGGGTGAAGGGAGCTGTGGGCACCTGCACTACAGGGAGGGGTCTGGGAGATGTCGGGGGCACCTCAGTATTGGCCGTGCAAGTAGCTGGGGCCCAACAATACCTGGGCTGAAGGGAGTCTGGGGCACCCCCAATACTGGGGAGGGCTCTGGGAAACCCCAATATCCAGTGTAATGGAGCAGGGGGCAGATCCATATTTGGAGGAGCCTGGCAGAAGTTGGGGACACCCTAACACTAGGGGTGTACAGAGTGGGGGGGGATCAGCTGGGGGGGCTGTGGCACCCCACAACTGAGGGGAAAGGGACCTGGGGGGCACCCTCCAAACTAGAGGGCTCTGCGGTAACGCAGGACAGGGGTGAAAAGAGTTGAGGGAACCACCAGGACTGGGGGGGGTCTGGCAACAATATTGGGGTCTCTGGGGACTCCTACTATTAGGGATGAAGGTTTCTGGTGGCATCCCATTACAGAGGTGGCCCAGGGTAGCCCAAAATTGTGGATGAAGGGATTTGGGAGCAACCCAAACCTGAGTGGGAAGTGGGGCAATTCCCTCCCATATCAGGAGATGGAACCTGGGGAACTCCATTATGGGAGGGTCTCACCCTTCTATTGGGTTAAAGGGAGCTGGGGGAACCCCGATACTGGGGGAGTCTGAGCTACCCCAATACGGGAGGAAGGCATTAGAGGGCAGCCCAGCACTTAGAAAATCCTGGGGCACCCCAGTACTGGGGAGAGGCAGATGGGAGGCACCTCAATAGTGAGGGGAGTCTGGGGTACCCCAGAATGTTGGATAAAGGGGAACCTCATATTGGGGGGGAGATGAGCATCCCAATATCCATATTAAAAGGTGCTGGGGGTCCTAGGGCACCCAATATTAGATGTGAAGGGATTGGGGCACCTCAGTATTGGGGGTTGAAGGGATTTGGGGGCACTGCAATCCTGGGGAGGAACTGGGACACCCCAATATTGGCTGAAAATGTAGCTTGGGGCACTCCAATCCTGGGCAGGGTCTGGGAAAGGTTGGGGGCCACTGGGGACATCCTGGGGACAACTCTAGGACCTGGCACCCTGGCACGTGGGGGAGCATCCTGGGTACTGCCCCCAGCTCCTCCTGCGGCACCCACAACACCCAAGGCTGCAGCAGGACCCCCCGGGCACCCTGTCACCTCCACCCTGGAGAGGCACCTGCTCACCTGGGTCCAAGCAGAGCCTGGGAGCGTCCTCCTCCTCTTCTTCACTTCCTGCAGCTCCTCTTTCTTGTAGAAAAGGTCCTGGGGGACAGTGTGACAGGGTGGCACCATCGGGAGCACCTGTGGGTGCCGTGCAGGCAGTGGGACACCCGTCAAGCACCCACCTGCCCTGCAGAGCATCGTCGCTGCCCTCCTGCTCCAAGTAGATGCTCTCCTCCTCTGAACAGTTGTCCATGTCAGCAGAGTCATCTGGGGGCACCCATGGGTGAGCACCTGGCTGGGCTGCCCACCCTGGGGATGCTCCTGTGCCCCTTTTCGGCGGGTGCTGCCCCTGCTGGGGGAGCTGCCCTGTGCCCTTGGCCATCCCCATTCCTTGCTCTTCCCCTCTGACTCCAGCAGTGTCAGCGGGACTCAGGGCACCCGTGGGTGCCTTGGGGGCCTCACCTGGCATCCTGCTCTTGTCCTTGTTGTCCATGCGCCACTTGACACTTCATCCGAAGCTCGGTGAGGGGCACTGCCACGTTCTGTGCGAGCACCTGCAAACCATGGGCGCTGGGCACCCAGGAGCTCCACGCTCGCCTCCGGCCTCCCGCATGCACCACAGACCTGGGTGTCTGCGAGCTCGCTGCTCGCTCTGGACACCCACAGGCACCCGAGGACCCTGGCATCGGGGTGCCCCCCAGCAGGCGCTCACACGCACCCGAGGGCCCAGGCGTCCGGGCGCCCGCATGAACCCAAGGGCCCAGGCTTGCAGGTACCGGCCTGCAGGCACACTGGGGACAGGCACCCCCACGCACCCAGGTGTCCCGGCACCCACACGCACCCCAGCACCCAGGCACCGGGGCACCTGCCTGAGGGCACCCGAGGGGCGCACGCGCTGGGGCAGCCGGCAGCACCCGCCGGCACGTGGGCACCCAGGGGTGCAGGGCACTCGGGACACACGGCCCCGCAGGGACAATGTGGGCACCCCTGCCCTGAAGGCTGCAGGGGCTCGGGCACCAGCTCTGGGCATCCAGGCTGCACGAGGGAGGCTGCTGTGGGTGAAGGGGCCAGGGGAAGGGCGGCTGGAGGGTCCCGGGCGCCTGTGGCAGGAGGGATCGGGGGCTGTTGCGGGGAGCGAGGGGCGCTGGGGGCAGGAGCTGTGCGGGTGAAGGGGGCTGGGGTGAGGGCCAGGCGGGGAAGGGTCCTGGGCACCGGAGTCTGTGGGTGAAGGGGGCTGGGGGCAGCTCAAGGGGGAGGGGTCCTGGACGGGGGCTGGGAGGGAAGTGTCCTGGGGGTGGGGGGTCCTGGCAACAGGGCCCTGCGGCTGCTGGGGGGAGGATCAGGCTGGGGAAAGGGAACCCAAGGGTCAACGGTCCTGGGGGTGGGGGCACAAGCGGGATGGCTCATAGGGCCTATGGATCAACTGAGCAGATGGGGACCCCCTGGCTGAAGTGTTCAGGGGGTCGGGGCCCTATGGAAGAAGGGTCCGGGGAGCTGGGACCCACGGGGAAAGTGCTTAGGAGGTGGGGGCCCATGGGGGAAGGGGCCACGAGGTTGGGCTCCACGGGTAAAGGGTCCAGGGAAGCGGGGACCATGGATAAAGGGTCTAGGGAAGTGGGGTCCATGGATAAAGGGTCTAGGGAAGTGGGGTCCACGGATAAAGGGTCCAGGGAAGTGGGGTCCATGGGTAAAGGGTCTAGGGAAGCGGGGTCCACAGGTAAAGTGTTCGGGATGTGGAGGTCCGTGAGTGAAAGACCCAGGGTAGGGGGACCTACGGATGAAGGACCCAGGGGATGGGGCCCCATGGATGAAGTGTTCAGGGCCTGGGGCCCTATGAATAAAAGGTGGAGGGGCCTGGGGTCTTCGTGTGCTGTATCCGCGAGGTGGGGGCTCATGGGGGAAGGGTCCAGAGGTTTGGGCCCTTTGGAAGGGTTCAGGGAACCGGGGCCCAGGGGTGAAGGCTTCAGGAGACGGGGGTCTACAAATGAAGGGTTCAGGGAACCGGGACCCAGGGGTGAAGGCTTCAGGAGGCGGGGGTCTACGAATGAAGGGTTCAGGGAACCGGGACCCAGGGGTGAAGGCTTCAGGAGGCGGGGGTCTACGAATGAAGGGTTCTGGGAACCGGGGCCCAGGGGTGACGGGCTCCATAGGTGGGGGTCGATGGATAAAGGGACGTGGAGGTGGGAGCCCATGGGGGAAGGGTCCAGGTGATGGGGCCCTATGGGAGAAGCGTGCAGGGGATCGGGGCCCATGGGGAAAGTGCTCAGGAGGTGGGGGGTGATGGGGGAAGGGGCCGGGAGGTGGAGGCCCACGGGTGAAGGGTTCAGGGGAGGGGACCCTTCCGAGGACGGGTGCAGGGAAGAAGGGTCCAGAGACAACGGGTTCGAGAGTTGGGGGTCTACGAATGAAGGGGTCAGGGAACCAGGGACCACGGGTCATGGGTTCAGGGAAACGGGGCCCACGGGGGAAGTATTTGGGAGGTGGAGGCCCATGGGGTAAGGGTGCTGATGGGGGTGGACCCTTACTGATGGGTACGGGAGTTTTGCGCCCGAGAGAATTGGGTCCTGTAGGTTGGGGAATACAAGTTGTGGGCCCTGGGGTCTGGGGTCCACGGGGGATCATTACTGGGGGCGGGGGTCCACAGGTGAAGGGTCCAGGGCAGCGGGCACTATGGAAGGAGGACCCAGGGAAGCAGGACCCATGGGAGAAGGGTTTGACAGTTGGGGGCCCATGGGGAAAGGGGCCGGGAGGCGGGGGTCCACAAATGAAGGGTCGAGGGGAACAGGGTCTTCGGGTAAAGCATCCTGCAGGTTGGGGCCTTCGGGTGAAGGGTTCAGGGGAGGGGACCCTTCCGAGGACGGGTGCAGGGAAGAAGGGTCCAGGGACGACGTGTTCAAGAGTTGGGGGTCTATGAATGAAGGGGTCAGGGAACCAGGGACCACGGGTCATAGGTTCAGGGAAACGGGGCCCACGGGGGAAGTATTTGGGAGGCGGGGGCCCACAGGGTAAGGGTGCTGATGGGGGGGGACCCTTAGTGATGGGTACAGGAGTTTTGCGCCCGTGAGAATTGGGTTCTGCAGGTTGGGGAATACAAGTTGTGGGGTCTGGGGTCTGGGGTCCACGGGGGATGGTTACTGGGGGCGGGGGCCCACGGGTGAAGGGTCCAGGGCAGGGGGCACTACGGAAGGAGGGCCCAGGGAAGCAGGACCCACGGAAGAAGGGGCCGGGAGGTGGAAGTCCAGAAATGAAGGGTGCCGGGTACCAGGGCCCACGGGTGATGGGTTGCATAGGTCGATGGGCTCCTGGGAATGGGGGCCCATGTGTGAAATGGTACTGAGGGGGATGTCCCATGGATGAAGAGTCCCCTGGGCCTAGCCGTGGGCCTGAAGCAGCCTGATGTTTAGAGCACGCGGCTGAGGGATCCTGGGGACTTGTTCCCACGGGTGAATGGTCATTGGGACATTGGCCTGGGGTGGGGGGTCTTGTGGGTGGGGGTTCTATAACAATACAGACGTGGTCAGGAGTTTTGGGGATGAAGGGGCCTGGGGTTGGGAGCCCGAGGTTGAGGTGCCCAGGTGGGACGTGTCCCTGAGTGGGGGGCCCTGGTGTTGAGGGCCCGAAGGTGACGGGTCCAGCTGGTTGGGACCCAGCAGGGAGGGCTCCTGGTGCAGGTGGCCCCACAGCAAGGGCTCCTCATGCTGGGACCCCCAGGGTGGCAGGTCCCGGTGGCAGCGCCCCAGGGGCACTGGGTGCCGGGGGCCGCAGGGCGAGGGGCGCCGCGCGCGGGGGCACCTGTACGGGGGCTCGCGGGGCCGCGGGCCCCGTCTGCAGCTGCAGCTCCGGCACGGGGGGGGCGCTGGGCCCCACGGCCCCCTCCAGCTCCTTGGAGCGCAGCACCCGCGGGGAGCCCTGTGCCGGGCTCGGTGTCACCAGCAGGCACCCAGCAGTGCAGGGGGGCAGGGCCCCCTTCCCCCTGGAGCCCCAGCCACTCCATGGAGTTTCCCTCCTGCCCCAGGAGCCCCTGGCAGCTCTCCAGACCCACTGGAACCCCCAGCTGCACCACAGGGCACTTATGGGATCCCCTCCAGACCCACGTCTGCACCCCAGGGCAACCACTGGAGCCCCAGGTGGCTTGGGACCCGCCTGCACCCTGGAGCAGCCTGGGAACCCCACAGACCCACTGGGATCCCCCCGTTGCACCTTGGGGAACCCTTGGTCTTGCCCAGACTTCTTGGTACCCCCACCTGCCCCTGGGGCTCCATGGGACCCCCAGGCCCCTTCAGACCCCCTGTGGCACCACAGGACACTCTGGGGATCCCCAAAACCTTGCAACCTACTGCCTGCACCCTGGGGCACCCAGGGGACTCCACCAGATCCTTCGGGACCCCCTGTGCAGCACAAGGCACCTTTGCCCCCCTGCAGCCCTCTTGTCACCCCCAGGCCTGCACCCTGAGACACCCTTGTTGCCCTCCAGACCCACTGGGACCCCCCACCAGGTACCCTGGGACTCCCTTGCTCACCCAGACCCTTTGGGACTCCCCTGCTGCACCTTGGGGCACCCATGGAACCCCATATACCCATCAGAACCCCCTGCTTGCACCTTGGGGCACTCATGGGACCCCAACAAACCCCTTGGGATTCCGCTCTTGCACCACAGGGCACCTTTGGAACCCTCCCCCTGCTACAGATGCCTCGTAACCCCCTGCCTGCATCCTGGGCACCCTTGACCTGCCCCCCTGCCCCACACACACCCACTGGGACCCACTCCTGCACCCTGGGCACCCTTGGAACCTCCCAGACACACTGAGATCCCCCTGCCTGCATCCCGGGCCACCATTATCCATTGGGATCCCCATGTTGCACCATGGCAACCCCAGGCCCCTTGGAACCCCCATGTTGGACCCTGGGACACTCATGGGATCCCCAGATCCCTTGGAATCCCTGTATCGTAAACTGGGGTACCCACGGGACACTGCTGACCCCTTGGGAAACCCCAGCCTACACCCCGAGGCACCCATGGGTCCCACCAGACCCTTTGCGGCTCCCCTGTTGCACTCTGGGGCATCCTTGGGGCTCCCAGACCCCTTGGGTCCATCCTGCCCATGCTCTAGGGTACCACTGGGCCCCTCAAGACCTGTTGGGACCCCTGTGTGCACCCTGGAGGACCTGTGGTCCCTTCGGACCCTTTGGGACCCTCCCGTTGCACCATAGGGAACCACTGAACCCCCACTCCCACCCCAGACCACTTGGGACACCCCTGTTGCACCCTGGGATCTCCCCAGACATTTAAAGCCCCATGTGGTACCCTGGGGCACCCACGGAACACCATCCCCCCAACTCCTTGTGACACCCACGTTGCACCCTTGGAATCCCCTTGGGACCCTCCTGCCTGCAGCCTGGGGCACCCCTGGGCCCCTCCAGGCCCCTCGGAATCCCCCTCTTGCACCATCGGGCATCTTGGGAAGCCCCTGGAACCATTTCCCAACCCCTGCCTGCACCCCGGGACAGGACCCTTGTGCCCTTTGGACCCCGCAGTGCTCTGGGACCCTCACCAAAAGCCCCGATGATCCATCCCATTGGTACCCCCTCCCACCAGCTCTGCCCTGCGACAGCGATGGGACCCCCCAGACCTCAAGTGCCAGGGGCCCCTTCGGCACCTTCCCCACAGACCTCTTTGAGCCCCCCAGATCCCCTGGTGTCCCCCCCGGGGGAAGGAACCCTTCGGTCCCGGCTCTCCCACCCACGGGACCCCCTTGGGTCTCACCTGAGGCTCGGCAGTGGTGGCGTTGGGGTTCTTGGCCACTTTGCGCACAATGCGCAGCCTCTTCAGGAAGGCTCTGAAGAACCTGGGGAGGATGGGGGGGCAGTCAACAGACAGAGCGGGGGCCCCGAAGCCTGGGCCCATTCCCATAATCCCAGCAGGAGACATGGGGACCCCGGGCAGGGTGCGCACGAGCACACGTGTGTGCTGCAAGCAGGTGTCATGGGCATCTGCACGAGCACCAGCGTGTCTCACACACGGGTGACGTGACGGTGACCACAGGCACCCACGTGTCTCACACACGGGTGACGTGACCATATGCATGAGAACACGTGTCCTGCACACGCAGGATGCGAGTGTGCTGACGAGCACACACGTGTCACAGGAGGCACTGGGGGAAGGGGCACCCGGGGTGTCTGTCACCCAATGCAGGGGGGCACCCGGCCCCAAGGGGGCGGCTCTAGGGGTGCCATGGGGGACGGCAGCACCCAGGGGGGCCCAGCGGGGCCGGCACCCACGGGGCGGCTCCCGCCGCCACTCACCTCGGCACGCAGCCGGCCGAGCTCCGCTTCCCCATGGCGGCCGCGCGCAGCTCACGGGCCCCGCCGCCTGCCGCGCGCTCCCGCACAGCCCAACGGCTGCTGCCCACAACAGCCGGCAACGGCCCCAGCCTCCGGCTGCGAGGCCGTGGGGCCCCGGCCGCCCCTCGCGCCTCGGGCCGCCTCCAGCCGCCGCCTCCCGCGGTCCCGAGCGCCTCTGGCCGCACAGGGATCGTGCAGGGATCGGTCGTGCGGGACTCGCGCCGCCCGCAGCCGCCGCCGCCCGCCGCGCGCCTCGCTGCGGCCCCGGGGCCGCCGCCGCCTGCAGCCGCCGCTGCCCAACGGCCGCGTCACGCGCTGGCCCCGCCCACGGCACGCGCCGCCACGCCCCCAGCCTCCTGCCACGCGCTCATTGGCTGCTTCTGCCGCTGCCCCGCCCAACTGCCAGCGGCCCATGGCACCCGCCCCGCCCCCAGGCCCCACCGCCGCCGCCTGATTGGCTGCGGATTAATGAATATTCGATAACATCGGTAACATTGGAGCCCAGCGCTGCGGCTGGTGCCAGCAGGGGACGATCATCTGTGGGCTGGAAATGTCCCACTGCAGAAGCCTCTGCTCCCGCCACGGAAGAGGACAGGACACCTGCCCAGGAGCAGGAAGTTGGTTCGTTTCCTCCTGCTCCACGGGCTCTTCACGGGGAGTTAATCCATGCACCAAATGGCCATGGAGAAGCTCCTGGGATGCAGCGGGGTTCAGTTCCCTCCTCTGTGCTCCGCAAGTTCACAGGAGGTTTCCCCTTGACTAAATTTTATGTCTCTCTGCATAGGAGCTTCCTGTCTAAGCTCGTAATCCATAGGGATGGAGAGAGGGTGGCAGCTGGACACACACAGACACCTTTGGACTTTTGAAGGGACAGAGTGGTGGTGGGGTTGTGTTTCCATGTGTTTCCTAAGTAAAGCAGGACAAGGCAATGGGCAGCCTTACGCCAGACTTAGCCTCCAGAAAAACATTAAGTTTGTGTCTTTCTTCTGAAGCTGGGGTCAACAGTACACCAATACACCCAAGGGACTGCAGCATGAAAGGGCCTCTGCTCTGCCTGTGCGCTCTGTGTGGCGCCAGGGGAGGAGGTCAGAGTCCCAGCATGGTCTTTCAGGGACCAAGGGCTGCATTCGGGGTTCATGTCCCTGGGAGCACTGCCATTGGAGGTGCAGAATGGACTCTGCGTTGAATGCCTGGGGCTGTCGCACAGGTGACAGTGCTGATGACAGATGCCCGTCCTTGTGGAAGGGAACCTGAGGCTCCAGGAGAGCTCAGGGGAACCCCGGGGATGCCTAGGGGTGGCAGTGAGTGCAGTCTCACCAAACACGAGGCAGCCCATGGCAGACCAAAGACCACGCAGCAAATGCAGGCATGCCTGGGGAAAGGAGGGCTCGGCAGTCCCTGGAGAAGCAGGGGGGACCCAGGAGGCGCAGGGAAGGAGGACTGGAGAGTGATTCATGCACTCGCAGTGAAACACCACAGGCCGGCACTAATGCACACCTGAAAACATCTCCTGCTCTTGCAAGAGCCCTGGGGTCACTCTGAGAACCATTCAGAAGCCTGGACACGTGCCAGCCGTGCCAGTCGTGAGCAGCCCTGTTTGGCTAGATCTGCTTCCCACCCCAGCCACCAAGGCCAGTGTGGAGTCAGGAGTCACCCATGGCCTTAGGGCCCCACAGCCCCACTAGTCTATTCATGGAGATTTTTCTGACAACAACTGACAAGGGGAGAAAAACCTTCTGAGGGGTTTATTTGGAGCCGGCGATGGCTGTTGCCACCTAGGGCTTGTGTGGGCACATGGCTGCTATGGGGCACGATGCAGCAGCATCTCTGTAGCCCCCAGGACACAGTGTCTGTCGCTCTGCACCAGCCCCGCTCTCGGGGCCCTGCCAGGCTGTTTCACCTGCGCCGCTCCTCTCGCTGCCCCGTGATGCAGCGGCAGCAGAACGCTCTGCGCAGAGCCCGAAGCGCCGTCCTGAGCCGCGAGCGCCATCGCCGGGGAGCCGCGATGTCCGGGAGGGCAGCGATGCCTGTGGTGGGAAGCAGAGCTGTGGGCAATGGGCTGCACGGGCGCAGGGCTGCACCTGCCTGTCCCTGCCGCCAAGGGCTACCCAAGGGGCTGTGGCCTTTGCACGGGAGCCCCGAGTGCTTCCTGCTGCCGACCTCAGTGCCACTTGCTGTCCCAGACAATCCCACTGTCCCCAGAAGGGCTCTGCATGTGGGTACGTACCTGACTCAATGTCTGGCCTGGGGCTGCAGGAGGACAACAACTTCTCCTCCTCTTGGGACTCTGAGGCCTCCTACATGGGCAGAACAAGAACACGCACGCGTTGGCCATCAGCTGCTGCTGCTCAGGGTACCAGTACCCCTGGTTACACAGGGTCAAAGGGTTTGGGGATGGGGAAGGCTGTCCATGGATGCACATCCCAAGGGAAGGGACCTGCGGCTGGCATGGCAATAGGACAAGGCTCGTTGTGGGGCCGTAGCAGCAGGGCTGGGCAGGGGGAATGGAGACAGCTGGGGGCTTGTGTGGAACAAGGGGGCTCGTGCCCTGGTATGGAGGGGGCTGCTGCTGGGGCTGCCTCTTCCCTCCTTGCTTGGCATCCAGATCCCAGGGCTGAATGCGACGTGGGCTGGAGCAGACTTCATCCTTGTGCCTTTGGCACTTGGAAACAGAGAGGAGCCGGCATCTCCCCATGGAGACATGGCAGAGGGCAAATGCCTGGGGTGACAGTGGGATGCCATAGGCAGAGGGGTCCTAAGGGATTGGGCAGCTCTGGGCACCCCCTCTGCTCCTCCCAGACCCAGCTCACAGGGCAGCTCCCTGGGCTGTCACATTGTGACTCCGCCCGATACTCTTTTCACTCAGAGACCCAGTGGCTGGTTTGCCCTTTACGGAGGTTAAAGCTTGCTCTGTCTCCCTGTAGTCTGCCCTGTTAGCCAAGTCCTTAATATATGTACAGATTGTATGGACTGTGTCATATGGATTGTATGGAGTGTCATTGTTTTCCATGAAACTGTGCTCTGCTTTATTTTTTTGTTTGTTTGTTTCCTTGTAACTAGAAGAAGATCCCCCTGTGCCTGTTGGCAGCCAGTTCTCTAAGTAAAGCAGGTGGGAATTGGGGCAGGTGAGCTATAACCTTGAGTGCAGAGTTAGGTGGACTAAGGCTGGCTTTCAGCAAGAGTGATTTAAATTCCCAAGAGGCTGATGAGAGAAATGGTAGGACTGGGGAGATGGAGAGGAAGATTGTGCATACAGTGCCTGATCTCTGGGACACTGCTTTTCCTACATGTGCTGACTTCATTAGGAGTCACTCTGGATGGCTATGAATTGGATGGTGTGCTGTCACCTATTCTTTAGAATAATACTAGAAAACTTCAAAAAGATGAAATACTTGTATATGATTGTTGTCTTCAGCTTTCAGCTACGCTCCCCAAACCTGTCCAATTAGCCATGGACACTTGAAGGAAATAGCAGGGAGAGTCCTGGTTTATCAGGGCGTTTTGCTTTTTAATGAGCTCCATGCAGTACTTGGAGCTGAGTCCGTGAATTGCAGCTATTGAAAGGAGATTGAAGAAATCAGTGAAGAAGTCAAAGTCAGAAGGAAACCCTAAAGTTTTGTAGAGCATTAATGGATCCCACTGAGGCCATTAACTACAACAACTCACCAGGGGCTGGTTAAAGCTAAAAAATATAATCATTGGTAATAGTTAGGTAGAAAAAATACTCAGGTGGCTCTGATGCTGAATACACCCTCGATGTGTTTTGTCAAGGAAAATGGCCACGCATGGGCAGAGAAACCCTGGGAAGGGAGATCCTTTCCTCCATTTGTTGCCCATGTCTCTTCCTGGCATCAGTGTTTGGGTGAGGGTGTGCAATGCTGAGTGCAGGACAAACACACGACACCTCCCAGGGTCCCCAGAAGGATAAAGGGGGCAAAGAAGTCCTGATGATTCCTGGTAGACCTCGCTGACAGACACAACAGCCATATTCAAGAGGATAAAGACCTCCATTCTGTTGAGGCCTTGGCAGTGCCCTTGGCCATCTCTACCACAGGTCATCCTAGACCTGCTCCTGTGTCCCTGGACACCCAATCTGCTTCCCCAGCAAGTTCTCACAAGAGGTTCTCCTTCCCTTCATTGAGAGCTTTTCCATCCTCAGTGGCTGTTTCTTGAAACACAAAGCCATGGGTGGTGACAGACTCTCTCTGGGTGCCCTGTAGCACCACTGTTCTACCCTTCAAGTGATATTTCTTCATCCTATTGCCCAATCTGAACTTCCCAAGCTGTATTTTGGTCCTGTTTCCTCTATTCATGCTGCTTCCCACTACAAAGGAAATCTCTTGGCAGCCCCACAATGTGGGGACGAATAGAACCTTGTGTGTCACGACGAAGTGGAACGTGAGGAACTGAAGTGCCAGGGCCTGAATGACAGGCCCGAGCCGGGGTTGACTTAGAGGTGAATACGGCACTGCCTTTGCAGTACACAACACTCGCCTGTAGAATTGCTCATGCCAGCTTGCACGGAGGCTTATTAAACTGCAGCTTTTTTAAGCTCTCGTGCAGCTGTTTTTGACCTTGAAGGGAACCCTCCCATCCGAGGCCTGGGCTCTGACCAGATCCCCATCCCACATGATAGGGAAAGTATGCCAGATCAGATGTTACCGCTCACAAACAAAATGCAAGTTATCATGATTTGCTGATTTGGCTCTATAAAAGATGGACACTCTTGCTGCGATGTTGGAGACCTCACGGGTGGATGCACCACGTAAGACCTCCCAGTTGCCGGGAAGGTTCTCCAAATCCTCACTGCAACAGGGACTCCCCAGTGACTGCGGATCTGTATGAAAGTAACATATTTAGGCAATTGGTGATGTATCTTTTAATTGCTATTCCCTTTCTCATATAGTAATGGTTAGGTGCATTACCTTGCCTGTTTTGTCTGTTGTTAAAACTGAGCGCATAGTAAGCTTTTGTTAAATGCATCATTCTGTACTGCCTTAATATTAATAGTGAAATAAGACCATTCTTTCCAGTGGTGTCTGGTTCTTTCTGTCGCCCCGTCTGCCCCAGTCAATTGGCAAAACACCATGTTCTTTGCAGATGCCCATTGCAGCTCTCAGGATGCAAGGTTGGCCTCTGATTTTCAGCCTTGCAGGCCACAGTATTTCTGAAGGCAGCTGTACTTCTGGTCTGGTGCTGCTTCCTGCAGGTGGTCACCCTCAAATCAAGACCAGTTGGAGGGGGCCACAAGTGTTTCCAGCCAGCTCTGAAGAGGCACCAAGGACACAAGTTGCACCTGGAGTTCTCTCAGGCAGCAGCTGCCTGCTCCAGGGTAGTGAGGAGGCAAATGTTAGTGCGCTCTTCATGTGGTAAATGAGTGTCCTGGTTTTCATGCGATATTTCTTGGTCAGGTCACAAATTCCTCCTTCCTGGATCCTGTGGTGTAAAGAAAGAAGGAAAACTCTCCAGAGCTCCATGCTTTCTGTCCTTTCTTTTGTCCAAACCTGATTTCTGGGCTCTGCATAGGAGTCAGCAGATGGCCTGGAGGTGTGGATCTTGTCACCTGCCTTAGAGCCTATTCACTTAAAATGCAGTGGGCATTGGCGGCAACTGAAACTGTCTTTCCATTTTGCCGGGGTCAAGGAGGACAAAGAGCAGGATCAGTCCTTGTGGTTTTGTTCTGATTGCAGGTCAAGGTTGTTCAGTGTCTCATGGCTCAGCTGTGCTTTAGTAACATCCATGAGCTGCTGTAGGTTCAGACAAGCCCTGGAAGCAGCAGTCCTCTTCCCCTGTGACCCTCTTCATCCTGCCGGGGGTCATTTTCAGCCAGAAATCCCTCTCAGCACACACTTCCCCATCCTGTGAAAGGCAGGAGTGCAGGACTGTAGAGGAAGGGCCACATGCCATGTGTGACAGCATGGCTTTCCATCCTGTGGGTGACTGTGACACCACCCGCTAATCTCCCCTCCTGACCACCTTCCAAGGGGAAAAAGAGCTTAGTTCCAATGCTGAGCTGTGCTGGTGCTCTTCTTTCTCATTGTGCTCCTTTGCATGCCCCAAGACCCCTGCCCTTATGGCCCTGAATAGCAAGTGTGTGTTACAAGCAGTATGCAAATTATTGCCTGATGACTTTTAAAAGAAGGGAAAGATGCCTCTTCTCTTGCTGCTCTTCAAGATAAAGCAGCCCAGCCTGAACCAGGCAATGCCTGTAACAAGACCAAGCAAGGCAGAGCAAGGTCCTTCCTTGCACTCAGCTTCTTCTATTCCCAGTTGTCACTTTGACCATTCAGGTGGCAGGTGAAGTTGTCTGAGGTGTGAAACACAGGAATAACACCAGAGGAGAAATTGCCACTTGTGCACTTTGAGATGTGATCGTGACACATGCAATGGTGCAGTGTGACAAACAGAGAAGGGGTAAAGGGAAGCAAGCTAACCATCAGGAGGCATGAAAGCAGTGCGAGATACAGTGCCATAAATGCAGTATTCCAATGTGAGCCCCTTTTTGCATCAATCAGGTGGTGCTCAGACAGTCTCTGATGTGTGAAGGTCGCTTGCCAAGGGCCAGAGGTACAAGCAGTGTAACTGGAGGGACTCGATTTCTCCAGTTCATGGAGCTCTGTCAGACGTGGGCACTGAACAGTGCAAGAGAGTCCCCTCAGAGCCCATGGTTTTGTGGGTGTCCAGTTTGCTGAAGTGAGCGCTACTCAGATCCTCCTCCAGCAAGGGAAAGTCTTCCTTTCTCCATTTCTCCATGGTCTCCATGGCCTAGGATTCCTGAGGGTCACTCTTAGCACTAAAGCCTGAGGCAAAGGTGGCCTTTTCTGTGTCCTCTCTTACCAGGACTCTTGGCCCATTTAGCAGCAGGCCCGTATTTTCCCTAGTCCATCTTTTGTTCCTGCTGTATTGTTGTATTGTATTTTAAATAATTATTTATTATTATTTTATCAGGAAGGTAAGAGTAAAAATTCAGAAACAAATAAATGAAGAGCACATGTTTCATGTCAAGTACATGGGAATGACAAGTGACTGCACACAGGACAGGTTTAGGCACTGACATTGTACCCATTGAGGAAGTTTCCTCAGTGCCTCCTTGAGCTCCTTGTTCCTTGTGCTGTAGACAAGGGGGTTCAGTGCTGGAGGCACCACTGAGTACAGAATGGCCAGTACAGAGAGATCCAGAGCTGGGAAGGATATGGAGGGAGGAAAGAAGGGAATAAAGCGGCTAAGGGTGACATTTCAGTGCCCCTGTGACTAGGGGTAGGAGTCAGACCCAACCAAATGGGTATCACGACCTCTAATCCCTCCGGGGGACTGCAGATGACTGCACAGTCCAGGGCACCTGGACTGCAGAGAATTTCCAAGGGCGCTCATTGTGTCCATTGTGCCTATACATCCTGCCCCTGGTATTTGATAGATGGTGACCCAGAGGGCTCTCCGTTCTCCCTTCTTCCTGACAGTTTACTCCTCCCTGCCTCTCCTGAGACTGCAGAGTCCTCTTTTGCCTGTGAATCCCCAGTGCTTTACCTCTAAGAAACTCCATCTTTGAGGACCTCTCCCTTTATGAGGCTCTACTCACAGTCCATCCCAGGCATATGCTGTCCCAGGAGGATCTCTGTGCTCTCCTGACACCGCCACCTTCCCCTCCATGAGAACAGCCATCTAACACTGTGCCTTAATACATAGGAGAGCTGTGCATGTGTAAATGCATGACCATTCAGCGTCTCCACTATCCTTGGACTCTGATAGGTGAATTCCCAAACCAGCCCTTGGTCTCTAAAAGATCATTACATGATTCTGAGCTCCGTGTTGCTGAATCCATGGAGAATCCTGTGCAGCAGGCTCTTGAGGGGTGCAAGTCCTTAAGCCTATTCTTGACACCAGCTTTGGAGGAAAAGCCCAGCTTTCACGCACTGTACTGGTAGAAATTACTTTATTAGAGATACTGTTAAGGATCCAGTCCTTGTCCAGCATTTGACAGAATTTAGAGTATCAGGTGAGAAAGAGAAGACACTGTAAAAAGGGGAATGAATACAAGTAGTTGTGTCCAAACACGATAACAATTATTATCACTAGTAAAAGTCATAATAAAAATAACATGAAGAAACAATGCTCAATCCAGTTATGGGATACAGAAAGAGTCACCTGTGGAGAGATGTGGAAAAATTACCACTGCTTAAATAGGTCCATGAAATCACTTTCGTAATGGCATCCTTGAGCTCCTTGTTCCTCATGCTGTAGATGAGGGGGTTCACTGTTGGAGGCATCACCGAGTACAGAACAGCCAGCACCAGATCCAGAGCTGGGGAGGAGATGGAGGGGGGCTTCAGGTAGGCAAACATTGCTGTGCTGACAAACATGGAGACCACGGCCAGGTGCGGGAGGCACATGGAAAAGGCTTTGTGCCGGCCCTGCTCAGAGGGGATCCTCAGCACAGCTCTGAAGATCTGCACGTAGGACAACACAATGAAAACGAAACACCCAAAGGATAAACAGCCAGTAACCACAATAATCCCAGCTTTCCTGAGGTAGGAGTGTGAGCAGGAGAGCTTGAGGATCTGAGGGGTCTCACAGAAGAACTGCTCTACCACATTGCCTTGGCAGAGTGGCAGGGAAAATGTGTTCCCAGTTTGCAGGAGAGCAGTGAGAAAGCCACTGGCCCAGGCAGCTGCTGCCATTTTGACACAAGCTCTGCTGCCCAGGAGGGTCCCATAGTGCAGGGGTCTGCAGATGGCAACGTAGCGGTCATAGGCCATGACTGTGAGGAGAGAAAACTCTGCTGATATGAAAATAGTAAAACTTAAGACCTGCTCAACACATCCCAAGTAGGAAATGGCTCTGGTGCCCATCAGGGAATTGTGCATGGATTTGGGAACAGTGGTGGAGATGCAGCCAAAGTCGAGGAGGGAGAGGTTGAGGAGGAAGAAGTACATGGGGGTGTGGAGGCGGTGGTCGCAGGCTACGGCTGTGATGATGAGGCCGTTGGCCAGGAGGGCAGCCAGGTAGATGGCCAGGAAGAGCGAGAAGTGCAAGAGCTGCAGCTCCTATGTGTCAGAGAATGCCAGGAGGAGGAACTCGTTGAGGGAGCTGCTGTTGGACATCTGTTCTATTGTGCTCAGGAAAACTGTGTAGGGAAAAAAAGGCAGTAATAGCTTAGAAGAATTTTCTCTGAAATAAACTTTCCATTTTTCATACAAATGCTTCTCAACCCCGTCCCAACTCACAGTAATTCCTTCTTCTTACTGTCGCCTTCAGTCAGCTCCTCAGTCCCTGCTCCAGCTGAGTGTTCTGGGAGGAGCCGGAGCCTGAGTTACTCTATGCCAATGTGTATAAAGGGCTGGTTCTTGATATCTCTTCTGTTCAGAGTTGATGTCACAGGACATCCACCTTTAAGATAAAGGGTCTTTTCATATTCCCACACACACTTCCAAGGAGTTTGGGGTGCAGCAGGGGGTTTTAGCATTTTGTTTTAAAATTACTTATTTTGGAGATTTTTAGATTCTGCCATTATATCTGGTCAGGTTCTTTGCATGTCTTTATTGGCATGCAAATAAAGACAGATCTCTCTATTCCTGCAAATGTGACCATTAAGCAGACTGGAGATAGAAATGGGGTCTCTACTTCTTAGGGAACAATGTGGAATGCTGTTCAGTCCATCTGCCTTGTTCCTCCAGACAAACCTGGATTCTTTTGAGATCATAGAAGGCTATTTTCAAAGCACTCATTTAAATCTGCTCTCCCTCGAAGTTCAAGGTGGATATGTGATGGAGAGAACAGGACACTGCTCCTTACATGGCAAAGACTCTGTGCACTGAATCCTGCCCTGGAGGGCACCTCACAACCCCAGCAGGACAACAGAGACAGTCACGTGTCCTGACAGTCACAGGGTCTCCTAAAGGGAGAGTCAACCCCTTTGCAGCCCCTCCAGTGACGCTGCCCAGCACCCTGGGCACATTGCCCCTCTTCAGACACCTCCATGGCAGGAGCTCAGGGTGAGTATCTGAATTTGTAGCTGAAACCCCAGCTGACTGCCAGGACAAGAGCAGAAAGGAGAGGCAGGGAAACGAGGAGAAACACTGTGACTGCTGCCAAGGGAGGACAGAGAGACAGAGCAGCACCGTCCCCAGGTTGCACCTCCCAGACAGTGTGTCCATCCAGGGCAGTGGTTCTCAGACCCTGCTCCTTGCAATGGGAAATGGGCACATGGCAGGAGAGAGGCAGCTCTGCTGTTCTGGAAATCTGACTGCAGAGGAGGTCAGAAATGCCCTGGAGCCCATCCCCTTGAGAGCAGAGTGAGACTAAGCACAATGAGAATGAGGAGAGCTGCAAAGGGGATATTGCTGCTGCCCACAGGTGAAAAGGCAGTTGAAGGAATATTGTGGGGTCCTTGCAGATGTATTGATCCCTCAGAGCAGCACTGCAGAACTCTCCTTCAGGCATCTAAAGCTAAAATGTCCCATTCATTTGCTGCCTTGTCAAGGATACCAAACAAAATCCTAGCCTCTGAATATTGCCTTCCCTTTCATAGAAGCTTCCCAAGAGTGTCCTCTTGAAAAGCCCCTTCCAGTTATGTTGTGTGGGTGAGGCTGAGCTGTGAGCAGCCCTGACCCCACACAGCAGCCTCTCAGCAGGAGAATGAACCTGCCCGGGGGGGATCTCTCCTCCCACCCAGAGCTTCTCCCTGCAGCGCCCTGGCAGGCTGAGTGCTGATCCTCACAGAATCACTGCCCCGGGCACACAGCACCCTGGGGCGCATGGACACTGCTCTGAAGAACCTGTGTGCCCACACTGCCTTCACTGCCTTGCATCAGCTCCAGAAGAAGCAGCCATGATGCCCTGACCTTATGATGCTGGGACAGGGAATTTCTGTTCTGAAGCATCTCCTCTTATGCAAAGTAGAAGCAGGGAGAACAATCCTCAAAAAGAAATGTCATCAGCTGGAGGGGTGCTGCAGACCCCTCCAGAAACCTCAGCAGCATTACCCTGCAGCCGGCGACATACCGTGTCACAGATTGCTCCCACCATGAGCTCTCCTCTGTCCTCCCACTCCACGCTGCCTTTCACCTCTCTGTCCTCTCTCCTCTGCTGTCCGCAGCAGCAGGCAGTGCCCGCAGCCCTGCTGCTCTTGGCACAGGAGCTGCTCCTGCACTCGGCTGTCTCTGGGCAGTGCTGACAGGCTGCCACGAACTGCGGCCCAGCTCAATTCATGAATTACTCTGTCCCTTTGGATTCCTCCCTCTGGGATATGTTCCATCAAGTAGAGTAACCTGTTTTCCTTCTCTAAAGAGTACAGGGATACAGATTCCAACATTGCAGTTTATTTCATCAGATAATGATTATCTACCAAAGTTAGAAATGTCCCACGGGAAGTCCTGATTCACATCTCTTACCTAGGCAGGACACCCAGACAAGGATAAGAAGGGAGCTTGTTGATACATGGTGCATATATGATTCAGATGACTTATTCAGATGACTTATTGGGGCTCCAAATGTCTGTTCAGAAGCGCCAGGTTTGGAGAAGGATTCAGCTAACTCATGAACTCCAGAAATACATGGCAGGTGGGATTCCCCTTAGCAGGCCAAGCATGCACATGGTCTGTTTGCAAGCTCCTGGCCTAAAGGTCCTAATGGAATCACTGGAGATAGAGCTTCAGTGGGAGGCCAGGTCAGGAATTTCCTTGGTAATCTTTAATGACCCTGGATGCCTTCTATCCTACTAGAGCAGCACTCACAGTAAAGCTGAGGGACAGGCAGATCCCTACAGCTCAAAAAGCTGATCTATTCCAGTGGAGACCATTTATAGCATCACAGAATGGTTGAGGTTGGAAGGAGCTTTGCAGATGATCTAGTTCAAACCCTTTGGTCAAGCAGTGTAACCTACAGCACGTTACACAGGATCCTGTCCAGGCAGATCTGGAATATCTGCAGAGAAGGAGACGCCACATCCCTTCTGGGTAACCCATGCCACTGCTCTGTCACCTTCACCTTCAAGATGCTTTTCCTCAAATTCAGGCAGAATGTGCTGTGCTTCAATTTGTGTCTGTTGACTCTAGTGCCATCACTAGTCACCACTGAAAAGAATCTGGGCCACCCCCTTCTGCTCTTAGCATCCTCCCTTCAGGTATTTGCACACCCTGATAAGATCCCCTGCGTCAGCCTTTTCTACTCCAGGCTAAAACAGGCCCAGTTCTCCCACCTTCTTCTCATAGGAGAGATGCTCCAGCTCCCTGATCAACTTTAGACATAGAGGGACCTATGCTGGGCTCTCTCCAGTAGCTTCATGTCCCTCTTGTACTGCGGAGCCCAGCACTGGACACAGGACTCAAGGGGTGGCCTCCCCAGGACTTAGTAGAGAGGCAGGATCACCTCCCTTGTCCTCCTGGTAACAGTCTTCCTACTACACCCCAGAAGACCACTGGCCTTCTTGGCAGCAAGGGGACATTGCTGGCTCATAAGCAAGCTTCAAGGGGGCTTGAGTGAGAGAAGGCACCTTTCTCTGGTTGCTAGGGACGTTTGGAGATCATCTAGTCAGATGATGGTCAAGTCAATGTTTGCAAGCACCTGGGAGGCCAGCAGCAGGCACATGGCACTGCTCCTGCTTGGGAGGGGGGTCACATTGTCTGTGCTCCTGACTGGACAGCACCAGGCACTAGCAGGTCCATCCATGTCTGTGAGGGTGACCGTGAGCTCTGCTCTTTGCTGAGTCC